>NC_091059.1:215456221-215770249 GCF_000393655.2 Nicotiana sylvestris | reverse complement strand
AATATGATGTTAATTGCCCTCCCCCCCCCCCCCAAAAAAAAAAAAAAAAAAACAATTGAGTGAAAGGTCTTAGAATATTAACAATTGGTGGATCATGGGTCTTCCTAGTGACTCCAATTGATAATTGGGAAACTTACACAAATATCCCAAATAAGTCTCAACTTACCAACCTCTAGCCATTAGTCATAGACTTACCAAAACTAGTCAAGCACATATAAAAATTGAAAACCCAAATTAATAAGGTTCTTTCTCTCAAAGAATCACATGCAAAAATCACCTTCTATATTTTTAAGCGTGATTAGCAACATTAGATGCAAGACAGAAAGGAAATTTCATGGATGAGGTAGCAAATAAGGTAATAAAATACGAAAAAAATAAATATAATATTCCAAAAATCTAAGCAAAAAAGAACTTTTTCAATGGGTATAGTTGAAATTCATTGAAAACATATAGATAAGTCAATGTACAAAATTTGAGGAAGATTGAAGGTGATTTGGACTGGTTTTGTATCAAATTTCGTAATTAAATCGCGTTCAAAAAGTTCTTCTGCGACACATGTATCAAACATGTATCACGCATGTATCTCAGACACATGTATACATGTGATGCACAATTGATAAAAATATGATACATATGTAATACACAAATGATACACATAATTTTTTCATGTTCAGTTTTTACTTTGAATTTTCAATTCAAACCACCTCAAAACTTCACCAAATTATCCCAAAACTAAGATTCAAGTTCCTTAAGATGTATCCATTTAGACAACTCAATGTCTTGCCGAAGCAACAATCAGTCAAGGAAATGGTAGAGGATATATGGAAGACCCAAGTTGATGGCTATGCTATGTATGGAGTTTGCGGGAAATTGAAACAAGTGGAACAAACTGTTAAACAGATGAATCAAGAAATGAACAAGCTAGATCAAAAGCTGGAGAACCTGCAGGCAAAACTGAAAGAAACACAATATGCTCTGGAAACTGACTTGTACAGTACTCAACTGATCACAGAAGAAAAAGAGATACTACTGGAGCTGGAGAAATGGGCTACTATACAGGAAAGAGTCCTTAGACAAAAATCTAGAGTTGTATGGATCAAACAGGGAGATTCAAATTCCAAGTTCTTTCATGCCCAACTCAATGCAAGACAGGCTAGGAATAACATAGCTACTATTTATAATGAACATGGAATGCGGTTAACTGACCCAAAGTAGGTGCATCAGGAATTCATAAGGTTCTATCAAGGCTTGATGGGAGACAAAGCACATGAACTACCTTGTGTAGTTACTTACATTGCTAAAGATGACCCTTGTTTACAGAGAGATCAACAATTGCTACTGATTCAACCAGTCACAAAAGAGGATGTCCTACATGCATTAAGAGAGCTACCAAATGACAAGGCCTTAGGGGTGGATGGGTTCAATGCAGAATTCTTCAAAGAATATTGATATGTCATAGGAGAGGAGGTGAGTAAGGCTGTTGTCCAGTTTTTTGAAACTGGGAAAATGTTAAAGGAAGCAAACTGCACCACACTCACTCTAGTACCAAATGTAGCAAATCCCACATATGTGAAGGAGTACAGACCCATAGCTTGCTGTACAACTTTGTATAAATTGATAGCAAGAATCCTGACTGATAGACTTAAACTAGTAGCAGACACAATTGTTGGACATTCACAATCAACATTCATAGAAGGAAGGAGTATCTTAGATAATGTAATCATTGCACATGAGCTAGTGAAAAGATATACGCATAAGGGAGCCTCCCCTAGGTGCATGGTAAAAGTTGACATCAGAAAAGCTTATGACTCAGTTGAATGAGACTTCCTTAGAACTGTTTTACTAGAGTTTGGGTTTCCCGAGAAATTTGTTGGGTGGATTATGGAATGTGTGACTACTGTAAGTTATGCTATATTGATAAATAGAGGGATTAGTCCAAAGTTTGAGGCAAGGAAGGGATTGAGACAGGATGATCCCATGTCCCCGTACTTGTTTGTGCTGATTATGGAGTACCTAAACAGATGCCTCAAACAGTTACAACATAATCCAGACTTCAATTACCACCCTAGATGTAGCAGGATGAAGCTGGTACATATATGTTTTGCTGATGATTTACTCATGTGATGTAGGGCTGATTGAATTTCAGTCCGACTAATGATCCAAGCTTTTAATCATTTCTCTAATGTGTCTGGGCTGAAAGCAAATTTGGACAAGAGTTCTCTGTATATTGCTGGAATTCCTCAGGAACTGAAGCAGCAGATTTTGAACGAGATGCAGTTTGCACCAGGAGAACTGCCATTCAAATACCTGGGGGTTCCACATTCTTCCAAGAAGATTACTGTACAACAGTGTATGCCAATTGTGGAGAAGATGATATCAAGAATCAGATGCTGGACTACTAAATTCCTATCCTATAGTGGAAGGGTGCAGCTGATCAAAAGTGTTCTTTTTGAGATGCAAACATACTGGGCTCAGATTTTTATATTACCCAAGAAGGTTGTTCAACTCATCACAAGTATATGCAGAACCTTTCTATGGACTGGAAGTTGTGAAACATCAAAGAAAGCTTTAGTATCTTGGGAATCATTGTGTATGCCAAGATCAGCGGGGGGCCTAAAGTTGATAGACTACACTTTGTGGAACAGGGCAACCATATGCAAACTCTTATGGGCAGTATCTACAAGGAAGGAATCACTATGGGTGCAATGGATACATGATTATTACGTAAAGAACAAGGAGATAGAATACATGAAAACACATACACAAGCTTGCTGGCTTGTGAGGAAATTACGTGATGCAAGAAACTGGTTTGGCAACAGGAACTACAAGGTGGAACTGGGAAAGTGCAGCAAGGGTGATAAGTTCAGCATCACGGCAGCTTATTCATCCTTTCAGCCATAATATCAAAAATTTCAATGGAAAAATCTGACCATGGAGGCAAGGCAAATACCTAAACATCAATTCATTATATGGCTAGCCATAAGACAAAGGCTTGCAACCGTGGACAGACTAGAGAGATAGGGAATAAATGTTCCAAAAGATTGTGTTTTATGCTCCAAAGGAACCACAGAATCACTAGCTCACCTATTCTTTGAATGTAAATATGCAAGAGATATATGGTGTTCTTTATTGAAGTGGATGAATGAAAATAGAACTCTTAAAACATGGAATGAGGAGGTATGCTGGATGGCAAAGAGGTTTAGAGGAAGCAAAGCTAAAGGCCAAGTTCTAGCATGGCTATTTGCTGCAACAGTATACCATGTATGGAGTGAAAGGAATGCTAGAAGATTTCAAAATGAAAAGAGAGAGAGAGAGTCAACAGAGAATTAAAGAAATCAGCCTCCAACTGCACATTAGAGGACAAAGTTATAGCAAATGGAAGAAGATACTAGATAGTTTAAATAGCTTTCCTAGCTAAGAGTAGATAGCTTATGAATGTAAATGCATAGTTAACACTTTTAGATAGAAAGAGATATAGTTGACTAGTTCTTGAGTCCAAATGGAACTAGTGGCTGTAAATATACAATTTTGGTTGAATAAAATTTTACTTTAACCAAAAAAAAGATGTATCCAATCTATTCTAATAACACCCACTCAAAAGAAAGTAAAAAATTGATTTTTTTTGCTACAAATAGCTAATTGGCTAATATTAGTAATATTTGGCTAATATTAATAATATTTTATGAATTGACCAATTTTTATAATAAGCTACTTATAAATGGACATAACTGGTAGTTTCCCTAGATAATATTTAAATCAGAAAGCCTTCTATATGTTTTGGGCCTTACTGGACTACATAGTCTGTAAAAGTTGCACGGGGCGCCCTATTTGGTCGCCCCATTTAATCTATACCCATTTTTTAAAAAACTTTTAACTTTTACCCACTTTTTAAACAACATCAGCCCCCTTTCTCCTCCTCCTTCTCCTCCTCAAAGTTTTATCTTTTCTTTTTCCAGAAGTAAGGTTCATCCCTATCTGCTTCTTCTTAGTTCTCCGGTGAGTCCTATAAATTGTCAATCATTTTTTTCTTTTCGCCGATACCCTCAGCTGTAACGGTTCTATCTTGATAAGAATAATAATAGTGAAAATACGATTATTCTTAAATACAAATAATACTCACAAAAGAGACAAGATCTCATTCATGTATAAGAATAATATTAAATTTTCAATTCTTAGATTTAATGCTCAGAGTACCTTGAACATCAAGCTGATGGAAAACAACATTTGAAAAACATTGTTTATTCAGCAAGGATGTTGCTTCCACTCCCCTCTTCTCGTTTCTGGCTATTAAGATAACCTTAACGCCTGATCTCGCGAGCTGCTTGACAATCTCAAAAGGAAGAAACATGTCCGATCGATCAATATGATCGAGACTTGGTAATTAATTTTCTGTCAGTTTGGTCAAGATGGTGTGACAAATGAAATTATAAACAAACAAAAACTTCAGCTGTAGAGCTGAAGTTTCCCAGTTACAAAGACAAAAACTTCAGCTCTAGAGCTGAAGTTCCCCAGTTACAAAACAAAAACTTCAGCTCTAGAGCTGAAGTTCGCCAGTTACAAAAACAAAAACTTCAGCTCTAGAACTAAACTTCAGGCCCGACTACTAGAATGCTGAAGTTTTGCGTGATTGCCTTTGCTACTTCAGCCTCGTATGCTGAAGTTATGCGAAAAAGCGGGTACGTTTGCAATTTTTTTTGCAAAGTGGGCATAAGTTAAAACGTAACACAAAAAGCGAGTATAGATGCAAATTCCCCACATAGTCTACACAGATACCCTCTTACCTTAATTGGAATAGTTTACAAATAGCTCGTTCAATACATATTAGGAATTTTTTTCTTCCTATACAATATTTGAAACTTATTTACTAAGACTATCTTAGTTTTGTATATTACCTGCCCTAAATAAGGATTGCTTACAATTTATATACAATCAATTATTAGTGTCTTAACTTAGGGGATTCAGTTACATTTTTTTTCCTGTTTTCTCTCCTCTCTTCTTTCCCTATTCTCTGCCGCATCTCTCCATATACAATTCATTATTAGTGCCTTAAATTAGAAAATTTTATTATATCTAAGTTTATAATCCAAAAATATTCAGTTGTGATCACAAGCAAATTAAAACAATCCAATGATTCTCACAAGTCACAAACAGAAATTTGCCTCATCATATTCGAGTTCTAAGAAGCGTTACTAAAGCATAACCAATAACCATTTCAACAACACATATCATGTGCTAATTTTTTTTACTGATCCAGCAATGTCATATCATGTATCCTGAGTCTTTGACAAAAGAAGGTATAGAAGCAAGCCTTGCGCTACGCAGAACTTGGATATGTCTATTCGTTCTGTCATAATCTTGTGATCATTTTGCAGCTCTGCAATGTGAAAAAACACAATCTATTTACTACATAGCTACTGAAACATGAGTAGTTGTGGAAACAATTACAACAAATTATACAACATGACACATGGTGAATTTCTGATGTTGCAGCAATCTTTCTACAAAATAGGACATGCTTCCATAGAACAATGATTAAAAATAAGTCACAGTAATTCATATTTGATACATCTACAACAACATATAAACTAAAAATAAATTTTATACAACTAATTATGTAGTATACAACTTAGTTATAACTTATCTACGACTTTCATACATAATATTTACCCAGTTAAATACAACTACAATATCATACAACTTAAATACAATTTTCATACAAATTTTATACAATATATCTTTTTGATGTATTTTGTATCTGATTTGTATATATTTTGTATGCGGTTTGTTCTTCTTCCTATCTAAACTTCCATTCAAAACTTCCCCTCTTAATATAATTTTGATATATATCAACAACTTTATGTAAAAAGATAGTATTTATAGTTTAAATACAAATTTCATATACAACTATTTTTCAACTTTCATACAACATTCAAATAAAGAAATATATAACTACAATAGAATACAACTTAAATACAATTTACATACAACGTTACTACAATTTCGTAAGTATATTGTATGTCATGTGTTCTTCTTCTTCTTTTTCGAGTTTCAATCTAAAATTGAGCCATAAATAAGTCTAATATTCACTAAACACCTCAAAATTGAGATATAAATTCCAAACAATATCCCAATTGTTTGCAACAATATCCAATCCAAACAAATAATGATTTTTGAAAACCCAAATTCGAATTCAAAGCTTCAAAACTTTTTAATAGTTATCAATGGTGGAGAGTCAAACACCTTCAAAACTTATTGATTGACAATTTTAATTTGAACACCAATTGTGCAACATAAAAGGAAATTGTTAAATTAAAACTCTATAGCAAAACGATTGAAATCCATTGATGAATTCCATTAAAAATATATACAACATGAAAAGATAAAAAGTAGAGAACGTCAAAGGAAGAAAAACTGGGGAAAGAACTGTCACGACCCAATTTAGGATCGTGACCGGCACTTAGGAGCAAGTGCTCCCAAGTAAGCCTCACAGGTATTTTACAGAAAATCGGATAGAGTTTTTCCTGTTTTTGGACGATCCCAAACTTTTTCCAATCTCAAATCAACAACCAAACATCCTAATATCATATCAAACAATTGACAACTTATCAATTAACTAAAACAAGTCTCCACAATTACTAAGCAACCCACTAACAACCAGAAATACTAATTTATCTCTAACTTTGATAATAAAGAACGATACTCAACATAAGACAATAATAACAAAAGAATACTCATGACACTAAAATATTGACTATGGAGCGATTCTAAGAGTTCAAAGAAAAGACTATAACAATAAATAAAATCTCCGCCCATGCAAACAAGTGTGAGGCTCACCAAGAACTATCAACATGTGCGCTCTAATTAACGAAATCCTCGCCCGCGTCAATTGCTGTCTATGTAGAAAAAAATTAGCGGGGAATGAGTCTCTAGCTCAGCGAGTAATAACACTTAACAACAATCGTTTTTATTGGGGACAAGTCAGAAAATATGCTAGTATCTCAAACAGAAAATAACATAAAATGCTCTTTCAAAAATAATAAATAATTCTCAGTCTCATCATGCTTTTCTTGTGGTACATACAATTAACAATTCAGTAATAAGCTCGGTAACCACTATATAATATCAATATTCACATTTGGGAGATTTCAATGAACGGATCATGTAATCGGTATAACTGTGGACTTCTTCGCAAGCAGTCAAATATAACGGTAGTCCCTACGAGGGAAAACGATAACGGTATGCTAGTTCTATCTTTCCACTAGCGAGGGCTATAATTGTACTCTGTAATCAGTAAATACAAGGTGCACCAGGTCTAACGAACCCACCGTTAGCTACGGGATCCTTCGAAGTCTACTCCCATTTATACTGTCTCTATATCCGTATATACTCATAGGAAAATATTTTAAAACAATATAGGGCATTTCGGTTCTTATCAAATCATGTAATTTCATTTCGATAACAGTAAATTGAAGTAACGGTAGAACAGACTAGTGACAACAAGAATATTTAAAACAACGGTAATCATCTCAAATAACTATTTCGGTATCACATCGAGTGAGACTTGTCCCACATGAAACTCAAAATAATCGGTAATATATTCGTATTAAAAATCATGTGTAAATCATGCAAGTTATTAAAGTACAAATTGCGGTAAGATTACTACTCACAATACTCGTGTGAAATACCAAACTCGTCACCTCGAACGATTCGTACTACTTTATTCAATCAATCTATAACCACATCAACACTGATCTCGTGTTAATTGCCTCATTTAGGCTAAATTGATGAAAAAAATTTAGGATACCCAATCCTCCGAATTTTATATTTTATCATCAATTCGCCAAATTATATTTACCCACGCTATGAGTAATTTAGATTAGTCCAAAATCTATAACTTTTTAGCCTATTTATATAATATGCTCGCTTAATTCATGAAAAGTCTTATGGATTTTCTCTCAATTCCCTAACCTCCTCTTTTTAACTTAGAATCAAATCCCAACATTATATTTACTTAGTCTAGCGAGGAATTATGTATATAAAATTACCACTATTTCAAAAGGAGGAAAAATATATGTAATTACCTGGAACTTATCGCGGAAACTCAAGAATGTAAATTTACTTTTCCAGTAGGGTAGAAGTTTTGCGGAACAAAGACTGAACCAACGCTCCTTTCTAATTCTTATGTCTTGTTGACTATAAGATTTCAACAAAATCCCTTCTTTGCTTTCTTTGCCTCTTACTTATATGCCTTCTTCAATTTTTTTTTGTTCTTAAGCTTTTGTTCACTGCGTCCCTTTTCTCCCAAAATCACTTTAGCCTTTTATATATATATTTTTCTTTTTCTCCTATGCCCTTACGTTGCTGATGGGTAAGGCCCATTTACATACTCTTTTTTTTTATTTTGTTTTATTTTATTAGTTCTTTTTGCTAGATTTGTTCGACTTTTCTTTCTTTTTGTGCATCTTTTTTTTTACTTAATTAATTGCTAAATGACTAATATATCCTTGGTTAAAATCATGAGATATTACATCCTCCTCACCTTATAAAAATTGGGTTCCCGAATTTAACTCAAGTACATACCTGTAGACTAAAATAAGTGAGGGTACTTGACTCGCACATCTTTTATTTCCTAGGTAGCTTTTTCAACTGTATGATTGCTTCACAAGACTTTCACATTATAATTTCCTTGATCATAGCTTTCTTTCTTGATAATAGCCACCAGCTACTCATATGACAAGTTCTCATCGAACAGTAGCGTCAGTGCTTCATACACCTAAGAAGAGTCTGGTGTATATTTTCTTAGCATTGAAACATCAAACACAAAATGAATAAAATACAACTCAGCAGGAAGTATCAAATGGTATGCCATAGCTCCCGTTCAGTCAAGTTTCTCGTACCCTTCCATAAATCTCGGACTCAACTTTACTTTTTTTTTTGAATCGTATCATTCCTTTCATAAGAAAAACTCGTAGGAACACTCTATCCCTAATGGTAAAAACTAAACCTCTTCTGCCCTTATCGCATAAGACTTTTATCTACCTTGAGCTATGAGCAATCTCTGTCTGATGAACCGGATCTTATCAATAATTTCTTGTACCAAGTCGGGTCCCATTAAGCCAGTCTCACCAGCTTCAAACCATCCGATAAGAGAACAACTCCTCCTACCATACAATATTTCATATGGTGCCATTTGAATGCTGGACTAGAATCTATTATTGTAGACGAATTCAGCTAAAGGTACATAAATGTTCAAACTAAATCCAACTTAAGAATGCAAGCTCCAATTTAATCTCTAAGGTCTATACAGTACACTCGGGTTGCCCATCTGTCAGCTGATGAAATGCTATATAAAGATCTACTAGCGTACACAATGCTCCTAGGAAGTATTTTCAAAAGTGTGTCATAACTTTTTATTTTCTATCAGAAATGATGGACAATAGAACCTAGTGAAGCTGGACAATTTTACATTCATATATATATATATATATATATATATTTCACCTTGTTGTAAGAAGTTTAGACTAGCAAGAAGTGCGCCTTCTTCGTAAGCCAACCTACATTTTCGCACATAGATTCTGGACCTCTAATTGTTTGAGATAACTCAGTCATAAGGTTCATTGTAATGTTATTCTATTTCCATTTCAAAATCTCAAGTTGTTATAGTGTCCATGCGAGTTGCAAATGCTTTCCTTGACATGCTGACATGTCAAATAGTTAGAAACAAAGTTAGTAATATCTTTCTTCATCCCTTCCCACCAATATAGCGTATCTAGAGTTATGGGCCTTCTGAAAAATAACTTGTCTTCACCCATATATGACTGCTATACATGACCGATTACCTAGTCAAAGAACACTATCATAGTCTATAATCATATCCTTATTTTTTTTACTAGTTAAGACCTTACCTTGATATTTGCATAATCGCTCATCTTCATATAGAGTGGCCTTTATGTGCTCTACTAGTGAAGACTTGATTTTAACACAAGCAACCAATGCCTCTAAATTCCCCACTCTAAATCTGATACATGTGCCCTCTAGTCTCTGTATGTCTTTAGCCAAAAGTCTTTTTGGCGGAACTATATGTGACAAACTATGTATAATATTCTATTCAGTCTGTCAGTCACAACATTGGCCTTCCCATGATGATATCAAACAGAACAATCATGGTCCTCAAGTATTTTCATCCACCAACGCTACAATAGATTCAAATTTCTCTGTTGAAAAATATACTATAAGTTCTTGTCGTCAGTATGAATCTCATAAGTTTCGCCGTATAAGTAAAACATCCAAACCTTCAGAGAAACAACCATTGTGTCTAACTCCTAATCATGAGTAGGATAATTTTGCTTGTGTTTTTTTATAGTCTCGGAGCATAAGCTATAATGCAACCATTTTGCATAAGAACACATCCTAATCTCACGCTCAAAGCATTACCGAATATCGCGAGTCATTTAGAATTTGATGGTAAGGTTAATTTTGGAGTGGTTGTCAAACATGGTTTTGAGCTTCTGAAAGCCCTCTCACATTTCTTCATTCGCTAGAGTCTTTCATTTTGAGGTGTTAACTTTGTTAGTGGCGCTGGTATTCTGGAAAACAAAATCATGCACGAAGTGATTGCAATAGCCTGCCTAGTCTAAGAAGTTGTGAATCTTTGTAGGAGTAGTAGATCTTGACTATTTTTGAACTGCTTATGTTGTTTTGACCACCATAATTCCATCTTCAGATATAACATACCCAAGAAATGCTACTGAGTCTAACCAAAATTCTTATTTGGAGAACTTAGTGTCCGTTTGGTCATAAAATTTGATGGAGGATTTTTTTCCAAAAAAAATTTCACTTTTTTTTCGAAACCAGCGTTTGTTCATAAAATTTTCAATTTTCATTTGAAGATGCATTTTGGAAATTTTCAAAAATTTTAAAAACTGCAAAAAGCTATTTTTTTCAAAATTTTCACTCATATGACTCACAAAACTTAAAAACAACCCAAACTGAAATTTATGTCCAAACACAACTCTAAATTTCAAATACCATTTTCACTTGAATTTTTTTTTTTTTTTACCATTTTTATGAATTTTACAATTCTTATGTCCAAACACCTACTTAGAATAGAGCTGATATTGTTGCAATGTTTGCAATGCAATTCTCAAATGATCTTCATAATTCTTTGCTACGAGAATATAGTAGAATATTATCAATAAACTCTATGATAAATCTATCAAAAAAATAACATGAATAACCTATTCATTAAGTCCAAGAATGCAGCTGGAGCATTGGTAAGTTCAAAAGGAATCACAAGGAACTCATGATACCATGTCAAGTTCGGACTATTATCTTAGAAATATTTTTCTCTTGGATTCTAAGCAACTAATTGAGCAAGTCAGTTATAGGAGTCAATGTGTACTTATTGTGCATTATTACCTTATTCAAACTACTTTTGGTCGATGCACATACTTAAAGATCCATGTTTCTTTTTCACAAAAAACTCTAGTGCACCCCATGAAATATACTCGATCAATAAATTCCTATCTAGTAGTCTTGCAATTTTTCTTTTCTTCCTTTAGCGCTTTCTAACTCCTTTCATGTCATAAAGTATGTAGGTTTCTAGATAGGTTGAATGTCAGGTGTCAAATCGATACCAAACTTTATTTTTCATACTGGAAGTAGTCCTATAAAATTTTCAAAAAATACATCAAATTTTTTTTTCTAGCTATTGGTACCTTTTCCCAGCTAGGTGTCTTATCCCGTATGGCTCTTATCATATTTAAGAGAACCCCAATAACTATTCTTTAGTAACATTTAGCCTTTTATATATAATATAACCTTATCTATCTTTGTAACTTGTTTTACTCTTACGATAAAACTGGATTAATTTTGATAATTGAAATTCAACTACCTTTGTATGGCAATCAAGGGTGACATAACAAGAAGTTAATTAATCCATTTCTATTGGCATGTCAAAGTAAACCATATAAAGTAAAAATATCAAGCCACCTAGGATATCTTTATACTCAACTTAAATTTGACAAGCTTGCTAAACATGTTCAGTTACTTCAGATTCTAAAACATGAGCGACAATCCAAACGATTTATTCAACATCTCACTGTCCTTGTTTCCAATTGTTCAACCCGCATTAAAATGCTCGTCGAAGTAATTTTTCAGTCTTGTGCCTTTCCTATAAAACTTTTATTGCATGCCTATCACGTCATATTTTCGGTCTTTCTAACTAGATCAACTACTATAAATAGGTCATATATTCATATATAAAGTGACTGCCTTATTTAAAAGGCTAAGAAATTCTTAGACAAGCTTCTAAACTCGAGATGATGTGTATCTAACTAGCTGAGAAAGCTTAATGCCATATAGCAATATATTTGTTGTTTGAACTAATTTCTTACCTAGTAGATTCTAGCCATCGATTTTCAAGAAGAAGGTGATTCATAATTTTTTTTAGTAAACTCGTTCCCAAAATAGTTGTGTGCTCCTACCTATGTAACTAAAAATACATATCATACTATAAATTGACCATTTTATTCGGTCTATAAGTTGTTAGCACCGC
The DNA here is from genome assembly GCF_000393655.2 of Nicotiana sylvestris. NCBI lineage: Eukaryota > Viridiplantae > Streptophyta > Magnoliopsida > Solanales > Solanaceae > Nicotiana > Nicotiana sylvestris. The sequence goes on along the minus strand of NC_091059.1, from coordinate 215,757,693 downwards.
CCACGTCTCGCTAGAGTATCCTAGGGTCTATAATGCTTTAATTTTTTTCTGTTAAAAACCTTTGAAGATCTTCCCAACTATCAGAAATGGTAAACTTGGTAACATCAGTTTTTTTAAAAGGATTTTGTTAAGGAAACATCTCTATTCTCGACAACATACGTCAATTTAGGCGCCGAGGCTTCTAAAGCCCTATTTTTTTTTTCCGATTCTTCTCTTGTCTATTCATTATATCCATCAAGATCTCAATTTCTCTTATTCATGGAGGTAGGTACCTTTTTGACGAAACTCTCCTATTTCTATAGTGGTTGACAATTGCTAATTCCAAAATGGACTCCATTACACATTTTAGCGGTATGAAAGTCCCTCATTATGGTACAATAACCCTTTTCATTGGCCTTTATAATACTTTTATCGCATTCTTTTGTTGGAACACAATTGCGTCTTCGGTAGTAGCACTTGTGTCTTTGAACCTCTAACTAAATTCTATTATTGGGTGAACAGTCCTAGCCAAACAGGAACAAGAGAAAATGTGACATTCAATTGTTTGACCCTATCTGCCATACACGCATGAAGGAACAGGAAAAAAAGACAAAGAAATATCCTATCACGCCCTCGTAGAATCATAATTATGGGAATGGCTGGCTACATAACCATAATTGAGATTATACTACCGACGTGTGCTCCTTTAGTCACAAGAATAACCTAAAGCTCTGAGACCAACTTTGTCACAATCCAATTTAGGATCGTGACCGGCGCTTAGGAGCAAGTGATCCCAAGTAAGCCTCATAGGTATTTTACAGAAAATCGGACAGAGTTTTCCCTATTTTTGGACTATCCCAAAAATTTTCCTGTCTCAAATCAACAACCAAACATCCTAATATCATACCAAATAATTTACAACTTATCAATTAACCAAAATAAGTCTCCATAATTATTAAGCAACCCACTAACAACCAGAAATACTAATTTATCTCTAACTTTGATAATAAAGAACGATACTCAACATAAGACAATAATAACAAAAGAATACTCATGACACTAATGTATTGACTATAGAGCGACTCTAAGAGTTCAAAAAAAAGACTATAACAATAAATAAAATCTCTGCCTATGCGAACAAGTGCGAGGCTCACCAAGAACTATCAACATGTGCGCTCTAATTAACGAAATCCTCGCCCGTATCAATTGCCGTCTCTGTAAAAAAAATTAGCGAGAAATGAGTCGCTAGCTCAGTGAGTAATAACACTTAACCACAACCATTTTTATTGAGGACAAGTCAGAAAACATGCTAGTATCTCAAACAAAAAATAACATAAAATTGCCCTTTCAGAAACAATAAATAATTCTCAGTCTCATCATGCTTTTCTTGTGGTATAATACAATTAACAATTCAGTAATAAGCTCGGTAACCACTGTATAATATCAATATTCACATTTGAGAGATTTTAATGAATGGATCATGTAATCGGTATAACTGTGGACTTCTTCGCAAGAAGTCAAATATAACGATAGTCCCTACGAGGAAAAATGATAACGGTATGCTAGTTCTACCTTCCCACTAGAGAGGACTATAACTGTACTCTACAATCGGTAAATACAAAGTGCACCAGGTCTAACGAACCTGTCGTTGGCTACGGGATTCTTCAAAGTCTACTCCCATTTGTACTGTCTCTGTATCCATATATACTCATACGAAAATATTTTAAAATAATATAGGGCATTTCGGTTCTTATCAAATCATGTAATTTCATTTCGATAACAGTAAATTCAAGTAACTGTAGAACATATCTAGTGACAACAAGAATATTTAAAACAACGGTAATCATCTCAAATAACTATTTCGGTATCACATTGAGTAAAAGACTTGTCCCACATGCAACTCAAAATAATCGGTAATATATTCATATTAAAAATCATGTGTAAATCATGCAAGTTATGGAAATACAAATTGCGGTAAGATTACTATTCATAGTACTCGTGTGAAATACCAAACTTGTCACCTCGAACGATACGTACGACTTTCTTCAGTCAATCTATAACCACATCAACACCAATCTCGTGTTAATTGCCTCATTTAGGCTAAATTCATCACTAATTTAGGATACCCAATCCTCCAAATTTTATATTTTATCATCAATTCGCCAAATTATATTTACCCACGCTATGAGTAATATAGATTAGTCCAAAATCTATAACTTTTTAGCCTATTCATATAATATGCTCGCTTAATTCATGAAAAGTTTTATGGATTTTCTCTCAGTTCCCTAACTGTCACGACCAGGATTTTTCACCCTCGGGAGTCGTGATGGCGCCTACTAATGTGAGCTAGGCAAGCCAATTATTGGACAAATTACACTTTTACAAATTTTTATTCTCTTTAACATTATATAAAACAATAACATGTAAACAATGGAAATTTAGGATAAGCGGAAAAAGCAATAAAATATCTTAACATGCGTTTATTACAACAGCTTAAACCTTAATCACCCATAACTGGTGTTACAGTACCACAAACGGTCTAAGACTGCTAAATACAAGGTCTGAAAATAAAAGACACACTATTTCTGAAGCAAAGAGATGAAACAGGAAATAAAGGATAGAGGAGACGCCAGGGCATGCGGATGACTGCAGGTCTATCTTGGATCTCCGCATAGACTGAAGGTAGACTCCAAACTACGGTCCAAGAGTTGCTCTGGAATCTGCACATAATGCAGATTGTAATATCAGCACAACCGACCCCACGTGCTGGTAAGTGTCTAGCCTAACCTCGGCGAAGTAGTGACGAGGCTAGGACCAGACTACCACATAAACCTGTGTAGTTATATAATATACAGTGGAAAGTGAAGCAGGAATACTGTCATGGGCCGCTTTCCAGGCATGCCCCATGACCCCTTGGTCGCGCCCCATGGCGGCCTAGCAAGCCTCACAATGCCTAGCGCCATGGTCGGCCCCGAGGTCTTGGCTGCTCCAAGTGACAAGCGCGCATGCGCCTCTGTCGCCCCACCGATGCCTGTCGCCAGCGCCCAGTGGCTGGCCAATGACAACAGCGTCGCGCGCCCTGACAATGCCGCGCGCGCAGATCCTGATGCCTCGCTAGCGCCCAGCTGCAGGCCCATTCCAGCAGTGCCTCGCGCAGAGGCCCTGATGCCAAGCACCAGCGCCCAGCCTCAGGCCAACATAGAAAGTGCGCGTGCCCACAGCAACGCGCGCGCAGACCCTGACCCACAAGACAAAGTTGCTACCATCGGACTTAGTTCTACATTGTAATAAACTAAGTCCTTTTCATTGTAATTATAGGCTAGTTTACATCATTTTCATTCAGTGTGCTTCCACAGCTTTATTAGGACTAGTCATGTAATGTTGGTTTATTCTTTTTTAAGCATTATTAGGGGATCAAGCAATCAAACATTTTTAAGCAATCAATTTTTTGTACTGGTGTCTCTCCCTCGACACCGCATCTTTTGTAATCAGCATTTCATTCATCAATAAAATCATCATCATCATTCAAAACCCAATTCTCTCTCAGCTTCCGCAATTGCTCGTGACATTGGTTTTCCCGCACAGTACTGACAATCTAGTCTAGCATGTAGAGGGGACCTCATTGGCGGTCATCAACCGCACTGACATCGGTTGCTTAGCTTACGTTGCCCTTCCAAAGAACATCAGGAAGGCGTTGCGTAACAGTTGGTATCAGAGCCTAGGCTCGACATCAGACGAGGGAACACATTTGCCATCATCACCATTTCTGACCATGGTGAATCATGGGGAGCGTCTAGCATCCCTAGAAGAGACGGTTGACCGATTACGACCCATCGTGGATACGGTGCCTGATCAAAACAACAACCTAGTGCAAAGGTTGGACGACCTGGACCGCCGAATGCGGCAGACAGAAAATGACATTGCAAACATCAGTCGTGACTCTGAGGATGATCGACAAACGGCAGCCATTGAAACTGCCAATATTCATGGCAAATTTGAGGACCTCCAACAGGAGCGTTTCGACGATTTAGCACATCGACAACAAGAGGCAGATAGACTAACTGCCATGCAGCAAACCAAAGACGACTGTCACACCTCCTTTTTCCGCACCCGCGAGGGCACAAGGGAGTTTTTTCCAATTAAAGGACAATCGAAACGGGATTGGTTTATTTATTTCAGAGTCGCCACTTGGGAGATTTAGGGTGTCCCAAGTCACCAATTTGAATCCCGAATCGAGGAAAAGAATGACTCTATATTACAGTCTGCGTACCAGAAATCCGGATAAGGAATTCTGTTAACCTGGGAGAAGGTGTTAGGCATTCCCGAGTTCCGTGGTTCTAGCACGGTCGCTCAACTGTTATATTTGGCTTATTTATCTGATTTTAAATACAATATGAACTCATGTGCAAATTTTATCTTTCAACCGCTTTTATCATTTACCGTTATTTTTATCAAGAATTGCAACGTTATAAAATGTATCTCGAACCACGTTACAATCAATGTACTCGTGGTCATCGACATGCTTTGACCCCGTTGAGATTTGGATTTGGGTCACATCAATGTGCACCCGAGTTTAAGGAAATTAAATTATTAAAGGCGCGCCTAAAGCGACTAGCGTATCATTTACTTTGGGTAAGGCCGTGGAATTTTACTAAACGGTCCATCCCGAAATCTAAGCAATTTTTAAGGCAAATATTTATTGAGGGCCCCGCAATTTTGTATTTTTATTTGGCGAGGCTCATCTCATTCTATTTTAAAAGGAATTTGCGACGTCATGGACATGCATCTCGAACCACGTCACAATCAATGTACCCGTGATTAGAAACACATTTCGGATCCGTCGAGATTTGGATTTGGGTCACATAAATGCACACCCGAATTTAAGAAGGTAAAATTATTAAGTACGCGCTTAAAGAGGCTATCACGTTATTATTCCGGGAAGGTCGTGAGATTTGCTAAATGACCCACCTTAGGGACTGAATGCTTCAACATATATATATATTTAACAAGGGCCCCGCAATTTGTGCGTTTTTCTTTATTTTTGTCGAGGCTCATCTCGTCCTTATTTTAAAAGGATATCCTATAGCAACTACGTTTCTTGTTGCGTTTGTCTCTACTAATTGAAAACAGTAGATAGCCCTAACTAATTACATGCTTGCAAGTTATCTATACAGAGTTCCGAGTGCTTGCACAAAATCAGAAACACGGCCACGTACACAGTCGGCTGAGCAAAAATTAAGGGCCCAAATCCAGCCCATGCGTGATGGACCAGACCTGGGCCATTGTTCGTTCGATGCAGGCCTGCTTGATCTGTTTCAACCCGGGCTCGACCTTCGTGAGGTTGAGATTGCAGCCTCCGCGTTCTTTGTCTTAAAACATGATTTACCAGTTATATGAAGCGGTTTATCAGAAAGGAAAGAACTTAATTAATAGAGTACGATTTTCATACTTGGCCTACATTAAAGGACATATTACAAAGTAAAACTAAGTCTGAGATACAACCTATTTCATTGGGAATATTTTCACCTATCAGCATACATATGTAAACTATCATTCAGCTAATCTATATTGATATACACTGGGCATACAGGCTACTTCTATTGTCAACACAGGAATGAAAATTATTATACAGTACATGATATCTAATGTAACAATCTATGTATGAAAGTCAACTTCAGGTCTTTTCTTTTTGTATTCATGCTCAATGTTCCAATTACATTTGACAGTGCATTGGTTGTGTACCTGGTATAGAGGACAAAGAAGAAAGGAATGATCAGCTGGGCAGTATGCAATAAACACAGCAACAGCAGATACACAGCAACAACACAGCAACAAACCAACAACCACAAGTGTTTTCCACAGTCCACAGACAACCAGCAACAGTTTCCAGAACAAAGAAAACCAACAGATGGTCGAGCACCAAACAAGTAATCCCAGAAAAGAGTAGTGAAACAACAGAAATAACAGAGTATTCGATGCAGCAACACCAGCAGTTCAACAATCACAAGCAGCTCAATCAGGGCAAACAACAGAACTTGGCCAAGACAGCTTGACCAATATGAACTCTTATATAGCTTTCAGACAGTGTTTGTTTACAGTGTTTACTGGAAATTTCCTTATGTTTTTAGTTTTCTTTAAACTCACAAGACCTATCTCAAGCCTAAAATTTTCAGCCCCTTTTAAGTTCTGAAAATGGCCTATTTATAAGCCAAACCACCAGTGCAGTCAAGTTGCCTGGATTCTGCCAATTTTGCAGACTGCCCATACCCTTTAAACCCATGCCTAAGCATCTTTTGATGCCAGCCATTTGTTCCCCACGCCTGGCTTATTCTTTAATCAAGAGTTATGGGCTCATTTTAGTATTCATTTTAAACCCCATACTCTTGTGTCTTGTTCCCCATTGGTATTAGTTTAATCCCAAATTAGTACCCTACTTGTCAGCTCATTTAAACTAAGTTTTTCTGTTCTTTTCAAACCCCAGACTACCCCTGTTAGCCCTTGATTATTACTGTCCTACATCACTGCAGCCTCAGGGCATTTTGAACTTCTGAAAGTTCAATTTTAGAACTGCCCTAGCCTGGTTTAATTGTTTACAATGCAGTTACAAACTAGCATTCATAGATAATGTCCAACATTCAAATCACAATACAGGTCCGTTCAGTCAAGTGAGGTTGTACGCATTAGCATATCTGAACATTCAGTCGTAGGAAGTTAATCGATGACATTTATCAAGTCGACTATACTAATTATAATAGGTAACAATCGGTCGTTCATATAAACAAACACATACAGGGACCTAAAGGGCTTCAGACAACTTTGGTCAATCACTGGGAACCTATATAAGTTATTTATGCGACGACTATCCTAATCGGACATGCTTATCACAGGATACATTCAAATCATACACGGAAAACAATCGACCAAATAAAGGTCTTTGACAGAGATGGAAGAAATTAAGAAAACTATCAGAAAATAACAAACAATCACAACAAAGCATGCTAACGACTTAATTAGCAGTTGAATAAAACAAAAAGGAAAAGAAAAACTTACCGAAAAATGTTTAAACCAAACTGACCCAAATCTGACTCAACTTTGACCATTTGAGGCCGAACAAACTTTAACCAGGGTGTTCTCACATGAGAACACCTTGGTTAAGGCCTATTAGACCTCAGACCCCTGTCATGCCTGGCCGGATTCCACAGGTTCATGTGTTCTAGGGTCTGGATTTTCAGATCTGGTTTTTAGAAGTTGTGGGTAGATTCGGACCAAACCAAGCTTGGTTTGGTCACGAGGGAAGTCATGGGAGTGTCTGGTACGAAGATGGTGAGGTTTGGTATAGATCGAGTTTTGTCTCGAATCTTCAAATCCAGATTCGAGACGATGGGGGTGATTCGAGGTAAATGGTTAGTGGATTCGTATTCAGGGTGGTTGGATGTTTCAGGGGTGTGAAGGGGGTGGTCACCGGCGTTCATGCCGCCGGGTTCTGGTGAAAGGGAAACTAGGGCGGCTGCTAGGGTTTGGGGGTTTCAGGGCTTGGGGAAGGAGATGAGTGAAGGGTGGGGTTCGGATAGGGGGCGTGGGGTACGATAGAAAGCTTATATACGATCTAGGGGTTTAGATCCTGGCCGTTGGATCAAATGAGATCTATGGCCAGGATCTATTCACTTAGGGAAGACGGTGTCGTTTGAATCAGTGTTTGGGCAGGCCTGACTTGGACTGGGTCCTTGTGCCGGTTTTGGGCCTATTTTTATTTCATTTCTTGGGCCCAAATCACTCTTTTCTTTGTTCTCTTTTTTTTAAAACAAAAATGAACTAACAAAATAAATAATAAAACAAATGAAATTAAAACAAACAACAATGTAGCACTTCAACATAATTATCACACCAAATTAAAATGTTTAAGTAAGTTAAATCACGACCTAGAACGGACGATGCACATATATATTTTTGCATTTTCTTTTAATGACACATATTTTTGTATTTTGTTTGATAATGATTAAATGCGAAATGGACAGACCCACAAATGACAAACAACACATGTCACGGAAAACTCGAAACATTGTACAGCGAAGTCATTTGTCACTATTTTTATTTTCTTTTGGAGAGATTGTCCGTGAAGCAAAATCCCGTGCTTACAGCTGCCCCTCTTTGCACGAAGACACGAAGGGTTTTCGTGCAAAGATAAAGCGGGCGATTTTTGCTCGTCTGAGTACTCCGTGTGAAGCATTTTTTGAAAAAAAGATTTGACCGAACCTTTGCTTCAAAGGTTTCCTACATATCCTGGGCTGAATAGGAATCAGGTCAATGTAGTTCGGGAAAATTTTGGTAGCTGGGACTACCGTGTGACTGTAGTGCTCGCTGCTGTTGTGCGCTGTTGCATGCTGCTGTAGGATGCTACTGCTCACTGATCTCCTTGTTACATTGTTCTTGAAAGGAAAAACAAGAAGCTAAGCTAGAGTATGAGATCTCATCTATCTTCAACTTGTTCTTGTTGCCTTGCTTTCTTGTCGGCTAACGCTTTCCTCTGATGCCCTTATTTTGCGAACTTGGGAGATGATGCTGGTCCTTCGCCTTTTCTGAATGCCAGTTTTCATCACTTTGCTTGATTTGCTGGGAACATGGCTTTCTTCTTTAAACCTTTTAATGGTTTCTTCAGTGGTATGGCTTTCTTCATCAAAATTGTTATATTGGGCATGCTACAACGTTCCCAAACTGCTTCTTCTGAGACGCGTTCCTTCTTCTTTTTGAATCGCGTGCTTGCTTTTGCAGCCTTCTGCTTCTTGGCGCTGGGGATTTTATTGTTTCCTGCTTGGGGGATCTCTATTGTAACCTTCCGTCTTCAAGTGGGGTTACTGATTCCAAAATCTAGAGCTAAAAAGTATTCCCGCATTTTACTGGTGGGCGACCTAGAACTTAAATGTATTCCCGCATTATACTGGTGGGCGACCTAGAACTTAAATGTATTCCCGCATTTTACTGGTGGGCGACCTAGAACTTAAATGTATTCCCGCATTATACTGGTGGGCGACCTAGAACTTAAATGTATTCCCGCATTATACTGGTGGGCGACCTAGAACTTAAATGTATTCCCGCATTATACTGGTGGGCGACCTAGAACTTAAATGTATTCCCGCATTATACTGGTGGGCGACCTAGAACATAAATGTATTCCCGCATTTTACTAGTGGCGACCTGGAACTTAAATGTATTCCCGCATTATACTGGTGGGCGACCTAGAACTTAAATGTATTCCCGCATTATACTGGTGGGCGACCTAGAACTTAAATGTATTCCCACATTATACTGGTGGGCGACCTAGAACTTAAATGTATTCCCGCATTATACTGGTGGGCGACCTAGAACTTAAATGTATTCCCGCATTATACTGGTGGGCGACCTAGAACTTAAATGTATTCCCGCATTATACTGGTGGGCGACCTAGAACTTAAATGTATTCCCGCATTATACTGGTGGGCGACCTAGAACATAAATGTATTCCCGCATTTTACTGGTGGGCGACCTGGAACTTAAATGTATTCCCGCATTATACTGTGGGCGACCTAGAACTTAAATGTATTCCCGCATTTTACTGGTAGGCGACCTAGAACTTAAATGTATTCCCGCATTATACTGGGGGCGACCTAGAACTTAAATGTATTCCCGCATTATACTGGTGGGCGACCTAGAACTTAAATGTATTCCCGCATTATACTGGTGGGCGACCTAGAACTTAAATGTATTCCCGCATTATACTGGTGGGCGACCTAGAACTTAAATGTATTCCCGCATTATACTGGTGGGCGACCTAGAACTTAAATGTATTCCCGCATTATACTGGTGGGCGACCTAGAACTTAAATGTATTCCCGCATTATACTGGTGGGCGACCTAGAACTTAAATGTATTCCCGCATTTTACTGGTGGGCGACCTAGAACTTAAATGTATTCCCGCATTATACTGGTGGGCGACCTAGAACTTAAATGTATTCCCGCATTATACTGGTGGGCGACCTAGAACTTAAATGTATTCCCGCATTTTACTGGTGGGCGACCTAGAACTTAAATGTATTCCCGCATTATACTGGTGGGCGACCTAGAACTTAAATGTATTCCCGCATTATACTGGTGGGCGACCTAGAACTTAAATGTATTCCCGCATTTTACTGGTGGGCGACCTAGAACTTAAATGTATTCCCGCATTATACTGGTGGGCGACCTAGAACTTAAATGTATTCCCGCATTATACTGGTGGGCGACCTAGAACTAAATGTATTTGAAATTGTTTCCCCGTTCTTCCGAGAAAATTTTTGACAATCGGCAGAAAATTTTCTGCCCCGGTTTTTGGTGATTTCCCTAGCGTTGCATCTCGCTGCCATCATCAATCCTTTGTTTTCCTGCAGCACACAAAAGGATTTAATTAGTTTTAATCGTGGTGGTAGAGGGTGCCTTTCCGGCGGATGCTTTTTCCTCTCTTCCCCTTTTCTTGCTCTATGTCCCCATAATTGGTTACTGGACAAAATTGCCTTCTGGGGGTCTCTAGCCTGCTGGGGATGGTTTTCAATTTGTTCCCTTTTCTACTTTCTCTTTAAGCACATGTTGTGGGAATCTGCTTTTAACTCCCGAAACCACTCCCTTTAGGATCTTACTTCCTCCAAAACTGCCGGGCACGATCACTGCATTGCCTGGGACCGGCCTTTAAGACTGTTTGTATTATCCTGCATTGGATGAATTCCTATCCGGTTTCTGGTAGTAGGCTTTGAAAAATCCTTTCAAGACAAATTTTAGGAAAAGAAATAAAAGATAGAAAGGGAGAAAATCTTTCTGAACCAATATTTGGTGGGAGAAGAAACTCAGAATAACTTATCTGGAGGACATGACTGGTTCCCGTGATCATGGCGTGCACCATAGATTCCTGACCCAGTCTATTTGTATCAATCGATTTGCTCGGTGGTCTGACTTGCTGGGGATGATAAATGAGTGTCCATTTCGTTGCGAATGTGGTAGCTTTTGTTGATCTGTCTTGTCGCCTCATTGTGCCCTTCGAAGGGTTTTCACTAATGAGACTCTCTCTTTTCTCTCATCTCCCGGTGCCTTATGGTGCTTGTGAAGGTTTTCACCAATAAGACTCTCTCATTTCATATCCCTCATCTTACATCGCCTCTCGGTGCCTGTGAAGATTTTCACCAATAAGACTCTCTCATTTTATTTCTTTCGAGGAATCGGGGTGTTGTAGATACGACCCTCTCTTCTGGAGATTCCTTTGACCATCAATTCATTCCCAGTCTTATGATCCTCTTCTTTGTTGGGGATCAGTGTATTATTCTCGGCCTTATTTGCCTGACTTGGCATCTCTTGGACATTGATCGGGAGGTCTTTTGGACGTTGATATTGGTTTTGGTGTGAGGTTAAAGAAAGGCTATAAAAATGAAAATAATTTGATGGGTGATGTGCTACAACTTTTAGAATCCAACCTTTGTTGGAACTTAAAACATAACCTCTGCCCCAGTTTTCTTGCTTGGAGAATTTATCTTTTTATACTTATGTTGACCTATGTGCGTTACGCACACTGCGCCTATTATGCATACTATATACATTATGCATCCTATATTCACTATGATGCACACTATGACCGAGCCGTGAGGCGCCTACGTATCCTCTTCGAGGAATCAGGTCAAACGTAGTTCCCACGGTTTTGTATTTCTTATGATTTTATCTTCCTTTTTTCTTTTTCCTTCTTTTCATTTTTCTTTTTCTTTTCTTCTCTTTTTTTTTTCATGTCTTTTCCATTAGTGATTCCAAAAGAGGGGTATGAAAGAATAACTTAAGGCTCAAAGGGGGAAGCAAGGGTTAAAAAGTATTTGGATAGAAGAAAGAATTGCCTCCGTCATCTCATTATCCAATAAATGCCAAATACAAACAAATAAACCAAAAATTGCCATAATTAAAGAAATTACGCATAATATCTCTTGACTGCATCTGAATTGATAGCCATGTCGACACATCTACCTTCGACATCTGTCAAACACAAAGCACCGTTGGACAATACTCTGGTCACGATATAAGGCCCTTGCCAATTTGGGGCGAATTTGCCTTTTGCCTCGACCTGATGTGGGAGGATCTTCTTCAATACCTGCTGCCCTACTTCAAACTTCCTGGGGCGCACCTTCTTATTATATGTTCTTGCCATTCTCTTCTGGTACAGCTGACCATGGCACACTGCTGCCAATCTTTTCTCATCTATCAGGCTCAACTGTTCCAATCGAGCTTTGACCCATTCATCATCATTAATCCCGGCTTCAGCGACAATTCGGAGGGACGGAATTTCGACTTCCGCTGGTATTACGGCCTCAGTTCCGTACACCAACGAATAAGGGGTTGTGCCTATGGAAGTTCGGACGGTAGTGCGGTAACCCAACAAAGCAAAGGGTAATCTCTCGTGCCATTGTCTGGACCCTTCCACCATCTTTCGCAGTATCTTCTTGATATTCTTATTGGTTGCTTCGACCGCTCCATTCGCCTTGGGACGATATGGGGTGGAATTGCGGTGTGTAATCTTGAATTGTTGGCATACCTCTCTCATCAAGCTGCTATTAAGATTCGCACCATTATCCGTGATGATCACTTTTGGGATCCCAAATCTGCAGATGATATGGGAATGCACAAAATCCACCACTGCCTTTTTAGTTACTGACTTGAAGGTTTTAGCCTCAACCCATTTGGTGAAGTAATCAATGGTCACTAGAATGAATCTATGGCCGTTGGATGCTGCTGGTTCGATAGGTCCAATGACATCCATGCCCCATGCTACAAACGGCCAGGGTGCTGACATCGTATGTAACTCTGTTGGCGGAGAATGAATCAGATCTCCATGTATCTGGCACTGATGGCATTTCCTCACGAAAGTGATACAGTCGTGTTCCATGGTGAGCCAATAACACCCTGTTCGAAGGATCTTTCTTGCCAATACATATCCGCTCATGTGTGGCCCACAAACTCCAGCATGTACCTCTGCCATAACCGTCGTTGCTTGACTGGCATCTATGCATCTCAACAATCCCAAATCCGGGGTTCTTTTGTACAATACTCCTCCGCTGAGGAAGAAACCATTCGACAAACGCCGAAGGGCTCTTTTTTGGTCTCCAGTGGCATGTTCTGGATATATCCCCATTCTGAGGTATTCCTTGATATCATGAAACCAGGGTTCGCCATCGGCTTCTTCTTCTATGGCATTGCAGTAGGCGTGCTGATCGCGGACCTGGATGTGCAGAGGATCAACATACATTTTGTCAGGGTGGTGCAACATTGATGCTAAGGTGGCCAAGGCATCCGCAACCTCATTGTGAACTCTCGGGATGTGTTTGAACTTCACCGATCGAAATTGCTTGCTCAGATCATGCAAGCATTGTCGGTATGGTATGAGTTTTAGATCTCGTGTTTCCCATTCACCCTGAATTTGATGTACCAAGAGGTCCGAGTCTCCCAAGACCAAGACGTCTTGGACATCCATGTCAGCAGCCAAGCGCAGACCCAGAATGCAAGCCTCATACTCGGCCATATTGTTGGTGCAATAGAAGCGTAGTTGAGCCGTAACAGGATAATGCCGTCCTGTTTCAGAAATGAGTACTGCTCCTATTCCAACCCCTTTCGCGTTTGCAGCTCCATCGAAGAAAAGCTTCCAACCCGGTTCCTCAGGTAATTCCAACTCATTTGTATGCATTACCTCTTCGTCAGGAAAATACGTTCTTAAGGGCTCGTATTTTTCATCAACGGGATTCTCTGCCAAATGGTCTGCCAGCGCCTGGGCTTTCATGGCCGTCCTCGTTACATAGACGATATCAAACTCTGTGAGCAGAATTTGCCATTTTGCCAACCTTCCCGTGGGCATAGGTTTCTGAAAGATATACTTCAATGGGTCCAAATGGGATATGAGATAAGTAGTATACGAAGACAGGTAGTGTTTCAACTTCTGAGCTACCCAAGTTAGGGCGCAACATGTTTTCTCGAGTTGAGTGTACTTGACCTCATGCACTGTGAATTTCTTGCTAAGATAGTAGATGGCCTGCTCCTTCCTTCCTGTGTCATCATGTTGCCCCAGTACACAACCAAATGAATTTTCCAAGACCGTCAGGTAAAGGATTAGGGGTTTCCCGGGCTTAGGCGGGACCAATACGGGTGGATTAGACAGATACCCTTTGATTTGGTCGAAAGCCTCCTGACACTCTGCCGTCCAACCTTCCGCAGCATCCTTTCTCAGCAGCCGGAATATGGGCTCACAAGTTGCGGTGAGTTGAGCGATGAACCTGCTGATGTAATTGAGTCTACCCAGCAAACTCATTACCTCTGTTTTGTTCCTAGGCGGTGGCAAATCTCGGATGGATTCAATTTTGGATGGGTCTAACTCAATCCCCCGTCGACTGACGATGAATCCTAGCAACTTTCCGGATGGAACCCCGAATGCGCATTTGGCCGGGTTAAACTTGATATCATACCTCCGGAGTCTTTGGAAAAATCTCCTTAGGTCTGCTACATGGTCCTCCTGATGCCAAGATTTGATGATCACATCATCGACGTACACCTCGATTTCTTTGTGTATCATGTCATGAAACACAGCAGTCATTGCTCGCATGTACATTGCCCCGACGTTCTTTAATCTGAACGGCATTACCCGATAGTAGTAAGTTCCCCATGGCGTAATAAACGCTGTCTTTTCCGCATCCTCCTCGTCCATTAGGATCTGATGATAACCCGCATAGCAATCTACAAAGGATCCGATCTCGCGCCCAGCGCAATTATCGATCAAGATATGGATGTTGGGCAATGGAAAATTGTCCTTGGGACTTGCTTTGTTGAGGTTGCGGTAGTCGACGCACACCCTGATTTTTCCATCCTTCTTTGGGACTGGTACCACATTGGCCAACCACTCGGGATATCGAGTGACCCGAATGACCTTCGCCTGCAACTGCTTAATCACCTCTTCTTTGATCTTTACACTCATTTCTGTTTTAAATTTCCTTAGTTTTTGCTTGACCGGAGGGTATGCCGGGTCAGTGGGCAATTTGTGAACCACTAAATTGGTGCTTAATCCAGGCATATCGTCATATGACCATGCAAAAACATCTTTGAATTCCATGAGGGTTTTGATCAATTCTTCCCTGACATTCGGCTCAATGTGGATGCTAATTTTGGTCTCTTGGACGTTATCAGCGTCTCCTAGATTCACAGCCTCAGTGTCATTTAGGTTAGGCTTGGGTTTCTCTTCAAATTGGCACAGTTCTCGGTTTATCTCTTCGAAGGCTTCACCTTCGTCACATTCAGATCCATCGTCACAAACGACCTCTTGCATCATTGAGTCGGATTCAGATTGATTTATTAGACTAGGTCGAAGATCCGCTGTGCATGCCATGTCATTAGAACCAGTAAAAAGAGAACTGTTCAGAAAGAAAAAGAACAAAACAAAATTAAAATGGGACAAAAGAAAAGAACTTTATTAAACTTGCGGGATAAAAGGGTTCACACTTTTACAAAAACGAAAGTAAAATTTGGATTACACCCTTGAATAATCCGAACAAACAAACAAACAAAACATAAATCAAAGCCTACTACCAAGACTCCCCTCGGACAGGAAGAGGAGTAACTGTCCAATTGTTGGTCTTGGCCTCAGGCCCCACAAACTGTATCTCTGTTCCGCTGGAACCTTCTCCAACTTCCACCATACTGACATCAGCGAATAGCCTCTCAAAACTCTGATTCAGGTCCTCATTTATACCGATCAATGGTCCTAGAATCTTCGGGACCGGTGACCCCCTGGCACTTGCTTTGACAAAAGACCTTGAGAGATGTGGCACTGGTTTGGGCAGAAACCAAATCTTTTTCTTCATTTTTCGCGCTTGCTTCCTATCTGCTGCGGTTGGTTTGAACCCCAACCCGAAAGTTTCCAGATTTTTAGGAAGGGAGACAGGTTGGACAATCCCTTGAAGCTCGACTCCCAGGCCTTTTCCTGGCACAAATCCATTACCCAGCATTTCTGAGACCATCATGACTGTTGCGGCAGCTACCCTAGGGTGCGGGATGATTTCTCCTTCAGAAATTTTGTTGGCCGACCCTGTATCGAAAATCTGGTAGACCCAAGGACCTTTGTCATCAGCGGTCTCTATGAAAGGTACAATGGCTCCGCCCATGGTGCACGTTGTATCCTCGCCGTGTAACACGACCTCTTGTCTTTCCCACTCAAACTTCACCATCTGATGTAGGGTGGAGGGCACCGCTTTGGCTGCATGAATCCATGGTCGTCCTAACAGCAGGTTATAAGATACTGTGGCGTTTAACACCTGGAATTCCATGGTGAACAAGACTGGACCAATGGTCAGTTCAAGTACAACATCCCCCACAGTAGCTGTTCCGTTTCCGTCGAACCCTCGGACACAGATGCTATTCTTGCGAATTCTTCCGCGGTCGATCTTTAACTGGTCCAGAGTGGATAATGGACAAATATTGGCGCTTGAGCTGTTATCCACCAATACTCGAGTTACCACCGAGTCTTCACATTTGACATCCAGGTATAAAGCTTTATTATGCTCCGTACCTTCTGTCGGTAGGTCATCATCTGAGAACGTTACCCTGTTCACCTTGAAAATCTTGTTGGCAATGGTTTCCAGGTGGTTTACAGAAATCTCATTGGGTATATGAGCTTCATTCAATATCTTCAACAGGGCCCGACGATGCTCCTCATAATGGATCAGTAATGACAACAGTGAGATCTGAGCCGGTGTTTTTCTCAGCTGTTCGACCACAGAATAGTCTTGTACTTTCATCTTCCTCAGGAACTCTTCAGCCTCTTCTTCGGACACAGGTTTCTTAGTTGCAACTGGGTTGGTTCTTCTTAGCTCCACCGGAGCAAAACATCGACCTGATCGAGTCAGCCCTTGCGCTTCACAACTGACTTCTTCCACCTGTTTTCCTTTGTACATCACCACCGCCTTTTCATATTTCCAAGGCACAGCCCTGCTGTCAATCATCGGCAGCTGGACCACAGGCTTTATGGTCACCCGTTCTCTACATACCCCTTTCAACACGACCGCCGGTGTGGGCGGAACCCCTGATATTACCAACTTGTTTGCTCGGGTTTGCTTGTTATGGCGGACGGGCTCTTTCCCAATATCACTACTGGCTTGACGCTTTCTCCCTGTGACTGTACCTTCGTTCCCCCACTGGTTGAGACTTCCTTCGGGGCGGCTTGGATCATCATCACTGTTTGTGAGGGTTTTTTCAACTCTCCTCCCTCATACACCAACTCAATCATGTGAGTCTCGTGGTGCGCTGGTAGTGAGTTTTGGTTGATGTTAGGAGCTTCCGGTGCCTGGACCTCGATCATGCCCGAGCATCCCTGAGCAGTATTCATAACTTATTGATCGATCCAAATTCTAAGGTGGGGGATTTGGTTCTCGAGTCTGGACAGGACTAACCAAACCCAATTGCCTCAGCTTGTGGAACAAAACGGTGTAGGTTTCCCCCAACTCTGTGAAAGTTCTCTGTTTCCGCAACCTGTCATTCCTAGCATCTGGATTTCCCCGAAAACCTGCCCCTGGAGGGTTTCTATACGCCTTTGGTGGAGGGTAGGTGTTTTGTGGTGGCATATATATGTTCTGGGGAACCGGCGCGCGCCATTGCGGGTGAACCGGAGGCTGAGTGTATACTTGGGCCTGGTGTACGGAACAATGTGGTTCTCGAGGTGGATAGAAATTTTGTGGTGGGTTGTATGGGTAATTTGACCTGTGAGGACTGGGTTGGTTGTAGTGTGGCCTGCCAGCCCTGGACCAACTGCCTGCCTCGATCGTGGCAACCTCTTCTTTCTTTCTTCTCAGCGCACCTCCCGTGCCGCTCTGAATAGCCTGGGTCGTGGCCTTAAGTGCCGAATAGTTCAAAATTTTGTCAGACCTCAGACCCTCTTCTATCATGACCCCTATCTTGACCACCTCGTTGAAAGATTTTCCAACTGTTGTCACCAAGTGACCAAAGTAGGTTGGATCCAATGTTTGCAAGAAATAGTCCACCATCTCTCCCTCTCTCATGGGAGGATCGACTCTAGCTGCTTGTTCTCTCCAGCGGAACCCGAACTCGCGAAAACTTTCCCCGGGTTTCTTCCCAGTTCTTAATAATGTGAGACGGTCAGGGACTATCTCGAGATTGTACTGGAAATGACCTGCAAAAGCCTGCGCCAGATCATCCCAAGTATACCACCTACTGGAATCCTGCCTGGTATACCACTCCAGTGCAGATCCGCTCAGACTTTGGCCGAAATAAGCTATCAGCAACTCATCCTTGCCGCCTGCCCCTCTCATTTTGCTACAGAATCCCCGCAAATGTGCCATGGGATCACTGTGTCCTTCATATAAATCAAACTTAGGCATCTTGAACCCAGCCGGGAGTTGGACGTCTGGGAAAGGGCACAGCTCTTTGTATGCTACGCTGACTTGGTTGCCCAGCCCGTGCAAGTTCCTGAAGGACTGCTCCAGGCTTTTGAACTTTCTCAATACTTCATCCTGTTCAGGGGCCTTAGCCGGCTTCTCGATCTCTGCCGGCACTTCCAAATGTGGATTGTAAGCCTGTGGTTCGGGGGCATGAAACGTAGGCTCGGGGGGATAGTATTGTGTATCGTGAGCCTGAAACAATGGCTCACTGGTCGTTCTTTGCAAAGGGGCTGATGTTGGTCCCACAAAAATGGGAATATTGGGTGTTGGGAGAGGTTGATGGGGTGGTGGAGCTTGGGAATCATGAGGGCTTCTTTCTTGATGATAAAGGGGATTTGGGCGGCTTGTGGAAGGGCCGGAGTGAGGGTATTCTGGCATGTGTCCCAGTGTTTCAGGGCTCTTTTGTGTTTTGGCTATGGCTAGCTGCATTGCATTCATCTCTAGTCCCATCCTTTCAATCTTTTCCATCGCTTCTTTTAACAACTGGCTCATCGGCCTCTCTTCCTCATTACTATTCTCTGAAGTAGTCATGCTTGTTGCTATCGGTCCTTTGGATCTGGTTTGATAGGAGTGTGTTGCCAGAGTTCTTTAACAACTAACTTGTCTGGATCAGACAACAACAAACTTTGTTAGCGTTAGAGTTTAACAGATTTGATCATAACACATAAAGGATGCCATGCTCCTAGGCAGTTAACCGTTTCTACATGCTTTGCTTCGAACAACATGCGTCATCCCGGCTTGCTCATTTGTCCTTTTATTGTTATTTTTGTTTTTTTCTTTTCTTTATTTATTAAAGTGGTCGAATCTTATGGGGATTGCCTACGTATCACGTCCCCGCGCGAATCAGACCAGGCGTAGTTCTGCCCAAATGAGCATAAAAGCAAACAACCTTTTATTGTTGAAATGGCCTATTACAAATTACATTTTGCAAACGAAATAGCAAACTTTGAAAATAAGCCTAGACTCAAAAATAGACCAGAAATCACCCTGATAAAAAAAACAAGCAAAAAGTGCTAAGATACAGACTTTGACTTATGAGTACATTATGGTTTTGAAAATTGGTGTCCGCGGGGCGTCGTTCGGCCTTGCCGCGGTCCTAGGTGCGAGATCCCTCTCAAGTTGCTCCAGCTCATGCATGGTCTGCTTGACATAACTCATCACTGCCGAGAGGATGGTAACGCTGGTCATGTTCTCACATCGTAGACATCGTCGGGTGATGGCATGGGCAATGGCCTTGATCCTATTTCTGGTTTGCTTCTTCTCTATAAGTAGGCATTTCATCTGATCGCTGCACATCTTGAATACCTGAGCATCCTGGATATGCTGATTCTTCAGTTGCCGTACTTCTAACTTCATTCGGGCCAACAAGTCGTACCAGTATCTGCTCTCAATTTGGAGATCCTTGGCCTGATTAGCTGCTTTGATTTCAAGTGTAGCCATCTCTCTCTTCATTTTAGCAACAGTTTTCTCGTGGTCGCCTTCCAATTGATTTAGGTATCGGCGATGCTTATCTGCTCTTGTATCCCACTGTGCCCTGAGCTTTGCTATGATGTTTTCGGATTTCTCCAAACCATCTTTCTATTCCCTGATTTCACTTTTTAGCCTTTTTATCAGCTGCTCGTCTGATTGATGCCTTGGCTGTTTATCCGCATCCACCCTTATCTGTTTGATCTGGGCTCTAAGCATTTTGTTTTCCTGAATTAACCTGTTCCGCTCTCCGATATTGGTAGCAACTTGCACATTGTGCTCATATTTCAAGCTTTCCATTTGTCGCTTCAACCTGCTGATTTCGGCGCAATAGCCTCTTTCCTTCGCTAACCAATCCCACTGCCTTTGCGATGATTCGGTGAATTTCCAGATATGGGGTCTCTTAGCCGGCCTTTCATGCTCAAATTCCCTTCTATACCATGCAAGGTAACCTGGCGCCGTCTCTCCTTTGGCTCGATCCCGCACGCAAGTATCTGATTTCAAATATTGACACTCACTCCAGATTTGGCGAATCTTTGCTTCTGGGAATTGTCCGTTAGGACTTATCTCAACTGCTTGAGTGCTAAGATCTTCCTCATGAGGTACTGTCTGGCATCTTCCGAACTGTCTCAAAACTCGGCAGGGTGCGTAAGGTTGAATGCTCTTAAGCCCCATCAGTAAGAAATGAGTTTTAGCTGCCGACATATATAGGATCTCATCAACAGGCAACCATCCTAGCGTCCATTGTATTTGGCTGGCAGTAAGAGCTTGAAAGAACGAGGTCCATGCCAGGACTCCTTTGGGCAAACTGATCTCTTTGGTTCTCGTGTAAAATTCTTCTATGCAAGTCTTTTCTGGGGAACCATGGCTCAAAATCTCGGAATGATGGCAGAGGTGCTCGGTCATCCATATTTGTAGGAGCAAGTTACAACCTTCGAAGAAATTTCCCCCAGCTTTACAAGCTGTAAGAGCTCGAAAGATGTCAGATACCACCATAGGTGCGAGAGTACTGTCATTTTGCGTGAGTAAAGTGCTGACGACCCCGGATATCTTCAAATCAATGTTTCCGTCTTTCCTTGGAAATACCAGAAGGCCCAGGAACATCATCATGAAAGCTACCCGTCTGTGTTTGTCCCACTTCTGACGAACACCTTTGCTGCACAGTTTGTTGATTGGATTATTGAATCCCCCCTCATGACCGTACCTATCATATATGAAGCATGGAGTACAAAATCCGGCTGCCAGATCCGGGTTGTGGACCGTTCTGGGTATCTTCAATGAATCTAGGAACCGATGTACCGTGACAACTCTTGGGGCGACCAAGTATTTTTGCCTCAACGGAAGTTCAGCATTCCCGATGTACCCGGCCATTTCTTCCAAAGTCGGGGTGAGTTCAAAATCAGAGAAATGGAAAACATTGTGTGCCGGGTCCCAGTAGGTAACCAAAGCTCTTATGATATCTCCCCGAGGCTGGATTTCCAACAAACCCACGAGACCTTTCAGATATTTCTTGACCTCATTTTGTCCTTCAACACCTAGATCATTCCACCATAGCCGTAACTTGACAGAGATTTTGGTCATTATTGAAAAATGTTCATTTTGCATCGTGCTCATCCTGCACATTTATTAAGGTGATTTTAACAAAATGACTTGACTCAAAATATTTTACAAAGGGGATCAAGTTTTGAACACGGCCTTTAAACACTTCGGGGACGAAGATTTTAAGGCTGTGTGGGTCAACTGGACAAAAATGCTAAACAAGACCCAAAGGTGGCTGTTTATGCAAAGTCAGCCTTCCGGCGTCCCTTTTCGGGAACATTCGGCTATTTATGACAAAACAGCATCACCTGACTTATTTATGACTCTTTTAAAATTTGACACATCTTTTCTTTTTTTATTTTTTTATTTTTTTTTTATTTTATTTATTGATTTTGGCTATTTTAGGAAAAATGGGGTTGAACCCGACGAGGGTTGCCTACGTATCTCACATCCGGTGAGAATCAAACCGGCGTAGTTCGGGATATCGTGAATAGAGAAAATCAAAATAAACCTAGAAAACGAGAATATATATTTATTATTATATTTTTTTCTTTTGAAAAGAGATAAAGACTAAAGAAAATATTTATTTTTTAGGAAATATTTGGACTATTAGTCTGAGTTTATAAAAGGGGTACTACGAAAGAAACAACATTTTTGAATTATGAAATTTCCGTTTTTTATTTTTATTATTTTTTTTTAAAAAATACCTTCTTTTTTTTTGATTTTGAAAGTGATAAAAAGAAAATTTTTATATTATTATTACTTTCTTTTTTTTAAAAAAAAATCCAACTAGAAGTAATTTTTATATTATTTTCGACACTACTCGGACATTGGTTTTTCCAAAAGAAGTAATTATCTCCCTACGCTGCTATTTTTCCCTTTTATTTTTAGAAACCGGTCAGCATGTGGAACTGAAGCAAATAGATGCGCAAAAGAAATAGGATGCAGTAGAGTGGTCTTTTCATTTCAGGTTGTTAGTCCTAGACGGACCCAACCCCTGTGTTGAGTCCCCTAAGTCAAATGCAACATGATGCAAATAAGCGTTCCTACTAGGGATCCGGCATGAAGTTTCGTTATACTAGGTTCACAACCTGGGTATTTGTTCTAGACTGTGTACCCGAGCGGACAACTCGAGTCGAGGAGGGGGCTACGTACCGGGGACCCGCGAGATCGTCCGGCTTTGTAACTTGTCCGACCTCTTTCTTATTTCAGGTATTGACACTAACAGAATAGGGAGTCTCGACCAGCGAGCTTCTCCCCGGAGGTAAGAAGAGAAGGGTTTCGGCACAGTTTATATACAGTTCAGATAATATCAAAGCGGTAAAAGACAGCATTTAGCACATTATGCAAAAACATGTAATAAAGATCAGATAATAAAGCCAAATATAACAATTATTCTAAGCTCGAATTCTTGAACCCTGAACCAGTGGTTCTGGGTCCATTAGTCCCCAGCAGAGTCGCCAGAGCTGTCACACCTCCTTTTTCCGCACCCGCGAGGGTGCAAGGGAGTTTTTCCAATTAAAGGACAATCGAGACGGGATTGGTTTATTTATTTCAGAGTCGCCACTTGGGAGATTTAGGGTGTCCCAAGTCACCAATTTTAATCCCGAATCGAGGAAAAGAATGACTCCATATTACAGTCTGCGTACCAGAAATCCGGATAAGGAATTCTGTTAACCCGGGAGAAGGTGTTAGGCATTCCCGAATTCCGTGGTTCTAGCACGGTCGCTCAACTGTTATATTCGGCTTGATTATCTGATTTTAAATACAATACGAACTTATGTGCAAATTTTATCTTTCAACCGCTTTTATCATTTACCGTTATTTTTATCAAGAATTGCAACGTTATAAAATGTATCTCGAACCACGTTACAATCAATGTACCCGTGGTCATCGACACGCTTTGACTCCGTTGAGATTTGGATTTGGGTCACATCAATGTGCACCCGAGTTTAAGGAAATTAAATTATTAAAGGCGCGCCTAAAGCGACTAGCGTATTTATTTTGGGTAAGACCGTGGAATTTTACTAAACGGTCCATCCCGAAGTCTAAGCAATTTTTAAGGCAAATATTTATTGAGGGCCCCGCAATTTTGTATTTTTATTTGGCGAGGCTCATCTCATTCTATTTTAAAAGGAATTTGCGACGTCATGGACATGCATCTCGAACCACGTCACAATCAATGTACCCGTGATTAGAAACACATTTCGGATCCGTCGAGATTTGGATTTGGGTCACATAAATGCACACCCGAATTTAAGAAGGTAAAATTATTAAGTACGCGCTTAAAGAGGCTATCGCGTTATTATTCCGGGAAGGTCGTGAGATTTGCTAAACGACCCACCTTAGGGACTGAATGCTTCAACATATATATATTTAACAAGGGCCCCGCAATTTGTGCGTTTTTCTTTATTTTTGTCGAGGCTCATCTCGTCCTTATTTTAAAAGGATATCCTATAGCAACTACGTTTCTTGTTGCGTTTGTCTCTACTAATTGAAAATAGTAGATAGCCCTAATTAATTACATGCTTGCAAGTTATCTATACAGAGTTCCGAGTGCTTGCACAAAATCAGAAACACGGCCACGTACACAGTCGGCTGAGCAAAAATTAAGGGCCCAAATCTAGCCCATGCGTGATGGACCAGACCTGGGCCATTGTTCGTTCGATGCAGTCCTGCTTGGTCTGTTTCGACCCGGGCTCGACCTTCGTGAGGTTGAGATTGCAGCCTCCGCTTTCTTTGTCTTAAAACATGATTTACCAGTTATATGAAGCGGTTTATCAGAAAGGAAAGAACTTAATTAATAGAGTACGATTTTCATACTTGGCCTACATTGAAGGACATATTACAAAGTAAAACTAAGTCTGAGATACAACCTATTTCATTGGGAATATTTTCACCTATCAGCATACATATGTAAACTATCATTCAGCTAATCTATATTGATATACACTGGGCATACAGGCTACTTCTATTGTCAACACAGGAATGAAAATTATTATACAGTACATGATATCTAATGTAACAATCTATGTATGAAAGTCAACTTCAGGTCTTTTCTTTTTGTATTCATGCTCAATGTTCCAATTACATTTGACAATGCATTGGTTGTGTACCTGGTATAGAGGACAAAGAAGAAAGGAATGATCAGCTGGGCAGTATGCAATAAACACAGCAACAACAGATACACAGCAACAACACAACAACAAACCAACAACCACAAGTGTTTTCCACAGTCCACAGACAACCAGCGACAGTTTCCAGAACAAAGAAAAACCAGCAGATGGTCGAGCACCAAACAAGTAATCCCAGAAAAGAGTAATGAAACAACAGAAGTAACAGAGTGTTCAATGCAGCAACACCAGCAATTCAACAATCACAAGCAGCCCGATCAATGCAAACAGCAGAACTTGGCCAAGACAGCTTGACCAATATGAACTCTTATGTAGCTTTCAGACAGTGTTTGGTTACAGTGTTTACTGGAAATTTCCTTATGTTTTTAGTTTTCTTTAAACTCACAAGACCTCTCTCAAGTCTAAAATTTTCAGCCCCTTTTAAGTTCTGAAAATGGCCTATTTATAAGCCAAACCACCAGTGCAGTCAAGCTGCCTGGATTCTGCCAATTTTGCAGACTGCCCATACCCTTTAAACCCATACCTAAGCATCTTTTGATGCCAGCCATTTGTTCCCCACGCCTGGCTTATTCTTTAATCAAGAGTTATGAGCTCATTTTAGTATTCATTTTAAACCCCATTCTCTTGTGTCTTGTTCCCCATTGGTATTAGTTTAATCCCAAATTAGTACCCTACTTGTCAGCTCATTTAAACTAAGTTTTCTGTTCTTTTCAAACCCCAGACTACCCCTGTTAGCCCTTGATTATTACTGTCCTGCATCACTGCAGCCTCAGGGCATTTTGAACTTCTGAAAGTTCAATTTCAGAACTGCCCTAGCCTGGTTCTTTTAATTGTTTACAATGCAGTTACAAACTAGCATTCATAGATAATGTCCAACATTCAAATCACAATACAGGTCCGTTCAGTCAAGTGAGGTTGTACGCATTAGCATATCTGAACATTCAGTCGTAGGAAGTTAATCGATGACATTTATCAAGTCGACTATACTAATTATAACAGGTAACAATCGGTCGTTCATATAAACAAACACATACAGGGACCTAAAGGGCTTCAGACAACTTTGGTCAATCACTGGGAACCTATATAAGTTATTTATGCGACGACTATCCTAATCGGACATGCTTATCACATGATACATTCAAATCATACACGGAAAACAATCAACCAAATAAAGGTCTTTGACAGAGATGGAAGAAATTAAGAAAACTATCAGAAAATAACAAACAATCACAACAAAGCATGCTAACGACTTAATTAGCAGTTGAATAAAACAAAAAGGAAAAGAAAAACTTACCGAAAAATGTTTAAACCAAACTGACCCAAATCTGACTCAACTTTGACCATTTGAGGCCGAACAAACTTTAACCAG
This sequence comes from Nicotiana sylvestris, assembly GCF_000393655.2. Lineage (NCBI taxonomy): Eukaryota > Viridiplantae > Streptophyta > Magnoliopsida > Solanales > Solanaceae > Nicotiana > Nicotiana sylvestris. Next base: position 215,731,739 of record NC_091059.1, on the reverse strand, counting down.
GGTGTTCTCACATGAGAACACCTTGGTTAAGGCCTATTAGACCTCAGACCCCTGTCATGCCTGGCCGGATTCCACAGGTTCATGTGTTCTAGGGTCTGGATTTTCAGATCTGGTTTTTAGAAGTTGTGGGTAGATTCGGACCAAACCAAGCTTGGTTTGGTCACGAGGGAAGTCATGGGAGTGTCTGGTACGAAGATGGTGAGGTTTGGTATAGATCGAGTTTTGTCTCGAATCTTCAAATCCAGATTCGAGACGATGGGGGGGTGATTCGAGGTAAATGGTTAGTGGATTCGTATTCAGGGTGGTTGGATGTTTCAGGGGTGTGAAAGGGGTGGTCACCGGCGTTCATGCCGCCGGGTTCTGGTGAAAGGGAAACTAGGGCGGCTGCTAGGGTTTGGGGGTTTCAGGGCTTGGGGAAGGAGATGAGTAAAGGGTGGGGTTCGGATAGGGGGCGTGGGGTACGATAGAAAGCTTATATACGATCTAGGGGTTTAGATCCTGGCCGTTGGATCAAATGATATCTATGGCCGGGATCTATTCACTTAGGGAAGACGGTGTCGTTTGAATCAGTGTTTGGGCAGGCCTGACTTGGACTGGGTCCTTGTGCCGGTTTTGGGCCTATTTTTATTTCATTTCTTGGGCCCAAATCACTCTTTTCTTTGTTCTCTTTTTTTTTTTAAAACAAAAATGAACTAACAAAATAAATAATAAAACAAATGAAATTAAAACAAACAACAATGTAGTACTTCAACATAATTATCACACCAAATTAAAATGTTTAATTAAGTTAAATCACGACCTAGAACGGATGATGCACATATATATTTTTGCATTTTCTTTTAATGACACATATTTTTGTATTTTGTTTGATAATGATTAAATGCGAAATGGACAGACCCACAAATGACAAATAACACATGTCACGGAAAACTCGAAACATTGTACAGCGAAGTCATTTGTCACTATTTTTATTTTCTTTTGGAGCGATTTTCCGTGAAGCAAAAATCTCGTGCTTACAACGACTTGACAGGCAAGCTCAATATTGTCAAAGCTGCCCTATAGAGCCTACTTCAAGGAGGCAACAACCACATCAGGGGTGCAGCAAACCTTACCCATATTCCATAAAAGCTTAAGATACCGGAGCCAAAGCCATACGACGGATCCCGGGATGCTAAAGAAGGGGAAAACTTCATCTTCGACATCGAACAATACTTCGATGCCGTGGGCCATTTGGAAGAATCCAAAAAGGTAGCAACTGCTGCCATGTATCTTCAGGGCGATGCCAAACTTTGGTGGCGGGTCAAATACGAAGCCATCAAGGCCGGTGAAGATACTCTCCAGACATGGGATGAGCTGAAGGCAGCCATACGCCTGCAGTTCTTCCCCGAAAATATGGAATACAACACAAGGAGAAAGCTACAGGAGCTCCGCCACACCAGATCAATGCGGGAGTACATGCACAAATTCTCCGTACTCATGTTAAACATACGTGACATGAGGGACAAATACAAACTCTTCGCATTCATAGAAGGTTTGAAACCTCATGCCCGTATGGAACTACAGAGACAACGGGTAGACACCCTGCCCAAGGCCATTCAAGCTGCAGAATGACTTGGCGATTATCATTTGGGAACTCAGAACGACAGGCCCCAGCTATTTGTCCGACGGGGATTCAATGGGAACCATCCCAGCAATGGTGGCCCAAGCAAAAGTGGGGGAGATCGGAGTGCATCCAAAACTATGACTCCTCCCTCCAGCATCAACAGTGCTGCATCCATCAACAACAATCAGAGGAGAAAGCCTCCCTCAGAATGCCGTCATTGCGGCGGGGCACATTGGAACAATGAATGCCCAAACATAAAGGTCAATGCTCATCAGACTGTCGAGGATGAGTCAGACGCATCAGACACATCAGAAGAAAGACCAGGTAGGCGCCTTCAATGCAATTGTTGGCTCTATCCCCCATGCCTTAGCGGGGACCAGTGCATGTCCTCCTAAGAAAACATCAGTCCCAATCACCAAGAAAGGGAAGGAAAAGATGGACGGGAGGCCTCCTAAACAAGCAAGGACCCTAATATTTGTCGAATTGAAAGTGAAACTTGGCCTCCTAAACAAGCAAGGCCTCCTTCACGCATTGATAGACACGGGTGCTACCCGCAACTACTTGGCTTCAACTTAAGTAGAGCGCCTGGGTCTTGTCGTGTAAAAGAGCAAAGGCCGCGTCAAGGCTATCAACTCACCACCCCAGACATTGGGTGGAACAACTACAAATGTCCCAGTGAAACTTGGCCCATACAAAGGAAGCATCGACCTGCGCATCGCAATCATAGATGACTTCGACATCATAGTGGGTTTGGAGTTCATGAGGCAAACCAACACCATACCGGTACCATATGCCAACATGCTCCTGATGATGGGAGAAAACGGGGCCAAGCCCTGCACCATACCATGCTTTCCCATAAAGATGGCCGCTGAAAACATCTCGGCCATGCAGTTGGAGAAGGTAGTCAACAGACATGAACCTCAGGTTCAGGCTACCCTTCGCAGCAACAATCAGTCATCATGTCATCGGCCTCAAAAGACTGGTGACGCTCATCATCGTGTGAAGACTTGTCAGCCATGCCACAAGGACAAGTCGGATCACTCATCACAGCCGGGACCCTCGCAGCCATTACATGTCCCTCAGAGACCATGGGAAAGTGTTTCCCTCAGATTCATCACGGGATTGCCCCAAGTCGGCAATCTTGCATCCATCATGGTTGTCATAGATCAGTTCTCAGACTATGCAACTTTCATAGCAGCCCCGCAAAACATCTCAGCAGAAGATACAGCTCGACTCTTCTTCTCGCACATTGTCAAACATTGGGGCCTGCCCAAAAACATTGTTAGTAGGCGCGACTCACGCTTCACTAGCAACTTTTGGACCCATCTCTTCAGGTGCTTTGGGTCAACATTGAGTCACAACACAGACATCCATCCACCATCGGATGGCCAGACAGACCGGTTCGATGACATGCTGGAGGAATATCTCCGCAACTTCGCAACCGGATCACAGAAGCATTGGGTGAAGCTCCTGGATGCTGCTCAACTGTGTTTCAATTCTCAAAAGAGCCATCATACAAACAAAAGCCCTTTTGAAATTGTTACCGGACAACAACCGCTTCTCCCGCAAACGGTGAATGCATCAACCATGCCGAAATCTCCTCGAGCTGCTAACTTCTCGAGCGAATGGGAGCGCAACATGGGGATAGTGCAGAGCTATCTCATCAAAGCCCAAGAACGGGCAAAAAGATTCATCGGGCAATATCTTTGCTTTGCCCAACATCAAACAGGGGACAAAGTAATGCTATGCATCCCAAATCGATACTTGTGTGTAGAAAGGACTTATGAACCTCGCCTGCAACAAAAATACATCGGGCCCCTGCCCATCGAAATACGCATTGGGAAGTCCACATATCAGGTGAAAACTCCATCCTGGTGGAAGATCCATCCAGTCTTCCATGTTAGCCGCATGAAATCATTGCGTCGCTACAACAACAAGCTCAAAGAATAGAGGGGCGCAGACCTCCCATCCAACAACCACAAGAATCATCATCATCATAAGGCTTCGAGGACGGCGCCAACTCAGGTGGGGGAGAATGTCATGGGCCGCTTCCCAGACATGCCCCATGACCCCTTGGCCGCGCCCCATGGCGGCCTAGCAAGCCTCACAATGCCTAGCGCCATGGTCAGCCCTGTGGTCTTGGCTGCACCAAATGACAAGCGTGCATGTGCCTCTGTCGCCCTACCGATGCCTTTCGCCAGCGCCCAGTGGCGAGCCAATGACAACAGCGCCGCGCGCCCTGACAATGCCGTGTGCGCAGATCCTGATGCCTCGCTAGCGCCCAGCTGCAGGCCCATTCCAGCAGTACCTCGCGCACAGACCTTGATGCCAAGCACCGGCGCCCAGCTTCAGGCCAACACAGCAAGTGTCGCGCGCGCCCACAACAACGCGCGCGCAGACCCTGACCCGCAAGACAAAGTTACTGCCATCGGACTTAGTTCTACATTATAATAAACTAAGTCCTTTTCATTGTATTTATAGGCTAGTTTACATCATTTTCATTCAGTGTGCTTCCACAGCTTTATTAGGACTAGTCATGTAATGTTGGTTTATTATTTTTAAGCATTATTAGGGGGGATCAAGCAATCAATTTTCTGTACTGGTGTCTCTCCCCCTCGACACTGCATCTTTTGTAATCAGCATTTCATTCATCAATAAAATTATCATCATCATTCAAAACCCAATTCTCTCTCAGCTTCCGCAATTATTCGTGACATTGGTTTTCCTGCACGACACTGACAATCTAGTCTAGCGTGCGAAGGGGACCTCATTGGCAGACATCAACCGTACTGACATCGGTTGCTTAGCCTTACGTTGCCCTTCCAAAGAACATCAGGAAGGTGTTGCGTAACAATACACACGCAAAGATGGGAGGGGGGAAATCATGCTTCGGGGAATAACAGGTAAAAACAGAATATCAAGATAATTATAAAGGAACCTAAATCCAACTACTAACAAGGATAAGGGAAACAAAGGCAGAATTCACTTTCATTTCATATCTTATTGCAGGCATGCAACCCACTCCCATTTCATATATCTCGTGGCAGGCGTGCCACCCGCTCCCATTTCATATATCTCGTGGCAGGCGTGCCACCCGCTCCCATTTCATATATCTCGTGGCAGGCGTGCCACCCGCTCCCACTTCATTTATCTCGTGGCGAGCGTGCCACCTACTCTCATTTTATTTATCTCGTGGCAGGCGTTCCATCCGCTCCCATTTCATTTATCTCATGGCAGGCGTGCCACCCGCTCCCATTTCATTTATCTTGTGGCAGGCGTGCCACTCGATCCCAGTTACAAATCAATAACAATCACAAAGAATCCCGGCAAGGGAATAAGAGCAATATAACAATATCCCGGCAAGGGAAAAAGAGCAATATAATAATTTTTCGGCAAGGGAACAATAATATTTCAATAACATCCTGGCAAGAGAACAATAATATTTCAATAACATGTGAAGTGCAAATATTTACAACAAAGTCATAACAATAACAATACAAGACTCATGAACATGCTTGACACCGACATATAGACACTCGTCACCATGCCTATACGTCATACTCCACAATTAACACGTAACAAATAAGACACAACTCCTAATCCCTCAAGCTAAGGTTATACCAAACACTTACCTCGATGCCACGAACACAATTCACGTTTCAATTATTGCTTTACCCCTTCATTCCACCACCAATTCACTTGTATCTAGTCACAAGTTACTTAATTACATCAATAGACGCTAAATGAATCAACCCCAATGCATGAAAATGAAATTTCCAAAGTTTTACCCCAAAAAGTCAAAAATTGCCCCCGGGCCCACATGGTCAAAACCTGAGGTTCGAACCAAAACTCGATTACTCATTCCCCCATGAACCCAAATATATAATTTGTTTTGCAATCCGACCTCAATTTGAGGTATAACTCCCCAAATTTAAATATTCTTAGGTTTTTCCCAAAGTTCCCAATTCCACCATGAAAACCCTAGATTCTAGGATGAAATCTTGTAAAAGAAGTTAACAAGTAAAGAAAATAAGCTAAAAATCACTTACCAATATTTTGGAGAAGAAAGGTTGTTTGAAAAATCGTCTCTTATGTTTTTAGGGTTTTGAAAAATGAAAAATTACTGAAAATCCCGTTTTAATATACCCCTCTCATACCCCCTGTGCGGACCGCACAAAATTGAGTGCGGCTGCATAGCTCTCTATATGGACTGCAACGATATGCTTTAGTATTTTGAACATAATTTCTCTACAGATGTACAAATTGTGATTTCTTTACTTTTCTGGAAAGTAGACACGAAGGGGTACAACTTTTGTTTTTCAATCATCTCAAAGTTCCTTATAGATTAAAAGATATAGGCTTCCGAAGTCGGACCAGTGAACCTCTGCGGACAACACAAAATCGAGTGCGGCCGCACAGCCTCCACCGCGGACAGTACCAAAACCAATGCGGTCAGTACTGGCGGGTTCAGAGATTTGCACTTCTCTGAACCTGCAACATCCATGTTTTAAGCCTAAGATATCCCGGAACCCACCCGAAACTCACCCGAGCCCTCGGAACTCTCAACCAAGTGTGCATACTAACTCTAAGACATCATATGGACCTACTCGTGCGATCACATCATCAAAATAACCGGTAAAATCATGAATTAAACCTCAAAACTCAACATTTTCATCAAGAACTCTCAAAGTTCATAACTCTTCAATCGGAAGTCCAACTCACGTCAAATAAACTCTATTTTCACCAAATTTCACAGTTATCTTTCAAATAGTATAACAAGTTTGTACCGGGATCCGGAACCAAAATACGGGACCGAAATAACTGTTTCAAACATTAATTTTTTTCTTCATTTCTTAGATAATTCAGTAAAATAATTTCTTTCAAAAATTGATTTCTAAGGCTTGGGACCACGGAATTCATTTTCGGGCATATGCCCAAGTTCCATATTTTACTGCGGACCTCCTAGGATCGTCGGAACATGGATCCGGATCCGTTTGCTCAAAATGTTGACCAAAGTCAACCATAACCAAATTTTTAACTCTAGAAATTTCTATTTCTCATATTTTCGCATAGAAGGCTTTTCAGATATAGGTCCGGACCATGCACGTAAATTAAGGTGAGGTAAAAAGGAGGTTTTTAGGCCTCGGTACACTGAATTCACTTGCAACACAAGTCACATTCTCCACCTCTAAAACAATCGTTCGTCCTCGAACGGACATAAGAAGGAAGTACTTGAGTCGGGAAAAAAATAGGGATAACGGCTCCGCATATTAGACTCAGACTCCCAGGTCGATGCCTCAGCAGGCTTACCTCTCCACTGAACACAAACAGAAGGGAGATTCTTCGATCTCAACTGACGAACTTGCCGGTCTAGAATAGCTACCGGCTCCTCCTCATAGGACAAGTCCTTGTCCAACTGGACAGTGCTGAAATCTAAGACGTGGGATGGATCGCCGTGATACTTCCGAGGCATGGACACATGAACCACTGGATGCACGGCTGATAAGCTCGGCGGCAATGCAAGTCTGTAAGCCACCTCTCCCACTCGATCAAGAATCTCAGACGGGCCAATGAACCTAGGTTTAGCCCTTCTTCCCAAATCTCATCACGCCCTTCATAGGCGACACTCGAAGCAATACCTGCTCACCGATCATGAATGCCAAATCACAAACCTTGCGATCGGTATAAATCTTTTGTCTAGACTGAGCTGTGTGAAGCCTATCTTGAATGATCCTGAACTTGTCCAAGGTATCCTGCACTAGATCCGTACTCAACAACCGAGCCTCTCCCGCCTCAAACCATCCAACCGGAGACCGACACCGCCTACCATATAAAGCCTCATAAGGAGCCATTTGAATACTCGGCTGGTAGCTGTGTTGTAGGCAAACTCTGCTAAAGGCAAAAACTGATCCCACGAGCCTCCAAAGTCAATGACACAAGCTCGGAGCATATCCTCCAAAATCTGAATAGTCTGCTCTGAGTGCCCGTCCGTCTGAGGATGAAATGCTATGCTCAACTCAACCCGTATGCCCAACTCTCACTGAACTGCTCTCCAGAAATGTGAGGTAAACTGGGAACCTCGGTCCAAAATGATGGACTCGGGCACACCATGAAAACAAACAATCTCCCAGATATAGATCTCAGCTAACCTTTCGGAAGAATAGGAGACTGCCACAGGAATGAAATGTGCTAACTTGGTCAGCCTATCAACAATAACCCATATTGCATCGAACTTCCTCTGAGTCCGTCGGAGTCCAACAACGAAGTCCATAATGATCCGCTCCCACTTCCACTCAGGAATCTCAATCTTCTAGAACAAACCACTAGGCCTCTGATGCTCATACTTAACCTGCTGACAATTCAAACACCAAGCCACAAATGCTACGATATCCTTCTTCATTCTCCGCCACCAATAATGCTGCCGCAAATCCTGATACATCTTAGGGCACCCGGATGAATAGAGTACCGGGAGCTATGGGCCTCCTCTAAAATCAATTCTCGGAGCCCATCCATATTAGGCACACAAACTTGACCCTGCATCCTCAAAACTCCATCATCCCCTAAGGTAACCTGCTTGGCACCTCCGTGTTGCACCGTGTCTCTAAGGACACACAAATAGGGATCATCATACTGCTGATCACGGATACGCTCCAATAATGAAGAACGAGTGACTGTGCAAGCTAACACGCGACTATGCTCAGAAACATCCAACCTCACGAACTGATTGGCCAAAGCCTGAACATCCAAAACAAGCGGTCTCTCACCGACCGGAATATAAGCAAGACTGCCCATACTAGCTGACTTCCTACTCAAAGCATCGTCAACCACATTGGCCTTTCTCGGATTATATAAGATGGTGATATCATAATTCTTTAACAGTTCCAACCACGTTCTCTGCCTCAAATTCAACTCCTTCTGCTTGAACAAGTATTGCAGACTCTTGTGATCCGTGAACACCTCACATGCCACGCCATACAGATAATGCCTCCAAATCTTCAACGCGCGAACAATGGCTCCCAACTCCAAATTGGATAATTCTTCTCATGAATCTTCAACTGCCGCGAAGCATAAGCAATGACCTTGCCATCCTGCATCAACACCGCACCAAAACCAATACGAGATGCATCATAATAAACTGTATATGGCCCTGAACCTATGGGCAAAACCAACACCGGTGCTGTAGTCAACGTTGTCTTGAGCTTCTGATAGCTTGCCTCACACTCATCCGATCATCTGAACTGGGCACCCTTCTGGGTCAACCTGGTCATCGAGGCTGCAATAGATGAAAACCCCTTCACAAACCGATGATAGTAGCCTGCCAACCCTAAGAAACTCCGAATCTCTATAGCTGTTACTGGTCTAGGACAGTTCTTGGCTGCCTCAATCTTCTTCGAATCAACCTGAATACCCTCTACTGATACAACATGACCCAGGAATGCAACTGAACTCAACCAGAACTCACACTTCGAGAACTTAGCATATAACTGACTATCCCTCAAGGTTTGAAGAACCACTCTAAGATGTTGCTCGTGCTCCTCCCGGCTGCGGGAATATATCAAAATATCATCAATGAAGACTATCACGAATGAATCCAAGTAAGGCCTGAACACTCGGTTCATCAAATCCATAAAAGCTGTTGGGACATTCGTCAACCCGAATGACATCACCAAGAACTCATAATGCCCGTACCGAGTGTGGAAAGTTGTCTTAGGGACATCAGATGCCCTAATCCTCAACTGATAGTAGCCAGATCTCAAGTAAATCTTCAAAAATATCTTGGCACCCTGAAGCTGATCAAACAAATCATCAATCCTCGACAATGGATACTTATTCTTGATTGTAACCTTGTTCAACTGCCGGTAATCAATGCACATTCTCATCGATCCATCCTTATTCTTAACAAACGATACCGGTGCACCCCAAGGTGAAACACTGGGTCTAATGAAGCCCTTCTCAAGCAAGTCTTGCAACTGCTCATTCAACTCTTTCAACTCAGGCGGGGCCATACTATACGGCGGGATAGAAATGGGTTGAGTGCCCGGAGCCAAATCAATGCAAAAGTCAATATCCCTATCGGGTGGCATACCCGACAGTTCTGAAGGGAATACCTCAGGAAACTCACGAACAATGGGCACAAAATCAATAGAAGGAACCTTAGTACTAGAATCACAAACATAGGCCAAATAGGCCAAACACCCGTTCTCGACCATACGCCGAGCCTTCATATACGAGATAACACTGTTGGTAGAATGACCAGGAGTCCTTATCCACTCTAAACTAGGTAAACCCGGCAAGGCTAAGGTCACAGTCTTGGCATGACAGTCCAAGATAGCATGGTAAGATGATAACCAGTCCATCCCTAATATGACATCAAAATCGACCACCTCCAGAAGAAGCAAATTTGCACGAGTCTCAAGACCTCCAATCACAACTATACATGAATGAAGGACTCGATCTACCACAATAGAATCACCCACCAGTGTAGACACATAAACAGGAGCACTCAAAGAATAACTAGACATGACCAAATACGGTGCAAAATAAGATGACACATAGGAGTATGTAGACCCTGGATCAAATAACACTGATGCATCCCTACTACAAACCAGAACCATACTTGTGATAACTTCATCAGAAGCCTCAGCCTCGGGCCTGGATGGAAGAGTGTAACATCGGGGCTGGGCCCCACCACCCTGAACTACATCTTTGAGACGGCCTGCTGCTGGCGGGCTTCCACCTCTAGCGGCCTGAGCTCCACCTCTAATACCTCTACCTCCACCTCTAGCACCTCTACTCCCACCTCTAGCTAGCTGGGCGGGCTATGGAACACTCGGTGCCTGAACCATGGCACGGGAACCCTGATGTTGAGAGCTGCTCGATACTCGAGGGCAATACCTAGCAATGTGCCTCGTGTCGCCACAAGTAAAACAAGCCCTCGGCTGCTGGGGCTGACCACCCGGGAAACTCTGAAGCGGTGGTGCACTGATAGGAGCTGATGGTGCACTATAGGACTGTTGATCAAAATACTGCATCTAAGAACCACAACCACCTGAAGCACCGTGAGAAACCTGAAGTACTGACTAAAAAGGCCTAGGAGGATGGCCTCTACCATATGAATCCCTGCCTCCAAATGAGGTACCACTGAATCGGCCTGAATGATGAGGTCTCTTGTCAGGCCCCTGGCCATCTCACTGCGATAGAACCATCTCAACTCTCCGGGCCACATTGGCCGCCTCCTGGAAAGATATCTCACTCCTAGTCTCCCTTGCCATCTGAAGACGAATCAGCTGAATAAGTCTATCAATGAATCTCCTCACCCTCTCTCTCTCTCGGTGGGAAGTATGATAAGAGCATGACAAGCCAAGTCGATGAATCTGGTCTCATACTGGGTAACAGTCATAGAATCTTATTGGAGACACTCAAACTGCCTACGATAGGCCTCTCTCTGAGTGATGGGGAGAAACTTCTCCAGAAATAGCTGAGTAAATTGCTCCCAAGTCAAAGCTAGCGATCCGGCTGGTCTAGCCAAACAGTAATCTCTCCACCAAGTCTTGGCGGATCTAGACAAGCGAAAAGTAGCAAAGTCGACCCCATTGGTCTCAACTATCCCCATATTCCTGAGAACCTCATGACAACTGTCTAGATAATCCTGGGGATTCTTAGAAGAAGCATTGCTGAAAGTAGTAGTGAAGATCTTGGTGAACCTATCCAACCTCTACAGGGCATCAACAAACATAGTTGCTCCATCACCGGTCTGAGCCACCACACCCGGCTGAACTGCTCCAACTGGCTGAACTGCTGGAGTCTGGAATTGGGGAGCTACCTGCTCCGGAGTGTGAGTAGCAGGAGTCTAGACTCCTCCTCCAGCCTGAGAGACGACTGGTGCTACAGGAAGCAAACCTGCCCGGGTGACACTCTCCATAAGGCCCACTAGACGGACCATAGCATCCTGGAGTACTGGGGTAGAAATAAACCCCTCTAGGACCTGAGCTGGGCCAACCTGAGGCTCCGCTACTGGTGCTGCTTCTCTGGGCTGAGCTCTACCCCTCATGGGAGTTGCTGCTAGGGGCTCGGGCTGCTGGTCAGTGGATGAGGAAGCGCGTGTTCTCGCCATCTGCGAAAGAACAGAGTAGAAATTCAATTAGCATTGAGAAACCAAACCGCACGATAGGAAAGAATAAGCGTGAAGTTTTCCTAACTCTGTAGCCTCTGGGGGATAAATACAGACGTCTTTATATTGATCCCTCAGACTCTACTAAGCTTGTCTGTGAATTGTGAGACCCATGTAACCTAGATCTCTGATACCAACTTGTCATGACCCGGATTTTTCACCCTCGGGAGTCGTGATAGCGCCTACTAATGTGAGCTAGGCAAGCCAATTATTAGACAAATTACCCTTTTACCAGTTTTTATTCTCTTTAACATTATATAAAACAATAACGTGTAAACAGCAAAAATTTAGGATAAGCGGAAGAGAACAATAAAATATCTGAACATGCGTTTATTACAATAGCTTAAACCTTAATCACCCAGAACTGGAGTCACAGTACCAAAACGATCTAAGACTGCTAAATACAAGGTCTGAAATTAAAAGACACACTATTTCTGAAGCAAATAGATGAAACAAGAAATAAAAGATAGAGGAGACGCTAGGGCCTGCGGACGCCTGCAGGTCTACCTTGGATCTCCGCGTGGACTGAAGGTAGCCTCCAAACTACAGTCCAAGAGCTGCTTCGGGATCTGTACATAGTACAGAGTGTAGTATCAGCACAACCGACCCCATATGCTGGTAAGTGCCTAGCCTAACCTCGGCAAAGTAGTGACGAGGCTAGGACCAGACTACCATATAAACCTGTGCAGTTGTATAATATACAACGAAAAGTGAAGCAGGAATAAACAAGCAAAGATAGGAGGGGAAAGCATGCTTCGGGGAATAACAGGTAAAACCAGAATATCAAGAGAATTAAAAGGAACCAAAATCCAACTACTAACAATGATAAGGGAAACAAAGGCAGAATTCACTTTCATTTTACATTTTATTGCATGCATGCAACCCGTTCCCATTTTATATATCTCGTGGCATCCATGCCACCCGCTCCCATTTCATATATCTCGTGGCATGTGTGCCACCCGCTCCCATTTCATATATCTCGTGGCAGGCGTGCCACCTGCTCCCATTTCATTTATCTCGTGGCAGGCGTGCCACCCGCTCCCGTTTCATTTATCTCATGGCAGGCGTGCCACCCTCTCCCATTTTATTTATCTCGTGGCAGGCGTACCACCTGCTCCCATTTCATTTATCTTGTGGCAGACATGCCACCCGATCCCAGTTACAAATCAACAACAATCACAAAGAATTCTGGCAAGGGAACAAGAGCAATATAACAACATCCAGGCAAGTGAACAAGAGCAATATAACAATATCCCGGCAAGAGAACAATGATATTTCAATAACATCCCGGCAAGGGAACAATAATATTTCAATAACATCCCGACAATGGAACAATAATATTTCAATAACATCCCGGCAAGGGAACAAAAATATTTCAATAACATGTGAAGTGCAATAATTTACAACGGAGTCATAACAATTACAATACAAGACTCACGGGCATGCTTGACACCGACGTATAGATACTCGTCACCATGCCTATACGTCGTAATCCACAATTAACATGTAACAAATAAGAAACAACTCCTAATCCCTCAAGCTAAGGTTAGACCAAACACTTACCTCGATACCACAAACACAATACACGTTTCAATTATAGCTTTACCCCTTGATTCCACCACCAATTCGCTTGTATCTAGTCACAAGTTACTTAATTACATCAATAAACGCTAAATGAATCAACCCCAATGCATGAAAATGAGTTTTCCAAAGTTTTGCCCCAAAAAGTCAAAAATCGCCCCCAGGTCCACATGGTCAAAACCCGAGGTTCGAACCAAAACACGATTACCCATTCCCCCACGAACCCAAATATATAATTTGTTTTGGAATTCAACCTCAATTTGAGGTCTAACTCCCCAAATTTCAATATTCTTAGGTTTTTCCCAAAGTTCCCAATTCCACCATGAAAACCCTAGATTCTAGGATGAAATCTTGTAAAAAGAAGTTAAGAAGTAAAGAAAATGAGTTAGAAATCACTTACCAATGTTTCGGAGAAGAAAGGTTATTTGAAAAATCGTCTCTTATGTTTTTAGGGTTTTGAAAAATGAAAAATTACTAAAAATCCCATTTTAATATACCCCTCTCAGACCTCCTGTGCGGACCACACAAAATCGAGTGTGGCCGCACAACTCTCCATGTGGACTGCAGTGACATGCTTTAGTATTTTGGCCATCTTTCTCTACAGATGTCCAAATTGTGATATCTTTACCTTTCTGGATACTAGACAAGAAGTGCTACAACTTTCCTTTTTGAATCATCTCAAAATTCCTTGTAGATTAAAATATATAGGTTTCTGAAGTCGGACCAGTGAACCTGTGCGGATCGCACAAAATCGAGTGCGGCCGCACAGCTCCCACTGCGGATAACAGCAAAGCCAATGCGGTCAGCACTGGCGGGTTTAGAGATTTGCACTTCTTTGAACCTGCAATATTCATGTTTTAAGCCTAAGACATCCCGGAACCTACCCGAAACTCACGCGAGCCCTCGGAACTCCCAACCAAGTGTGCATACTAACTCAAAGACATCATATGGACCTATTTGTGCGATCACATCATCAAAATAACATGTAAAATCATGAATTAAACCTCAAAACTCAACATTTTCATCAAGAACTCTCAAAGTTCATAACTCTTCAACCGGAAGTCCAACTCACGTCAAATAAACTCCGTTTTCAACGAATTTCATAGTTATCTTTCAAATACTATAACAAGTTTGTACCAGGCTCCGGAACCAAAATATGGGCCCGATAACAATTGTTTCAAACATTAATTCTTTTCTTCATTTCTTAGATAATTCAGTAAAATATTTCTTTTAAAAATTGATTTCTAAGGCTTGGGACCACGGAATTCATTTTCGGGCATATGCCCAAGTCCCATATTTTACTGCGGACCTCACGGGATCGTCGGAACACGGATCCGGGTCTGTTTGCTCAAAATGTTGACCAAAGTCAACCATAATCAAATTTTTAACTCTACAAATTTTTATTTCTCATATTTTCGCATAGAAGGTTTTCCGGATATAGGTCCGGACCACGCACGTAAATTACGGTAAGATAAAAAGGAGGTTTTTAGGCCTCGGAACACTGAATTCACTTGCAACACAAGTGATGACCTTTTGGGTCATCACACTAACCTTCTCTTTTTAACTTAGAATCAAATCCCATCATTATTTACTTAGTCTAGCGAGGAATTATGTATATAAAATTACCACTATTTCAAAAGGAGGAAAAATATATGTAATTACCTGGAACTTATCACGGAGACTCAAGAATGTAAATTTACTTTTCCAGTAGGGTAGAAGTTTTGCAGAACAAAGACCGAACCCGCGCTCTTTTCTAATTCTTATGCCTTGTTGACTATAAGATTTCAACAAAATCCCTTCTTTGCTTTCTTTGCCTCTTACCTGGATGCCTTCTTCAATTTTTTTTGTTCTTAAGCTTCTGTTCACTACGTCCCTTTTCTCCCAAAATCACTTTAGCCTTTTATATATATATTTTTTCTTTTTCTTCTATACCCTTACGTTGCCGATGGGTAAGGTCCATTTACATACTTTTTTTTTATTTTGTTTTATTTTATTAGTTCTTTTTGGTAGATTTGTTCGACTTTTCTTTCTTTTTGTGCATCTTTTTTTACTTAATTAATTGCTAAATGACTAATATATCCTTGATTAAAATCATGGGATATTACAAGAACAAAGAATGAGAGATAGAGTGACAGAGAGAGAGAGAGAAAGAGAGCGCAAGAGAGAGAGACTGAGCGAGAGAGAGCCTAGGAGAGAGAACATGGATGTGAAATAACTGATTCCTTATTCAATTCCTAATATAAAGGGATATGCATTTAAAACTAATCCGTATACAATTGATAAATTGTATATGACCATGTAATTAAGTTAGGAATTTTTACATTCATATGGCATATAGTAAACTATATTACCCTCAATGCTTAACTTTTAATATAATTACCTTCTATATACCTAATTACCATTTTAGGATTTTAATGGTATTAATTAGTCTCCTAATTTTACTCAACCGTCTATTCCCACTCCCCCAAGTTTCTCTCTCCAAATTCCCACGATTTCCTCTTCAATCACCCACGATTTCCTCTTCTAAAACGAGCAAAAATCTGTAACCCCTCCACCATTGACAACCATTAAAAAGCTTTGAAGCTTTGAATTCGAATTTGGATTTTCAAAAGACATTGTTTGTTTGGATTAGATGTTGTTACAAAGAATTGAGAATTTTCTCTACGTCTCTCTCTATCTCTCAATCTCAAATTTCAGTAATATAAGAGGAAAGCAAAAGAGAGTAGCAATTCCACCATTGACAGCCATTAAAAATATTTGAAGCTTTGAATTCGAATTTGGGTTTTCAAAAATTATTATTTATTTGGATTGGGTGTTGTTGCAAATAATGGGGAATATGTTTTGGAGTTTATATCTCAATTTTGAGGGGTTTTGGTGAAGATTAGACTTGGTTTTGGCTGAATTTCAGATTGAAACTCGAAGTCGAAGAAGAAGAAGAAGAAGAAGAAGAAGAAGAAGAAGAAGAAGAAGAAGAAGAAGAAGAAGAAGAAGAAGAAGAAGAAGAAGAAGAAGAAGAAGAAGAAGAAGAAGAAGACATGACATACATTATATTTGCAAAAATTATAGAAAAAATGTATTCTGTTGTTTATTTATTTTTAAGCTTTGTGCTTTTGTGTTAAAAGTTTTAATGGGAGCTTGTTATTCCACCTCGTCTGTTTTGGAGCTAACTTGTGCAGAGGAGAAGATGTTTTTTAAGTTATATATATTGCTATACCTTTAAATTCAAGAAAATATGGTTGTATTATATTTAAAGAGGCGTGAATTTGTAGAATAGATTGAATGTGAGGAATGAGTCAAATAAGACTCACAATGGCTTGTTTTCAGGGGCACAAAATTGAGAAATTGAAGATGTTTTTTAAGTTATATATATTGCTATACCTTTAAATTCAAGAAAATATGGTTGTATTATATTTAAAGAGGCGTGAATTTGTAGAATAGATTGAATGTGAGAAATGAGTCAAATAAGACTCACAATGGCTTGTTTTCAGGGACACAGAATTGAGAAATTGAAATTAGGTTTTGCTTCATTTATTGATCAAGTTGCTATAGTCAAAAGCCAGGCACAAGACCATTTATTTAGTTTCTTGAGGATTGTAAAGTAAAGTGAGGCACATGACCAATTTTCTAGTCGCTTGTGGATTTGTAAAGTTACGTGAGTTGAGTGCGGATGCACAAAATGTCTTCTTGACTTTGCAGAACTGAGCATGAGGTGCGGATGCACAATTTACCTCCATAAAATTGTATTCTTTTATTCATTTAACTATGGCGTATATCAGTATGGATTTTCACAATATCTACAAAATTTCTACATTTATTATACAGTAAAACTATATATCATTTGAAAAATTAATATGAAAATACATAATTTCAATGTTTCTACAAATTATCTACAAAATTTCTACAAACTGTTCATAACAGAATTTATCTTTATTTTCATGCATGTTCGTCTGGAACACTAAAGTTACTTGATATGCCAACATCTCCCGTTATAGAGGAATACAACTTATCTATAATTTTCTACAACTTTTACATATTATTTCTACCTAGTTAAATACAAGTACAATAACATAAAACTTACATACAAATTTTATACAAAATTTAAACAATATGTCTTTTGTATATTTTGTATCTGATTTATAAAATAAATTTTATACAACTAATTATATATTATACAAATTATCTACAATTTTCGTACATTATTTCTACTAAGTTATATACAACTACAATATAATACCACTTAAATATAATTTTTATATAATGTTGTTCAACTTTTATACAATAGATAAATGAATAAAAGAAAATAAATAAACAACAATCTACAATTGTTTTACAATTTCTGCAATATAATGTATGCCATGTCTTCTTCTTCTTCTTCTTCTTCTTCTCTTCTTCTTCTTCTTCTTCTTCTTCGAGTTTCAATCTGAAATTCAGCCAAAACCAAGTCTAATCTTCACCAAAACCCCTCAAAATTGAGATATAAACTCCAAACCATATTCCCAATTATTTTCAACAACACCCAATCCAAACAAATAATAATTTTTGAAAATCCAAAATTGAATTCAAATCTTCAAAGCTTTTTAATGGCTGTCAATGGTGGAATTGCTGCTCTCTTTTCCTTTGATTTATATTACTGAAATTTGGGATTGAGAGATAGAGAGAGACGTAGAGAGAATTCTCAATTCTTTGCAGCTACATCCAATCCAAACAAACAAATGTCTTTTGAAAACCTAAATTCGAATTCAAAACTTCAAAGCGTTTTAATGGTTGTCAATGATGGAGGGGTTACAGATTTTCGCTGGTTTTAGGAGAGGAAATCGTGGAGATTTGTTTTGATATGTGAGTGAGGTGGTTGTAAAATATCTGGAAGAATATTTAATTCCCCAATATTAGCGCCCCTAAATAAGGAAGTTTACAGCTACAATGATTCCTTATTTAATGAATTGTCTATATTTTGTAGAAATACTATTAGCATGACGGGTAATATGCAAACTATAAACATATTTGGTAATATAGTTTCCTATATGGTATAGGAACGAAAATTCCTATTAAGCTAAAACTTGATTAGGGGATAATAAAGTTTCCTATAGTATAGGAAATATGGAACACGAAGCCCACCCATGATGGGCTGTTGGACCAAAGGTTATGTTCTTTTTCTGGAATGGATTTGGGGCAAGTGCCCAGATAGCCGATTTCAGGACCCCAATTTAAGTAATAGCCGAATTTTATATATTTTTGTAAGTTTAGCCACTTCAAACACACGCAACTAAAGTTAAAAAAATTCGCGTATGAATTTATTTTGTTTGAATTTTAGCATATTACTTGTCCAAACAAATTTCATTTGAAATTTGTCTGAAGTTTGATCGGACAGTCCTTTAACTTCAGTCCTTTTTATCTAATGTTTGGCTTGGCAGTTTTAAATATCAAACCGTATATCTAAAGTTTAAACTTTCAAACCTAACTTTAGACTCAAAGCCATCACTAAAGTATGATTTTACAAACCATTAAAACTAATCAAAAGGAAAGTGTTTGTTGAGTGTACGTACACATTCTCCTTTGCCAAACGTAAAAGGTAGTGGCAGAATAAGTGAATTAACCTTTTTTTAGGGGTTTTAAAATTTTAAATATCTTTTCATATTATATTCAAATCACCTATGAACACTTTTGACATTTATCGTAATTATTTCGACTTCAATTCTTACTGTTATTTTTTTAATCAATTCCCAAGGTAATAAAGTGAAAAAAATAAATAAAGAAAAAGAAAATTTGTTGATCCTTAACTATATGCACCCTTAGATGCACCCAAAGTATCAACCAAAGTATTATAGAGCACTGATGATCATCATATAGAAAAGGGTGCGCGTGCAATACAAACAATCCAAATCCTAATTTTAAGAATACAAGACCTATACCTTCCTTGAAAATGGACCTATAAAAATTACTGCTTCGACAATACAATGGACGAAAGAAGGCAGGGTGAGCAGGGGCTGATATAGCGTAATTCTGACAGGTTAAATTGAACCCATATTTTTTGACGCGATGTATAATTTAAGTGTAAAAATCTACTGAAATTTCAATAATTAGTGAATATGAATTCATAACTTTAAAAATATAACGGGTTCAATATTCAGAATCTTGAAGGCTGAAATCATAGAATTTAAATACTAGATACGCCTCTGAGGGTGAGTTGCCAATTTTCTATTAAGAGGTGTGTATCATTTGTAGCTTATCAGTTACCTCTCATTAATTATACTTTTACTGGTGAAGGGAATTCCTAATGGAGTTGCTCGTGAGAAAAATGGAAACAAACGACCCCATGCTGAGGAAAGGTCAATCTACTCATGCTTAGCATTTCTGTGAGGTTTATTTTATCCACAAAACGAGTTTGAGAAGGTCACTTTGATACATTGGTTAAAACCTTAATTTGCCTAGTCTCTGATAGAAAACGTCGCTAGCAATCACTGCCAAACAAGACACAACAAGAAGCTGTTGGTATTCACATAGTAATGCAGATACCTTTACATTTCAAAAATTATAAATTAAAAATTCACCTAGTAATACAGACATTTAACCGTGGCGAAACCCGGAATATTTCCAAAAGTATTCAAAATTAAAAGAAGTGAAAAAGTTTCTCTGATAAAGGGTGTTTAATATATATTATATATCTCTAAAACGGGGGCGACTCAAGAAGATTGGTGGCCTAAAGCCAATTATTAATCTAGGGCCTTTCAGAAGAAAAACAATTCATCTATATTTTTAATTGACGTCTATTTTTCTAGATTTTTAAGATGTAAAGTTGTTAATATATAGTTTCTTTTATAAATAATGTAATCTCTCCTAAGATTTTGTTGATCTTAAATAGAACCAGATTCAAGAAGTTGATAACTTGATATCGAAATAATTTTTTATATTCTAATATACTTATTGAAACACTTGAAACCTGAGGGGAAAAAAGGAAAAAAAAGAATGCGCGATATAGTTTTATTCAACAATACTCTTCAACTCTTGTTTTTTATAGAAAAAATAAAACTCTTTTCTTTCTAAAGAGAACAATATAATGTATCGAAAACTCAAGCTTTTTTTGCAGAAACCAAGAAAGATAATATAAGAATGTAGTACTCATTTTCTAATAAGAAAGATAAAAATAATACTTGGACGATTGAAGATACCAAAAAATCGATTCTAAAAGTTTATTACACGTTTTTAATGAGAAATGTAAAAGAAGAATAATAATATAGGTACCTCACTAATGATGTCAATCGTAAAATTTAAATAATGATATATTTATATTCGCGACAAAGGTTTAGGGGGAGTGATTCTCTTTCTCCATTTGCTCAAACGGTTACATCAGTACTAAATTAAAAGTTATCTTTGCCTTTTATAAAATATTTTATTTTTTTATTTTAAAATATCAAATATATTTAGACCCTACCTCTAAAGATTGTTGTGAGATGTATATGATCCAACTTACCTTAATTAGATATATTGGGTTCGAGTCTTGTGGTTAAAAGAATCCTATTAAAATGTATTCTCTCTTTTACTAGGTCTTACGCGGTACAAATCTAGATTAGTCGGGATCTCAATACAAATACGAATAGAAAACAAAAAGAAAAATTTGGGGCCCCCAAACCTTTGCTTTAATGGCTTGACCCTTGAGCTCCGCTGCTCTAAAACCTAATATTTTATCTATATATACAATTTAATTTTAAGATAATGTAGCTTCGCCCCTACACTTAACTGGTATTGTTGTTTAATCTTTAAACTTTTAGGTAACATAGCTCAACTTAAAATCTTATGCTGTCACTGTAGACTATTGCCCAATTCAATGTGTTTGCGTGAAATGTCAAATACCTTTATAAGAAACAGAAGCACAAGTTTTACGATTGATGCTGATAATTATTAGTTAATTCAGCAGCGTGGACATTCTTTTTTTTAACAATAGTGCACTCACTAGTAGAGGCGGATCCAGGGTTTAAACTTTATGTATTCCGCCTTTAAGATTTTTAGCATAGAACTCATTATATTTTTAAAGCTATGGATTCAAATATACTATTTGTTGCAATTTTAGTAAATTTTACACATAAATTTATGCTTTACATTAAAAATTATGAATTCAGTTGAATCCGTCACATATATATTGCATACGCTCCTGCTCTCTAGGTTAGTCCGCTTCCAAGTGCATGGTTATTCTCACAAGCAGTTAGTTATAAGATGATAAGTGGTAATGCAGGCGAAACAATTACTCTCAACAACATGCTTCTTGTAGGTTTTAGCTTGACTGGCGAAAAATGTAGTAAAATAGGATCTCTTAGAGGAATAAAGGAAAAATATAATAGTAGTAATGTTTGATGAAAAATGAGAAAGATTAAAAAAGAAAATTGAATATTATGAAAACCAAGAACGGAAGCGGAAAGCTTTACATAATATTTAATAAGAAAAAAACTTTAAAAAACAATAATCACTTGATTCCTTTCATAAATTTTGTATTTACGCATTAGGTCCCATTTTTAAAGAACAATGATATCTTTCCTTTTCAGTTTTTACCAAGATATATGTAATAGAAGTGAAATTACTTACTCCCTTCGGTTCACAATAAGTGACCAGTTTGCTTTTTCATTTTGGTTTAAAATAAGTGTCCAGTAATGTAATTAAGAAAGAATTCAATTTATTTTTACAAAATAACCCCTATGTACATATCCCTAAAAAAATTTCTTACTCCTCACATTAAATGTTTAATTAGGGGTAGTTTAGTCATAGTAGGTATTTTGTATAAAATTTAGTATTTTCTTAATGGACGTGCTAAAACCAAATTGATTGAACCGGAAGGAATAGTTATTAAGAAAATTATAGGGTAAAAGTGGAGTCCCCTAAAGTTTGGGGACTAAAGCTTTTGCTTCAGTGACTTTATGCAAAAGCCGGCCCTGTCTAATACAAATTAGTGGAAGAAAAATCTTTAACATATAGTAATTTTCTTACGGGATTTCTCCTCGGTGCCAACAACTTCATTTTTTTAAAAAACTTACTACCTCGTTGTTTATACAATTTAAATTAAACAAATAGTTTCTCATGCAGCTGAATTTAATCAGGTGCAAATTCCTCTTTAATTTTGTTAAATTAAACCAGGCCCCGTGCCGTAAAATGCGAGGACTGTATACTGCATCACCTAAAAAGTATAACTTTTGAATATTCTTTTATAATTCATTTTACAAGTATTACCGACAATTTATCGGGACAAGGTAGTAGGAATTCATGTGATTCACTGGAAAAAGAAATCTTATCAGATTGCTAGGACCATTTCTAATAGAAATCATTGGTTGAATGCTTGTTTTCTTCACGTGATCTTGGATAGAAATATACACGTATTAGAACGTCTTTGTTGACGATTTTTCACCCCAACCCAACAACGTCTCGGGGTTTTCGAACAATTTGATACCTCGCACCCACATGTTGTCAAATGCAAACCCACCACTCCCATAGGAACACACCTATGAGTTTTTTGCTTTGATTTGTTACGCATATTTCGCTTTTAAATTGCTTACAAGAAGAGCAACTCTTTTTAATTATGATTACCTGCAAGCTAGAAAAGCCAGATACCACACCCTAATGCTATTGGAACAGACGATTGCATAATCAGGTGCGTATTTAGCTTACACGTCACAAGTCCATACGAATTCAATTACTTAATCGTACCCATAAGTTTAAATAATAGAATCGTCTCGTATGACATTATATTTTCCTGGCTAAAGAACATGTTGTGAAATGAAGTGCTGCATTTTACTTCTAAATTATATATCACTCGATCTCCAGGAAATACAGCTGAGAAGCAAATTTCGTTCACAATGCTGATTTCTGCAGATGAATCAACGACTATCTGATGTGAACTGGTTAACTGCTCTACCGAAACGATGTCTATATAATTACATATACTATTGATGTGAATTACAAACTTCAGTCACATTAAAGGTTAGACTAAATTAACCCACATTTGCAGACTGACAAGTACTTACGACAGAAATAATATCCTATTATACTGCTACTAAGTTTGTCAATTATATGGTACTACTTAAATCATTAATTGGTATCTATAATCGGAACATCGGGTTTAGAATCTAGATGCCGAGCTCAGCCCCACTACTATTTGGTTAGACTTGCTCAATGAAAAATAAAATTTTTGGGGAGTAGCAAAAAGTGTTTTTTTCTTTAAAACTACTTTTTTGAAAAATATTTTTAATAAAAATATACTTATCAAATAGTAATTGCTATTCGAAAGTACTTTTCAAATTAAATAATTAAACACAAAGCGATTTTAAATAAGTACTTCTCAAATTTTAGAAGTTGGTCAAATAGGCTATGAATCACATCACCGATAAATGGTAGAACGAATTTTGGAAGAGTAAATTATCCACAACTCCTTTAAACTTTATAGATTTGTGAACAATGTTCCAGCTGTTACCTTTTGAAAGGACCAGCCAACCTATTTAAATAAAATATTATTCAATTTATAATTGTATTCAAGAAGTCGATTCCCGTTGGGATATATAATTAAGTAATCAGAAAAAAAATCTTCGTAAATTAATCTACGTAATTAACTCTTACGTGAATCTGACCAATGATAAAGTCAGATTAATTTAGCAGTGGAGAAAAGTGAACCGAATATATTCCAGCATATATAGTCCTCGGAGATAGGGGTGTTCGTCGGTCGGTCTGTTCGGTACGCTATTTAAACATTTCAGTTCGATATTTTTGGTATTCGATTTCTTAAAATCCTATACCAATATCGCACCAAATTAAATTTGGTATGGTTCGGGTTTTCTCTTTTTGGTTTTGGTTTATTCGGTTCGGTAACTTTGATTTATTCGGTTTGAATACTAACTAGTGCATAGAACTATAGACTCTAATATTCTTAATTAAAGTACTCAAAAATACAAAACTGAAAATGTTTGTTGACAAAAAATTTGTCCAAAACTAGCAAATATCGACCCAAATAGAGAAAATTGTACATAAAAGAATATTTGATCATTAGAAATATCATGTTACTTGTTTAGAGTTAATTGATGAACTTAGAGAATAAAGAAAAGTAAAATTTTAGATTTTAATGTTATAATTGATAATATATGTTTTGTGTAATATAATATATATATTTCGGTACGGTACGTTATTTCAGTATTTTATTTTAAAATACCAAATACCATACCTAATACCAATTTTTTTAAAAACTTAAACCAAATACCATACCAAATATCAAAATACCGTATGCCAAATACCAAAATTTTCGTTTCAGTACAGTAATTCGGCCCTACTTGGAGACTTCTGCTATAAATAGCTTAGCATCTAACCATTGTTAATCATCAACTCATCCTTTTCATTTAATGATGAAAATGAAGCTAATCCACATTGTATTTGCAACTCTTTCACTTCTTGCTTTGTTACTGATCCCAAGTGTATTGGCCGCACAATGCGGTCAGCAGGCCGATGGTGCACTGTGCCCCTCTGGTTACTGCTGCAGCAACTATGGTTGGTGTGGAACCACCGGCGATTATTGTGATCCAGACAAGTGTCAAATCCAGTGTCCTTCACCGTCTCCTCCACCTCCTCCATCCACCCCAACCCCTCCTCCCCCTCCCCCTCCTCCACCCACCTCCATCCCTCCTCCCCCTCCTACTCCATCGCAAGACATTACTGAAATCATTAGCAGTAATTTATTTGATGAGCTGCTTTTGCATCGGAACAATGTTGCTTGTCCTGCTAGGGGCTTCTATACCTATGATGCCTTTGTACAAGCTGCCAGGAATTTCATTGGTTTTGGCACCACCGGCAATACTACTGACCGTAAAAGAGAGGTTGCTGCGTTCTTGGCTCAAACATCGCATGAAACTACTGGTAATCTTTAGCTATATAATTACATGCTTATATTAGTCCAGCTACGTGCACGTATATTCAGCTTAATAATTTGGTCAAATATATCAAAAGTTATATACTCCTGATTAAAATGTCTATGTCCCTTTTGTTTAATTATTTTTTTCCCAGCCAACTAGTACTTGTGTTAAATTCCTAAGCTAGCGTTTGGATATAGATCTAGTCGAAATTTGAAGAAATAATTTTTGAAGTAGTTTTGAAAAATAATTTTTGGAAGTTGAAATTATGTTTGGACATGCATTTTATTTGAAAAAAATTTGAAATTTTGAGTGGGAGAACAAGTTTCACCCAAAATCTACCCTAAACTAGATTTTGGGAACTTGAAAAATAATTTAAAAAATAGATCATCAATCTATGAACAAATTTTCAAAAAAGATTTAATATGGCCAAACGAGGCTAAGTTAAAAGATATATCCTTGGACAGGTGGTTGGGACACTGCACCTGATGGCCCTTATGCATGGGGTTACTGTTTCAAAGCCGAAGTAGGCAACCCTGATGACATGCCTTCCTACTGCGAACCAAACGTTGAGTGGCCCTGCGCTCCTGGCAAGAAATATTATGGACGAGGCCCCATCCAAATTTCATAGTATGTTCCCTTCTCTTTGTAATTTGCACATAAACTAATATACTCCTTCATGTCACGTCCTTAGTTGTTAACTAAGTACACGTGCGGTACTTGACAACTCGCTCACGATCTTGCACAACTTGCTCACGTTTCTTGTTATGTCAAGTCAGCCTTACTACACTCAAGATCGCTAAGAGAATGAAAGAAAGAACACAAGAGAATTGTTAAAGGAAGCTTTGTATTAAAGATAACTTGAATTGTTTGCTTGGTGAATTACAAATGAGTGACCCCCTTTATATAGTAGCCTCCTAGGGGCTAGTGTGTAAATATTAATTATTATACAAATCCTTGATATTTACAAGATAAGGGCTTTCTCTAGAATTCTCTACAAGCCTAGAAGATTCCAAAGATTTTCTTAGCAAATCCATAAGGATCTAGGTTCTTCCTAAGGAAATGTCCATATCTCTCTATAATGTTCTCACAAATGCTAGTTTTCTTCTTATGTAAGCTTCCACATGACATTAATATATGCCAAATAGCGTCTATGTGGCATGATGACATGGCGGGTCATCACACTCTCCCCCATCCAATATTGCGACGACCGCGGCGCAATACTGCTGCATAAACTCTTGGATCTTATCTTTGAATTGCCACAAGTCTTCATATCGTTCCCACGTGGCCTCCTCTGGTGATTGCCCTTTCCAATGGACGAGGAACATAGTCGTAGCTTTTTCCCCTTATTTTCGCCTGGCTTAGTAATCTATGATAGCCTCAATCTCCCTATCATGCGAGGCGGTGATAGTCATTGGCGCTCGACTTGATTGGCCCCTACTCAGATCATCCTTATCTTCATGATATGGCTTAAGCATTCTGGCATGGAAGACATGGTAGATCTTAAGATATGATGGCATGTCAAGCTTGTATGAGATCTTGCCTACCTTGGCGACGATCTTAAATGGCCCCTCATAATTGCGAATCAGATTCTGATGCATGCCCTATAGTGCCTTGAACTGTCTTGGTTTAAACTTCACCATGACCATGTCCCCAACTCTATAGTCTATGGGATGCCGCTTACGGTCCACAAACTTCTTCATCTTCTTAGCTACCTTATCCAAGTAAGACTTAGCAGTGTCGAGCTGCTCCTCCCCTCCTTTGGCCATATGATAAACCCCCAAACTCTTTCCCTCGAACGCGACTGGTAATAAATGTGGAGTTTGTGGTTGTTGGCCTGTGGCTAGCTCGGTGTCCCCTCCGTGGACTCACTCCGCTGCAAGTTGGAATTGGGCAATATCTAGGAGCCTTGCCCAATCTTTCTGATGCGCACTTACATAATGCCTCAAGTAGCATTCTAGTAAGACATTGACCCGTTCCGTTTGTCCATCCGTCTGTGGGTGGAAACTAGTAGAAAAGTGCAGTTCCGTGCCAAGTATGTCGAACAACTCTCTCCAAAAGTTCCCAGTGAAGCGAGGGTCTCGATCACTGATGATATGCCTTGGTAAGCCCCAATACTTTACCACGTTCTTAAAGAATAGCTTGGCGGCCTCCTTAGCTGTGCAACCTAGTGAGGCGGGCATGAAGGTGGCATATTTGGAAAATCTATCCACGACCACCATAATAGTACCATAACCGTCGGACTTCGGTAGGCAAGTAATAAAGTCCATAGTCACGCTCTCCCATGGACGCTCTACAACTGGTATTGGCTCCAAAAGTCCTCCGGGTTGTTGTTGTTCAACCTTGTCCTATTGACAGACAAGATATGTGTGCACATAACAGTCTATGTCATCACGCATGTGTGGCCAATAGTAAACTGACTTAACCAGGGCCCTAGTGCGACGTTGACCTGGTTGACCAGCCCATATTGTGTCATAGAGCCCTTATGATCCGTCGTCTAATGTCTCCAAATTTAGGCACGTAGACCCGCCGACCTGTGGTAAGTAGTAGGTCGTCTTCTATCCAAAACTTTCTCGTCTTGCCTTTGTTGGATAACTCGATAAGCTGTTTGGCTGCTAGATCATGCTGCATGTCTTCTATTATAGCCTCCCTAATGTCCCATCTCGCTGAAGTAATTGCAGCAAGCTCGGCTTTCCGGCTCAAGGCATCGGCTACAACATTACCTTTTCCCGGCTTATACTCCAGCGCATAATCAAACTCGGCTAAGAAATCCTGCCACCTAGCCTGCTTTGGTGTGGGCTTCTTTTGTGTCAGAAAGTAGCTAGTAGCCATATTATCAGTCTTGACCACGAACCTCGACCCGAGCAGATAATGTCTCCATGTACGAAGGCAATGCATAATGGCAGTCATTTCCTTCTCTTGCACCGTGTAACACTGCTCCGTCTCATTTAACTTGTGGCTCTCAAATGCTATGGGATGCTTATCCTGCATCAGGACACCCCAATGGCGAAGTCTGAGGCATCTGTGTGCACCTCAAATGTCGTGGCAAAGTCAGGTAACACCAAGACTGGCTCCTCTGTTACAGCTATCTTAAGGCATTCAAATGTTTTTTGACAATGCTCCGTCCAAACCCATGCTTGTTCTTCTTTAGCAACTCAGTCAATGGTGCGGCCTTTGCTGAGTATCCATTGATGAACCAACAATAGTAATTAACAAGGCCAAGGAAGGATCTCAACTCAGTTACCTTTATAGGTGCCTCCCACTCCTGGATAACATGTACCTTAGCCTTGTCCATGTGTAGCTCTCCAATGCTAATGACATGGCCCAAGAAGTGCACATTTGATTGTGCAAACTCACATTTCTCCCTCTTGATGTATAGCTCGTTCTCTCGCAAGACTTGAAAAACCTTCCTTAAGTGCTCCATGTGCTTCTCTAAGGTGTTGTTGTAGATGACTATGTCGTCTAGGTAGACTACCACGAACTGATCAAGGTAGGGATGTAAAATCTTGTTTATAAGGGTGCAAAATGTGTCCGGTGCATTGGTTAAGCCGAAGGGAATCACCAACCACTCAAAGGCTCCATATCTCGTAAAACATGCTATCTTTAGCTCATCCCCTTCCACAATGCGAACCTGGTAGTAGCCCTTTTGAAGATCCACCTTGGTAAAGTACTTGGATTGCCCAAGTCTATCGAACAAATCAGCAATGGGCGAGATCAAGTACTTATTCTTCACTGTAACCTTATTAAGTGCTCGGTAGTCTATGCACAAGCGTATTGATCCATCCTTCTTCTTCTGGAATAATACTGGTGCGCCGAAAGGTGCTTTTAATGGGCAAATGTGACCAGCATCCAACAACTCTTTCAATTGTTTCTTTAGCTCCTCCAGCTCGGGCGGTGCCATACGATATGGGGCAAATGCGGGTGGCTTAGCCCCTAGCTCAAACTCAATCTTGTGATCCACCTCTCGCCTAAGCGGCAAGTGCTTAGGCAACTCCTCAGGCATGACATCTTTGTTCTCCTCAAGCAACTTCTATATGCAAGGCGACACTGTCTCTTGAAAATTCTTGTCTTCCTCTAAACTTGCAATGGTTTCCACGAACGTCGACTCCCCCTTCTTGATCCCCTTGACAACCTGCATAGCTGAGAGTTGTGCTTGGATCTGTCCGTATGGCATAGTCACTGTAGGTACCATGCAAGCTCCTTCTCGCTCCATAACCAAGAGACGTTGGAGGTAGGGGTCGATTAAAGTATGACAATCTTTAAAGAACTCTTTCCCCAGTATGATGTCAAAGATATCCATAGCGGTTACGGTAAAATTTGTCGTACCTTTCCAAGTTCCCAATTTGACACCAACTCCATTAGCTACCCCACGAGCATTCTGTATCTCGGCATTCACGGTCTTGACGTGAGAGTTGGTTAGAGCAAGCTTCAATTCCAGTCTCTTTGCAGCAGCCTCAGTCACGAAATTATGAGTTGCTCCAGTATCCACCATTGCACGAGCGGGCTTGTTGTTGATGGTGAGATCCACGTACTGATTGCCATTCTCGGTAGGTTGGATAGCTTGCTTCGTGACAACACCACATAATCCGATCATACCCAACTGTGCAGTTCCCAGACTCTCTCCTTATGGCTGCTCCTTCTGCTCACGTACCATGGCACTGAGGCTCTTGAGGTCAGGAAAATTCCTAAAGCCATGTGGACCTCCGCATATATAGCATCCCTTCTTTTCGACCTGCGTCTTCTTCTCGGCGTAGCCCTGACGGCCACTCGACTTTTTGAAATCTTGAGACTTGGAGTATTGTTGTTGCATCTCCTTGCCTTTGCCACGGTCTCCCCCACCTTTGACATTGTTAACCTTTGACTCCTTGCAATTGCCTTTGTCGTGCTTGTCATGCCTGAAATCCATCAATGATTCGGCCTCCACTATGGCTTGGTCTATATCAGTGACTTGTCGGCGTTGCAACTCCTACTTAGCCCAATTTTGCAACCCATCCATGAAGTGAACAACAAGTCATCACTGGTCAGGTTGGGGATTTGAAGCATAAGGGTAGTGAACTCCTTGACATAGTTACGTATGCTCCCTGTTTGCTTCAATTCCGTAAGCTTGCGCCTTGCCTCATACAAGATATTGTTTGGAAAGAACTGTCGCTTGAACACCGCTTTGAACTAGTCCCATGTGCTAATAGTACATAGACCTTTATCTACGTCGGCCATCTTCCTTCTCCACCATAGCATGGCAGTCTCTGAGAGGTACAATACTACAGCGTTGATCTTGGCCTCGTCGTCCCTCACTTTGCCGTGCCTGAAGTAGTTCTCCAAGTGACAAAGGAAGTTTTCCACTTCTTATGCATCACGAACACCTTTGAACACCGGGGGTTTGGGAGCCTCGATCTTGGCCTCCCTCGTCACCACAACATTGCTGGCTACCTCGGTCACGTCATCATTGACATGCTCCTCGAGTGACTCTATCTTTGCATTCATAGCATCGATAGTACTCAAAGCCTCCATGAGTCTGCACTCTAAGGTAGTGATGGTTTGCCTTAGTTCCATCTCAGTCAGTGTACGTCCCTCCAAGTCATTTCGGATACTCTTAATCTCTTCAAGAGTGTGCCCCTCAAGAACGTTAAGGGTGCCTTCCACCTTCCCCAAGCATTGGCCAAAGATCTCCACAGCATCCATCCCCGCGTTCATCTTCATTACCCACTCTTTACCGAGCGAGACGTCCTCTGGAAGGACCTCTACTTCATCCTCATTCGCCTCAGTGGCAGATGGTTCTTGGGATGTAAGCCCTTCGTTTGACACAACCTCAGGTGGCACCTCCTGGCTCTTGTTGGTGGCATTCCTCTTTTTGCTACGACCGCTCTTGCCAGCAGCATCCTGGATGACGTTGGCTAGGGTGTTGGCAGCGTTAATTTCTCCGTCGTTCGCCATTCCCTTAGTTGAAACCTTCGCTCTGATACCACGTTGTCACGTCCTTAGTTGTTAACTAAGTACATGTGCGGCACTTGACAACTCGCTCATGATCTTGCACAACTTGCTCACGTTCTTGCTATGTTAAGTCAGCCTTACTACACTCAAGATCGCTAAGAGAATGAAAGAAAGAACACAAGAGAATCTTTAAAGGAAACTTTGTATTAGAGAGAACTTGAATTGTTTGCTTGGTGAATTACAAATGAGTGCCCCCCTTTATATAGTAGTCTCCTAGGGGCTAGTGTGTAAATATTAATTATTATACAAGTCCTTAATATTTACAAGATAATGACTTTCTCTAGAATTCTCTACAAGCCTAGAAGATTCCAATGACTTTCTTAGCAAATCCATAAGGATCTAGGTTCTTCCTAAGGAAATGTCCATATCTCTCTAGAATGTTCTCACAAATGCTAGCCCTCTTCTTATGTAAGCTTCCACATGACATTAATATATGCCAAATGGCGCCTATGTGGCATGATGACATGGCGGGTCATCACATTCAGTTCAAAAAAGAGTAGCACTATTTGTTTCTTACTTTCTTTCTTAAACTTCAGTTCAAAAAAGAGTAGCACTATTTGTTTCTTTCATACATACTTAAACTACGCCGTATAAATTAAAATTAAACAAAGTGAGTCCATGTGTTTTATGAATCTACTTCTCCTATGCTTTAAAGTTTAAGGATAAAGATCACAAATTTCTTTTTCTGAATACGTGAAAGAGAATTCAAATCTTGATAGTAATCTATTAGGCCGGTTACACTACAACTTTGCTTACTCCTTTTTACCATATTTCAGCAACTACAATTATGGACCTTGCGGAGTCGCCATAGGAGAAAACCTCCTAGGTGATCCTGATTTGGTGGCTGCAAACACAGTAATCTCATTTGAAACAGCACTTTGGTTCTGGATGACTCCTCAACCACCAAAGCCTTCGAGCCACGATGTCATCCTCGGGATATGGGAACCAACCCCATCCGACATAGCAGCCAATAGGCTCCCTGGTTATGGGGTCATCACAAACATAATCAACGGAGGATTGGAATGTGGTCATGGCCCTGACAAGAGGGTACAAAGTCGAATTGGATTTTACTTAAGGTACTGTCAAATTCTAGATGTTAGTCCTGGTGAGAACCTTGACTGCGGCGACCAGAGGTCTTTCGCCGACGGACTCCTGTTCAACTCTATGTAGATTAATAAGCTACTAATGTTGTACTGGGTTCTTCTAATTTCTCGTTTTAATACCTTAAGCGGATGCTTGTAATCGGACAATTGTGAGCATGTTATGACGCCATATATAATAAATAAATGAGATTTCAAATATCCTCCTATATAGTATCAGTGTTAATTTATCACGAGTTGGGTAATGATAAATTTAATTATTTAATTGTGTCCCTCTACGCGATCATAGGGGTGTAAAATGGTTATTTCACCTCATTTAAGGAAAACAGGGGAAGAAAACAGAGCAAAATATACCTTTCCTGAGCAGATCTGCTACAAAATCCTGAGATTTTCATCGTAAGCAGTTAGTCCTGCTAACGTTACAATTCAATGCAAATATAAACAACTACTGCAATTTTGAAACTTGAAATTGTTTGACTCAAAAGATATCTGAACCTTTTTGAATAAATCAATCAAAGAAAATGAAGAGGTAAATCTTAGCTAAGCATAATAATCTCTAGAACAAAAGATAGACAAGGAGAGTGTAGAGGATAAGAACTCTCTATCCCTTTTAAAAACAAACTTAAATCGTAATCCGACCAATCGTTTATGTAAGCAAGTTTACAACAAGTATTATCGGTTAGGAAAGATGTCCCCAGAGCCCACAAGGTTGTTTTATGCTCTATATATATAAGGGACCAAACCCTTCTAAGCTCTAAAAAACAAGTTACAGGGAATATTCGAAAGAATATTCCTAATGTCCCCTAATGGGCCTGCACTACTGCAAGAGTCGTACAGTCTTTTGTTCGTCTTAAGGTCGTCCTCTGCGGGATGTCGAACTACGAAGATCTCGTCATTCGTCGTACTCATCAACAGTCGTGGTTGTTCAAATTTGAACTCATACAGTTAGTCCCTCTGTTTGTCGAGGTTGCAACTTGGTGCGTCCTCGATGAGCGTACACCATGCGTTCTTACGGAGAAATTTGACCCGACGGGGCGTTATGGCCTGGCCAATGGTGGGTGGTCAGTGTGCTTAGCAAGACACCAGGTAATGCATTTTACTGGGAAATGATGTCATTTTCACGTGCATTATCATTATGTGTGTTTTTGAGATAGGGATTGATGGCTTGTCACTTCGATTTTGGTGCTACTCTGCGACCTTCCGCTTCGATTCTGGCGCCAGCCAATCCTATAAATAGGTAGATGGTTTGTTTTTTCAAAAATTCTTGGCCATTTCATTTCTGATTACCCCTTCTCATCCCTCCGAGTTTGTCCTAACAACCTTCTGCTTCATCTTCTCCCACTCTTCATTCACAACTTCATCTCTTCTTCTTTTTTTGCTATGTCACTACCTCTTTTAACGAAAGCATGCAAAAATCACATCGATCTCGTGAAGGGTTTTCTAAGGCCGCCCCATTATCCATAGCGTCCCCTTCAGGCGGTGAGGATATGGTGGTAGAAGAAGGGGATAGTCTTCCTACGGTGGAGGAGTTACTGCTGAGATACCCCATGTCTCGATGTGACTTCCTCAAATATCCTCCTTCTACTCCTACCCCGTACTCTCTGAAACGGAACAAGTTCACATTGACGCTCTTCGTGCAAAGTATGGCATTAACACTCACGTTGACATGGTTCCATCGGGAAGGGATTTCGTGGAGGTCCACATACCTGGGTACTGCGCTTTCTACGAGTACCCTTTCGTGATTGGTTATTCTTTCCCCCTCTTCCCATTAGCGGAAGAGTTATGTAGGTTCTACCAAGTTTGCCTGGCACAACTTTCGCCATATATGCTCAAGATACTTCTGCTGTTGACCAAGTATGCGAAGCTGGCGAAATGCGATATTTCTATCCACCACCTCTTGCACATGTTCTCGCTTAGCTTCCACAGGGGTACTATGGTGCATTTGAGGCACCGTGGCACAAAATGGCTAGTGGTTGGGACTGACGGCCAAGCAAGTCGCAAGTTTTGACATACGTATTTCTTTGTCAAAACTGAACACGTTGTTTCTGACTCCGCCAGGTTCCCGAAATGGTGGAATAAGACTCGTAAGTGTCGCCACTCACTATATACTCTTCCTTCATCTATATTCGTTATAGGGTTTGTTTGCTTCTCGTTTGCAACTATGGGACGTTTGCCCTGCCTTATTGATGGCACAAGGGATTGCGTAGCCCCTCTGTTGCCCCATGCAGCCGAAATCCGAGACTGGCCCTCCTTCATAAAACGTTATGGCCCGAGAGTTCCATCCGGTAAATGTTTTCCCCTTATCACTTTGTTGGTTATTTGTCATCGTCTATTGATACGACTCTTCATGACGATAGGTCGAGGAGCTTCCAGGCAGAGGGCGCCAGTCCCTGTATTCCGATAGGCCGTCGTTGTAGAGAAAAAGGAGGAGAATGAAGCTTGGGAAGGATGTGGCCGTGGAAGATGGTAGAAGTAGGGCGTCGCAGACGGCACCTGTACCGACATTTATGGCAAACCCCATTTTAGGGGGGAGATCTCCCCAAACGGAAGGAATTTACCTAGGGGCCGACTCCGTGTACTTTGTTGAGGGTGGCGCGTCGTCCAACGTTGGAGGAGGCCGTTGTGTCGAGGTCAAAGGCTTAGGTTCAGATGTCAACCCGGAGGACGTTCGCGAGTTTATAGGTCGCCATACTCATGTGGAGGTTAGAGCAGAAGGATCTGATCGTCACATAGTTATCTCGGGGTACTACAACTTGTTGTTGAACTGCGATAAGTGGCGTCTGTTTTAGTCCCTCTATGTGCTGCCCCTGAAAACGAGGTGCTTAGGGCGATGAGCGACATGGAGTTGTCCCAGAACGTCGCCGGTATGGCCTTACGGGTTGACGCCTTTCTTTTCCTTTTCGTCGTTGGGCTTACGTTGTGATTGTCGACCTGCATTTTTGTTTTTAACTTCTTCTTTTTTTCGTGCTAGACCCTTATCATTGAGACTGAGCGCGAGCGTCGAGAAAGAAAGATGACGGCCATCTACGGGAAGATGTTTTCCAAGTATCAATAGTATCATGCTAAGCATCGTGCAATGGCCGATATTTATAATCAGGACCCTAATTTTCAGTTGTTCCGAGAAGGACTCAAACAGAGGGAGGACAAACTGGCGGGCAAGGTCGAGGAGCTGAGGGAGTGAGATGAGGAGCTTTTGAAGGCTGTCGCCCGTTAGTGCACTTGAGGCCTCCCTTAAGGTGAAGAAGTATGAGCTTGAGTTAAGAAGGGGGTGATGGCCGAGAATGCCGACTTACAAGAAAAGGTGGCCAGTTTGACCGTTGAATTGGGTACGAAGGCGGTGGAGATTAAGGGGCTTAAGGGCGTACTGAGCATCGGTACGGATAAGCTGGCGATAGCTATTTCTGGATCGGCTGCCTTAGAGAATACCCTCCATGTTTGTAGGTCAGAGCTGACCGAGGAGAAAGAGGCCTCTAAGCTTAAGGTAGTAGGGCTTGATGGGTGTGTTAAGGAGTTGGAGGTGGAGCTATCTGTGTTGAATGGACAAGTGGCCTCGCTGAGAGCGGAGGATGCAAGTCGACGCTCACAACCTTCTACGTCTCGTGCTTCGGCTGATCCGGTTGTGCCTCGTCGCTTATATAAGTTGTGGGTCCCTACTAAGGCTTGTCTTGACATGTACAAGGCTCTTCATACCAAGGGGAGGGCAACTGAAGCGGAACTTCAAGTTGTGCATACCGAATCTTGTGCAGCTCGTGAGGCATGCGGGTACGACCCTCTTACACTTGACGGTGATGACATTAACTCTGATGATGTGAACCGTCTTGCTTCGGACTCTTGGTACGAAGATGCGTACACAACCGGGGATGACGTATAACCTTTTGTTTGTACTTACTTTTTGTTTTGGGACTTTTGTAGGGGGCATGTTTGGGCCCGTTGTAAAGATAGGTGTAAGTAACATTTTGATGTAATGTAGAATTTGTTTTGTTGTTTTGGTGATGCTCTTTGCAATATCTATGGCATCCGGGATACCTGTTGAACTATTAAGCCGATTTAGCTTTTGGGGGAGGTCGATTCCTTTTTCTTTTAACAGTGGCTTTAGCCTCTGGGATGCTACTTTCGAACAATCGTTGAAGTGGGATCCCATGTAGTTCGAGTGAAATCTAACTCGTATTCTCTTCGATGGCCTTGGCCATTGGGATGTTGCTTCGAACTATCGTCGAAGTAGGATCATGTCGTAGTTCGAACGAGGTCGAACTCACATTTTCGTCGATGGCCTTGGCTATTGGGATGTTGCTTTGAACTATCGTCGAAGAAGGATCCCATCGTAGTTCGAACGAGGTCGAACTCACATTTTCGTCGATGGCCTTAGCCATTGGGATGGTTCTTCGAACTGTCGTCGAAGTAGGATCTCGTCGTAGTTCGAACGAGGTTGAACTCACATTTTTGTCGATAGCCTTGGCCATTGGGATGTTGCTTTGAACTATCGTCGAAGTAGGATCCCGTCGTAGTTCGAACGAGGTCGAACTTACATTTTTGTCGATGGCCTTGTCCATTGGGATGTTGCTTCGAACTGTCATCGAAGTAGGATCCCATCGTAGTTCGAACGAGGTCGAACTCACATTTCATCGATAGCCTTGGCCATTGGGATGTTGCTTCGAACTGTCGTCAATGTAGGATCCTGTCGTAGTTCGAATGAGGTCAAACTCACATTTTTGTTGATGGCCTTGGCCATTGGGATGTTGCTTCGAACTGTCGTCGAAGTAGGATCCCGTCGTAGTTCGAACGAGGTCGAACTTTGTCGGTGACCTTGGCCATTGGGATTCTCACTCACATCGGAGGTTTGGTCATATTCCCGTAGGAAATATATGTTGACTTTATACATACAATGGAGATTTGATTATATTCTTGTAGGAAACACATGTCGACTTTGTACATACAATGGAGATTTGATTATCTATATCCAGTCCCTTCATTACTCGGCCCAGAGAACACGTTGATGGACGGAGTAATGAATAATACTTCGAACATCGAGACATCCCCCTTGCCGCCTCCTTAAAAACCTCACCGAGAAAACCCGATTGGGACAAAACCTGGATGAGGGAAAAAGAGTATGACTTAGGTGGCGCCTCCTTTCAGAAGTGGAAGTATTTGAGATGGGCGACATTCCAATTGTTTTGGAGTAGTTTTCCTTCCATTGTCTCTAACTGGAATGCTCCTTTGTTTGCTGCCGCTATGATTTTGTATGGTTCGTCCTAGTTTGTTCCCAGTTTCCCCCCATTAGGGTCTTTCACTGCTTGTGTTTTAGTTTTGAGGACGTAATCTCCGACCTTGAGCGGTCGTACTTTAGCCTTCTTGTTGTAATACCTTTCTACTTGTTGCTTTTGGGCTACTATTCTTATATGGGCCATGCCTCTTCGTTCTTCGACTTTATCCAGATCTTTTAGCCTACTTTCGTCGTTGTTTGGTACACTTTCGTTAGAGTATCTCAATCTAGGCTCTCCGACCTCAACAGGTATAACTGTATCAGTCCCATAGACTAGTGAATATGGCATCTCGCCTGTGCTGGTTTTCGGCGTAATACGGTATGCCCATAGTACTTCTGGTAGTAGTTCAGGCCATAGCCATTTGGCTTCCTTGAGCCTCTTTTTCAATATATTCAGTATTACTTTATTGGAGGATTCGGCTTGGCCGTTGCCAGTGGGATGGTATGGTGTGGAGAGTATTCGCTTGATGTGCCATTTTTTGAAAAACTCAGTCGTTTTCTTTCCGACGAACTGAGGTCCGTTGTCACAGCTGATTTTTTTGGGGATGCCGAAGCAGCATATTATATTTTTTCATATGAACACGATGACCTCTTGCTCACGTATTTGAGTGTATGCACCTGTGTCCACCCATTTAGAAAAATAATCAGTTAAAACCAAAAGGAAGCGTACCTTACCT
Organism: Nicotiana sylvestris; assembly: GCF_000393655.2. Taxonomy (NCBI): domain Eukaryota; kingdom Viridiplantae; phylum Streptophyta; class Magnoliopsida; order Solanales; family Solanaceae; genus Nicotiana; species Nicotiana sylvestris. The sequence continues at coordinate 215,693,489 of NC_091059.1, read as the reverse complement.
CGTCCTGCCGGGAGGGGTCCGACAATATCCATCCCCCACTTTATGAATGGCCACAGTGAAATGACGGAATGCAGGAGTTCCCCTGCTTGGTGTATCATAGGGGCGTACTTTTGACATTGTTCACACTTTCTGACGTAGTCCGTAGCTTCTTTTTTCATGGTAGCCCAGTAGTATCCGGCGCGGATGAGGCATCGGACGAGGGCGCAGTTTCCCGTGTCGGCACCGCAATGCCCCTCATGTACTTCTTCCAGTACTCGCCTTGTTTGATTTAGCCCAAGACCCTTGGCTAGGGGACCGCCGCTTCTAGAGATCACAGTTTATGAAGCTGTATCTGGTTGCCTGTATTCGAAGATTTTTGGGTTCTTTCTTATCTTATGGGAGTGTTCCATCCTGCAAATATGTTACGAGACAATTGTGTCAGCCCTAAGATAGGTTTACATAATGTACCTCGACCTGGTTTATTGCTGAATGGAGAATAGTGATCATGTTTTCCTTGTTGATATTTTTGGTGGCTGCCGCTAGCTTGGCTAGACCGTCTACTTCAATATTCTCCACCCTGAGTATTTGGTCGAGGCGGCATTCATCGAATTCTAGCAGTAGTTTGTGAATTTCCGACTGGTACTTTTGTAATCTCTGTTCTTTGGTTTGGAAAGTCCCAGTGACTTGGTTCATCACGAGTTGAGAGTTGCAATGGAGGACGAATCATCGAGCGCCATATTTGAGGGCTAATTTCAATCCTGCAATCACAGCTTCATACTCGTCTCGTTGTTAGTCATCTCGAGGCATCATATGGACTGGCAAATTACTTTGCCCGTAGGAACCTCAAGGACGAGTCCCAGTCCTGATCCCGATGCATTAGATGCACCGTCGGTGTAGAGGACCCAGAGGTCGGAATGTGCGGAAGCGCGGAGCGCCTCCTGCTCTACTTCAGGAAATATTTCGGCGCTGAAATCAACAATGAAATTGGCGAGCACCTGTGACTTAATAGCAGTTCGCGGTTGGTATGTTATGTAATGCTTGCTTAATTCTATGGCCCATTTGGCCAATCTACTCGATAGTTCGGGTTTGTGTAGGATGCCCCTGAGGGGGAAGGTTGTCGCCACTTTTATGGGGTGACATTGAAAATATGGTCTAAGATTTCGTAAAGCTACGACTAATGCCAAAGCTAGTTTCTCAAGGTGAGGGTACCTTGTTTCGACATCAATTAAGGTTTTACTGATATAGTAAATCGGGAATTGCGTACCTTTGGTTTCGCGGATCAAGACTGCAAGGTACACCAGTAGGCATTCACCCGGGTCTGCCTTGATGAGTAGTGGTGGCGAAGATAGATATGCTTTCATCTTTCTCAGGGCGTCGACACATTTTGAATTCCACTGTACCCCGTGGTCTTTCCTTAGCACATTAAAAAATTTATGGCATCTGTCCGATGATCGCGAAATGAACCTCGATAGGGCAACTATTCGTACTGTTAATTTCTGTACCTGCTTCTTGCTGGTCAATGTCTCCAGTATTTCTTCGATGACCCTGATCTGATCCGGGTTGACTTTGATACCCCTTTGTGATACTAGAAAACCAAGGAACTTTAGTGAAGTTACGCCGAAGGCGCACTTTTCGGGATTTAGTTTCATCCCGTATTGCCTCAGTATCTCGAAGGCTTCCTTCAGATGGCCAATGTGATCCTCTTTCTTTTTCGACTTTACCAGCATGTCATCGATGTAAATGTCATGCCCCCTTTTTTCCTCTTCATATCGGAAAATCGGGTTTATGACATTCGGTGTGGGACAACGCATTCCTTTTGGGAACAGGGTTTATATTTTGAAGAGTCGCCACCTAATAATTTAAGGTGCATTAGGATACCTATAAGGTTCATTTCTAACTATGTTTGGTAACCAAAGATAGGGTAAGGGCTTGAAATTATCCCAAGGGGAAGGTGTTAGGCACCCCTCAGGATCCACTAGTGTGGTTCCCTGCCAGACAATTTTTATGAATTTGTACAAATAGACAAGTATTGGCTCAAATATAGGGGATTTATGTTTAATCACACAAAAATTTAAAAACAATTATTGAAAGGCTAAATTTTAAAAAGAGTTACAATCTAAAACATGCTTATGAATGTAATAAAAGGGGGGAGGGGGTGTCCTAGGTTTGTTTATGGATCACATCGATGTAATACCCGGTATGACACTCCTCAAAAGAGGGGCTACACGTGGTATTTGCACACCGGTCATTATATCTATATCTACCCTTTCCCACCCCGTAAAGGTAATTAGAGCGATGATTGGTCTCGACTCTTATTGCATGCTACTACCCATCCCTTCTAGTCCCAGAGGAATTTTTAAGACTCTTATTCCTAAAAGAAGGAGGTTCTAGGCAGACCTCATGTTTAAAGGTAAAAATGCTAAAGCGACACACGAAACATATAAGACTGCAATTAGGGGGAAACATGTAAGCAGATAGAAGACTCAGTTATATCTCCACAAATAATGCACGTAAACAACATGACTTATACACAGTTCTGGTCTGAATTTAAAATCCTAAGGCAGGTTGTTTTTGTTGAAGTAGAACCAAATTTATTACATGACTCAGATAAGAAGTCTGAACCAGGCTTGTCTGCTGGTTGTAGCAGTTGATAATTAAACAAAGGCAATTCTAGTTTTATCATTATTACGTATGGCTTGCCTAGGCGCAAAGCGAGGTGCAACAATTGTTACAATTTATTAAGATAGTTTGAAGATTACTTTTATTACCTAAAGCATGTTGTCCTAGGTGTTCAACACATAGAATTATTACCAGTTGGTCGTAAAGGACGGAGTAAAATTGTTTTATTCCCTTTTATGCATTTCTAGTTAGCTTAAACATGCTTAAGTGAATATAAATGAAATCCTAAAGACATGGTATCTAATGTATGGAGATGCAGAATGATGTGTATGCAGAATCCTAAGCAGGATTTCTATATGCACAAATATTACAACGTCTAAACATGATTTCTAGAATATGCAGAGATGATATGTTTGTTAGTATTGTTTAGCCTAAATAGGATCTCTAAGTGTACATGGAAGTAGGAACATGATTGCAGAAACACCAATATTAATGCAGGATTTTATAAGTGATATGTTAGTGAAACGGAGATGCTGAAAACAGTAAGTGTAAGTCCTAAGGAGCATGATCTCTAATGCATGAAATGCGTCCTAAGCATGATTTCTATTGCGGATGTAGGAATGCAAACATTGTCACACCTCCCTGTTCCGCCCCCGCGAGGGGTGAAGGAGTTTTTCCAATTAAAGGACAATCGAAACGGGATTTGTTTATTTATTTCAGAGTCGCTACTTGGGAGATTAGGGTGTCCTAAGTCACCAGTTTAATCCCGAATCGAGGAAAGAATGACTTTATTAACAGTCCGCGAACCAGAAATCTGGATAAGAAATTCTGTTAACCTGGGAGAAGGTGTTAGGCATTCCAAAGTTCCGTGGTTCTAGCACGGTCACTCAACTGTCGTATTCGGCTTATTTATCTGATTTTAATTCATATTGAACCTATGTGCAAATTTTAACTTTACCGCTTTTATTATTATTATTATTCTTCAACGCGAATTGCAACATCGTGAAAACACATCTCGAACCACGTCGCATCAATGTACCCATGGTTGTTGACACATCTCGACTCCGTTGGGATTTAGATTTGGGTTATATAAATGCACACCCGTATTTAAGAAGGTAAGATTAATTAAGACGCATCCTAAAGAGACTAAATGGCCGTGAAAATTCACTAAATGGCCAACTCCAAAGTCTAACTAATGGTTATATGTGTTATTGAGGGCCCCCGCGATTTGTAATTTATTTGGCGAGGCGCACCTCATTTTATTTTAAAGGTCGTCCTATAATGGCTATGTTTTCTATTAAATTCGTCTCTAAAAATGAAAGAAGAAGAGGGTCCAACTTTATTTACATGCTTATGAGTTGTTATGGTTCAGTTTCGAACATGATCCGTTAAATCTGAAAATGATGCAATAAAGGTGGTCCGTTCACCAACGTCGGCCCAAGTCCAACGTCTGAAATGTTAAACTGAACCTGGGCCGTCTTATTCACATATTACTACCTGGTTACATTATCCTACATACATTCGGCATTTAAGAGGCAGAAATGTAGAAATGAGAACATCTAATTAAACATATTATCGCGAGTTAGATTAGGCGGTTTGTTAACTGAAATAGCTTAAATTGTCTAGTAGTTAATTACCTAAGGCCTGTCGTGCTTTTGAAACAGGTTGTTTAACAAGCAAATCGAAATAGCAATATGTTAAGGAATACACCATCAATCCCTTTTTTAACTAAATGACATGTATAAATGTTCAGTTACATCACAACCAACTACATGGTTCTAGGTGAGAAAGTGAACTATCATACAGACAACTAATGTTTAGTACATTTCTAAAGCTAATTCAAAATAACTTCAATTCTTCATTTTTTTGTATTCATGCTTCAAATTTCAGCTTACATTGACAGTGTATCAGTTGTGTACCTGGTATTGAGAAAGCCAAAAGAAGAAAAGAAATTATCAGTGCAGCAGTAGCATTTACAGCAATAGCAACAACAGAAACCAGCAATCAACAACAACAAAACCCAGTAACAGATTTTTAAAACCAAAGCAGGAAATTCAGTTTGCAGCCCAGCAATACCAAAACAAGTACAGGCAAAGTAGAGAAGGAACCAGATGCAAGAAAGCAGTTGCCTCTGATTGTTGAAAACTCAAAGAGAAACAACCCCAGGCTCTTGGTGTAAAACTCAGCCTCAAACCCTCAATACCTCTAGAAATTATGTTCAAATTCCAGCACAATCTCACTCTATATCTCTCTGAAGACAAACTGACCTTCTAAGGGTTCAAAGACCAAGCCTATTCAACTCTATTCTCTGGACTTGTTGTGGGAAAAATCCAGCCTATGTGTTCTGAAAATAAACTGACCTCTAAAGGTTGAAAGACAAGCCCTCTCTTTGTCAAAAATGACTTTATTTATAGCCCAAAACAGGCCTGCTCAAACCTGCCTTGAGATTCCTAGATTAATTCTGCCCATACCCTCTACTTCCCCACTCCTAAGTGTCTTTTCTTGATGTAAACTATTTGGTTACCCATGCTAGCATGCATTGTCCCTATTTGTTTTAATCAAGAGTCATGGGAAGGGTTATAGTATTCAAATAAACCCTTGCTCTCATGTTATGTACCCCACTGGCAATTAAACTAAGGTTAACAAATGACCCCTAGGCAGACCTTAGCTTTACAACCTGTTAAAATCCTATTAAACTCCCATAATTACCCCTTAACCCTTGCATATTACTGTATTACCCTAAGCCTTACTTGTCTGAACTTACCAACTATATAAGCTTGAACTTAACACTGATTTCTGATTGATCTTCTAGATTTCTACAGCTATATCCAATACTCAGCCTAAGTTCAACTTAAAATCAGATCACAAAGGGGTGTCAATCAGATGAAATAAGTTGATCAAATTGGGAACCAATCCTGATCAACTTAAATCAAACAATCAACAGGGAGCAAACGATGAAGCAGTGACAATTAGGCTTCTGTGGCAAACTATGAAGAACATGGGATTACTGAATGAACGAGCAGTCTAGTTCAAAGACAAAACTGAACATATTCAACAGGTTCATTACAAGTTGGCATAGCAGATGTGGAACTGGTAAATATACATGAAGAACATCAATGAACTGCCATCATGTTTCCTCTAATCTTTAAACAAATTAATTGACGACACTTATTTAACAGACTATACAAGCTATAACAGATAACAAACAATCAATAAACACACAAGTTAACAGGTGATTCCAGCGGCTTTGGACAAAATCGGGATTTTATACAAAACTAACTAATCGACGAACTTGTTCGTATTGACTGTATAGTTTAAAGAATATTCAACGAACAAAAGAAGGTTTCGACCAAATAAAAGGTCTGGAGATCAACAGACTCGACAGAAAAATCAAAAAATAAACTAAACTAAACATGAAAAATGGATAAAAATCATAGAAGAACAAAAGAAATGGAAAAGTTACCTCAGGGACTCGAAATCAAACTGACTCAGGCTCGAACTCGGACTCGACCATTTTGGAGGTCGAATGGACCTTAAGTTCTCTTCGACTAAAGTCGATTAGACCCCACATCGTCTTTTAATTTGGACAGATCTCAACTTTTGGTCTTTTAGGGTTCTTTGTGGTTTGATTTGGGATTCGTCCAGCTCTGGTCAGATTCGAACGGAACCAATGGCGTTTAGGGTGTGAGGGAGGTTAGGAGGTGTTATGGTATGAATTTGGGGTCGGTTGGTGTAGATCTGGTTTTTGCTCGAACCTTCAAACGAAGATTCGAGACGTTCGGGGAAGATTCGAGGTAAGCTGAGTGTGGATCTGGAGAGAAGGGGTCATGGTGATTCAGGGGTGTTAATCTGGTGGTCATCGGCGTCATGGTTGCCAGGTTTACGGCGGGGGAGTCCTAAGGCGGCTAGGGTTGGAAGGGTTCATCTTTGAGAGACGATGATGAGCAAGAGGTGAGGGGGGGTTTGGTTGGTCTGAGAGGTTAGGGACGGAAGGGGTAATGGCTATGGGGGCGGGTAGTGATTTTAGGCTTATATAGTGGGTAGGGGTTTTAATCATGGCCGTTTGATCAAACGAGATTGACGGCCTGGATCTTTTCATTAAAGGGGAGCAGTGTCGTTTTGGTTTTAGTTGGGGGTAGGTTCGAACGGGTGATGGTTCGGGTTCAGGGAACGGGTAAGGGGGCGGATTCTGAGCTGTTGGATCATGTAAGGTCGATGGCTGGGATTGACTGTCGCAGAACGACGTCGTTCCAGTGATTGTGGGAATGGACCGGGCACAAGGCGTTTGGACTGGGTCTACGTATTGGTTTTGGGCCTAATTTCTATTTGAATATTTGGGCCCAATCCGAGTTTTCATTTTTTCAGCTCTTTTTCTTTTCTACTTTTAGTTAACAATCAATAAAATTCTAAAAAATAATTTGTAAAACCAAAATTATCCTACAACACTATTAAACCTTAACAACAATTATCACACAAGGTTAAACATTTAATTAATTAAAACAAAATTACACAACGGCACACATGAATGACAAAACGCAACAAAACTGCATATTTTGTAATTTTCTTTGTTTTTTCCATAAAACATGACTCAATTAATTCCAAGACGTACAATTAAATCTTTAATGTGCATGAAACATGTATTTTTGTATTTTTTAATTAATCACAGCAAGGGTAAATATTTACGGACAACACAATTACCAAATGTCACGCAAATTCTCAAAATTGTACACAGATGTAATTTGTCTTATTTTTGATTTCTTTTGGAGTAGTTTTCGTGAAGCAAAAATCACGTGCTCACAAACATATGAACATGTTTTCTACCCTTTAATAGATATAGCATGCATATTTCTCCACCCCTTTTCACTAGCCAACTCCATACTTGTTTACAAATTATTACAGACCAAATGATTGAATTACATAAGAAATGCAAAAATAAGAAGTTACAACCATAGGAAGCCTGATTCTGACTTCCTCTCTGAGTTATGGAATAAACCACCTCAAATGCCAAATGTTGTTCCAAAACATTCTCATGTCTAGGTGTGTCAGAGCTCCCAAAGGACCTCAAGGATCCCGGGCAGTGCTCACACCCAGATTTGCATAACCAAACAGAGTAAGTGCAGTGTGGAAGAGCCAGTCCTTATGTGTCCAGGTTCAGAGGGAGCTCAAGGGTCCCAAAGCAAGGCTCACACAAGAGGGGAAGAACCTAGATTCTAAGAGTATAGTGAAAGTGCAGAACACATGTTGAAAGGGATTTGTTTTAAAAAAAAGTTGGACTGATAGTCCATTTTGAAAGCAGTCAGTAACAGAGGTGATTGAAATCAGTTGTAGTAGTAAATAAAACTCAAAACTCCCAAGATGGGATCACATACAGAATCAGTAGTCACACAAAGGGGTCAAGGGACTTGGGATACACAGACATTGACTGCAATATATAACCCCATCAAGGGTCTTAGGACTAGTAGGACATGCACAATAATAGCTGATACAAGCATGATCATAGGCTAGTCAGAAAGAATATAAGCACATTGAAGGGATAGGGGACTTGGGATGATAAGTACACAATAAGTGAGTGACAGGGCTTGCTTGGAGACACACATGCATTAATCTAAAGGGAAGGGGAAACATTATAGCGTGCTGGTAATGTAACTTAACAGAACCACAAGTAGAAAAATGAGGGAACTGAAACAAATAAAGAAACATGTTGTTGTTGAAGTTTTAAAATTAAACTAGGACATACCAGTTAAAGAAGCAAAGTGTAGAAAGATAAGGCAAGTAGAATTCCATAGTCTAGCCTTTGCTTTTAGCTGGCTAGACAAAGCAGTAGCACAAGTAGTAGTAGAGAAAGAGAGAGTTTTGAGTGTGTAAGTGTATGTTCTGAACTCAATTGTTCGCATCTTTAAAGAATAGAGGGTAGGGCTTTTATAACTTTGAAAACGAGTAAAAAATAAGGTAACAAGTAAAGGTTTGACACAATTATGGCAATAATCACAATTAGAATCCCATTAATACAAGTACTTCCCTTTAATCAAGGGATTACTGTTCAAATGGATACTGACATGGATAATTAAGGAAAGAAATCAGTTTGAGAAAGATTGATTCTTGCCATAAAAGGGGTAGTAAATGTATAGGGTAAATAATTGAGTCAAAGTACAAAATATACTTAATTTTGGGAAAGGATTCAGTAGGGTGAAATACAACAAATAAAGGAAAGAATCAATCAACTTAAACAAACGAGTAAAATTAGGGTTTATAAGAAAACCTTGCAATTAAACTATCACTTAAGGAAAGCAAGATCAATCAAGAAGTGGTCATGATTCTGCACTTCAACATATAAATAGAAGGGAATGAACATGCGTATTAGACATGTAGGGTCAAACATATTGACAAAAAGGAGCTAACTAGATGGACATAAACATACATGAGTAACATGAATAGGCTAGGGACTATTCAAAGCATGGTAATCAATAAGGTCAAGCAGTCATGGCTCACACATAGAACCAAAGTGAAGAAACCAGTCTAACAGGTAAAGAGAGTCAGAAACAAGTAAAGAACTCATAGTAATAAATGAGAAAACCTTTTAAGAAATTAGGGTTTTAACAATAGTCGAGTTTAAAAGATGGTAAGAACTCAGAATCAAACAAGTCAAACAAGGAAAAGGATTCAAACACAAAGAATGTAATCGAACTTAGTATTCATATATAACAAATAAAGGCAGTTCCAAAACCTCAGATAAAATCAAAGATGCTTAGGGTTTTCAACATGCTGAATCATATAGAAGAAAAGCATAAACAAATCGTTTCAACACAGTAAAATCATAAAACAACACTAAAAATCAGAGAAGAGATTTTTTAAAAGAAAGAGTTTAAGAAACCCTAATTTTTGAAGATGGAGAGTCGCTTGGAAAAAAAGTCGGAAATCTTTTGAGAAAAATACTTACGAGTTTCATAGCATACACAGATCTAAGGTAGATCTGAAATAAAATCGAAAGATCTTAATAGGTTAGGGTTTCAGAGAACCCAGAAAAGTGAGAAAAACTTCGAAAAGTTTCCGATCTACCCGGAAAAGCCATGGATCTGACTCGATCGACCATGGATGGCCGGAAAAGACCAAAGATAGAAGTTGAGCAGGATATGGGTTAGATATCTTCGAGATATTTCCATAAAATCACGAAAACGGGCACACAGGAGACATAAGAGACCGGTATATGTCTCAAACAGCCATGAGAGCCCATGGGTTGAGTAAGAATCAAAGGGGTTTATGGTAGATTTGGGTGGCGGCGGCTAGGTTTAGCCTTAGGTTTCAGAGAGAGTTTGAGAGGAGAGGGGATTCAAAGGCGACGGGTAGGTAACAAATGAATTAGGTTAAGAGTCATTTTGGGTTTAAAAATGTAAGGTGGAACGGTGGCCGTTAATCTGAATGATCAACGACCTAGATTAAAAGGGGTATGTGGGGATTCGGGTTTGGGTAGGATCTAATTGGGTAAGGGCCGGGTTTAAATTAAAATTGGGTTAGGGAATTGGGTTTCAATTTAGGTTATAATTTAAATGCAAAAGGGGCTGTTATTTAAATAACAAGCTTTTTCTTTTAAATTTATAAAAATAGTAAATAGTTTCTGAAAACTAAATTGAAAGAGCTAAAATGATTTTCAGTACATAATTAACAATATAAAAATACAAGACTCAATTTTATGAATATAAAACACAATTAAGTCTTAAAATGGCTAATATTGCAATTATGTGCAATTTCGCTTTAAAAATACTAAATGAAATTGTAAAAATATGTAAAAATTACTTTAGCCATATTTTGGCATAAATATAAAATCCAGTAGATGAATTATCAAGCTAGTAAATTTTGGAAATAATTTTTGTGATTTTATGGATAAACAAAGGGGGAAATAAATCCATTAAAACCTTTAAAATTGTGGAAAAATAATAAAATCCTTAGACATGCTTATATATGCATATATATGTTACTTTGAAGGTATTTTGCATATTGAAAATATATATTAAAAAATTGGGTATCAACAACTGCCCCTCTTTACCCGGGAAGGATGAAAGAGCTGTCGAGTAAAGATATGATGGCCAATTTTGATCGAGCGAAATGGTTTAGAAGAGGCTAGGCCGCACCCTGGCTTATGAGCTGCCTACATATCCCTGGTTTTACAGGAATCAGGACGTATGTAGTTCAGGATCCATCGGCGGAGTATGCCGATGAATACTTTTCAAGAACGGATGCAATATCTAGGGTCGGGTGAGTGATAGCTTTACAGGAATGGTTAGGTTTGATATGGCTGCGGGAGTGAGTGATAGCTTTACAGGAATGGTTAGGTTTGATATGGCTGCGGGAACTGGAGCAGAATCGCTCCTGCCGGGATGACAATTGCTCGCCGGTTTACCTGCAATTAGAAATAATACAAGCGCATATTGTGCATAAACTTAAACATCATGCAAATTCCTGTTGGACCATGAATGTTGTCTTTGGACAGTGATGATGACGTCTTTAGATCATGATGTCCTAGGCCATGAAGCGTTTGATAAATGATTCGCAGGCCATAAAATGGTGTTCTCGGTCTATGAGGATGGTGCCCCCGAACCATGATGTCTTTGAATAATGATATACAAAAGATTGAAAGAGATCCTCAGGCTATGACATGGTGTTCTTGGGCTATGAATATGGTGCCTCTGAACGATGACGCCTTTGGATGGGTTGGCGATATTTAAGCCCATGAAGGATGCAGTAGTATGATGTGGACAAGACAGAGCTTAGTCTTGCAAATTTCAGGGCAGAGCTTAGCCCGTAAAAAAAGTGAAATAAATAGTGCTTTCAGATGGAGCTTAGTTTCGAAGAAAATTGGAGGCAGAGCTTAGTCTCGGAATGTAGAATGATAGCCTTATGCAAAAATTCAGATGGAGACAGCGTTTAGTCTCGAAAGGCAGAATGGTAGCCTTATGCATATTAGAAGGCAGAATGGTAGTCTTATGCAAAGATGTGAATGCAGATGGAGGTAGAGCTTAACCTCGAAAGGCAGAATGGTAGCCTTATGCAATGCAGATGGAGGTAGAGCTTAACCTCAGAAGGAAGAATGGTAGCCTTATGCAATGTAGATGTAGATGCAGATGGAGATAGTGTTTTGTCTCGGAAGGCAAAACAGTAGCCTTATGCAAAGATGCGAATGTAGGTGGAGACATCGTTTAGTCTCGGAAGGCAGAATGTTAGCCTTATGCAAGTTGGAAGGTAGAATAGTAGCCTTATGCAATGCAGATGGAGACAACGTTTAGTCTTGGAAGGCAGAATGGTAGCCTCATGCAAGAAATAAAATAACAATGGCAGTATTGTTTTCTTAGCTGATAGCAGATTGCGACGTTGTGATTACTTGGAGCATTGTGACATATGGGACATCACTGGTGTATGATGATAGCAAATGTTTGCAAGTGCAACGGTTCTGAGAATTGTTTTCTTGAACAATGTTTGTTTCATGGGCGTATAGTATGTTTGCAATCCTAATGCCTGCATCCACAGAAAAATCGTGAGTTTTGTAAAGAGGAAGGTTAGTTCATATTCCTGTTGGCTTTGCTTGACTCGTTCGGCTTTGATCTGGTGATACCATCTGTATCATTTGGGTAGCATTGCTAAACAAAGCAGTTTCAATAATAAATATGCATGATTTTGTAAAAGTATGACATAAGTGTATAATTAAAAATAGCTTTTAGATGAACCTACGACTGTGACGTAGCTCAGGACATTGCAACCTCTCCCGCTACGGAATTTTGAGGGTCCTCCTCAAATTCTGCCCCAGCTTGATGGGTTGACATTTCTGACTGCTGCTCGTGCGGCGATTGGCTGAAATCACTTCGGAATTTTGAGGATCCTCCTCAAAATTCTGCCCAGTTTCCAATTGCAGGGGAAAATGAAATTTTTATTGAGTTGTGACCGAACCCATAGGGCTGCCTACGTATCCCCTCTTAAACGGGAATCAGTTCAGGCGTAGTTCAATTTACATCATATGAGAAAAGCATAAAGATTACATACAGTAACACTTGACTACATCTGAATTAATCGGCTTTGGCCAGACTTCTCCGTCCATTTCTGCAAGTATGAGGGCTCCTCCTGTCAGAACCCGGTGAACCATGTATGGACCCTACCAGTTGGGAGAGAACTTCCCCTTGGCTTCATCTTGATGCGGAAATTTTTTTTGTAACACCAGCTGCCCCGGTGTTAACTGTCTTGACTTGACTCTCTTGTTGAAGGCTCTGGACATTCTGTTCTAATAGAGCTGACTATGGAAAACTGCATTCATTCTCTTTCCTTCTATAAGGGCCAGTTGATCATAACGACTTTTTACCCATTCTGCGTTGTCGAGCTCAGCTTCTTGTATGATCCTTAGGGAAAGAATTTCCACCTCGGCGGGAATGACAACCTCTGTTCCGTAAACCAGCATATAGGGGGTTGCCCCGGTTGATGTGCGGACCGTGGTGCAATACCCTAGTAGAGCAAATGATAACTTCTCATGCCACTGTTTATGCCTTTTTATCATTTTCCTTAATATCTTCTTGATATTATTGTTGGAGGCTTTTACAGCCCCATTTATTTGAGGCATGTAGGCTGTGGAATTTCTGTGTTTGATCTTGAAAATTTGCACATGGCTTTTATCAAGTCACTGTTGAGGTTGGAGCCATTATCAGTAATGATTGACTCTGGAATCCCGAATCGACAAACAATGCGGTCGCGGACAAAGTCTGCCACAACTTTCTTAGTCACTGCTCTGTAGGATGCTTCTTCGACCCATTTGATGAAATAGTCAATGGCTACTAGGATAAACATGTGTCCGTTGGAAGCGGCGGGTTCGATTGGTCCAATAACATCCATTACCCAGGCGGCGAATGGCCATGGTGAGCTTGTTGTGTGAAGCTCTCTTGGAGGTACCTTTATTATGTCTGCATGTATTTGACAGTGATGGCCAAATGTTGTTCCAAAACCTTCTCATGTCTGGGTGTGTCAGAGTTCCCTAAGGGCTTCAAGGGATCCCGGGCAGTGCTCACACCTAGATTTGCATAACCAAACAGAGAAAGTGCAGTGTGGAAGAGCCAACCCTTATGTGTCCAGGTTCTGAGGGAGCTCAAGGGTCCCAAAGCAAGGCTCACACAAGAGGGGCAGAACCTAGATTCTAAGAGTATAGTGAAAGTGCAGAACACATGTTGAAAGGGATTTGTTTTAAAAAAAATCTGGACTGATAGTCCATTTTGAAAGCAGTTAGTAACAGAGGTGATTGAAATCAGTTGTAGTAGTAAATAAAACTCAAAACTCCTAAGATAGGATCACATACAGAATCAGTAGTCACACAAAGGGGTCAAGGGACTTGGGATACACAGACATTGACTGCAACATATAACCCCATCAAGGATCTTAGGACTAGTAGCACATGCACAACAATAGCTGATACTAGCATGATCATAGGCTAGTTAGAAAGAACATAAGCACATTGAAGGGATAGGGGGCTTGGGATGATAAGTACACAATAAGTGATTAACAGGGCATGCTTGGAAACACACATGCATTAATCTAAAGGGAAGGGGTAACATTATAGCGTGCTGGTAATGTAACTTAACAGAACCACAAGTAGAAAAAATGAGGGAAACTGAAACAAATAAAGAAGCATGTTGTTGTGGAAGTTTTAAAATTAAACTAGGACATACTAGTTAAAGAAACAAAGTGCAGAAATATAAGGCAAGTAGGATTCCACAGTCTAGCCTTGGCTTTCAGCCGGCTAAACAAAGCAGTAGCACACGTAGTAGTAGAGAAAGAGAGAGAGTTTTGAGTGTATAAGTGTGTGTTCTGAACTCAATTGTTCGTGTCTTTAAAAAATAGAGGGTAGGGTTTTTATAGCTTTGAAAACGAGTAAAAAATAAGGTAACAAGTAAATGTTTGACACAAATATGGCAATAATCACAATCATAATCCCATTAATAAAAGTACTTCCCTTTTAATCAAGGGATTACTGTTCAAACGGATACTGACAGGAACAATTAAGGAAATAAATCAGTTTGAGAAAGATTGATTCTTAACATAAAAGGGGTAGTAAAGGTATAGGGTAAATAATTGAGTTTAAGTACAAAATATACTTAATTTTGGGAAAGGATTCAGCAGGGTGAAATACAGCAAATAAAGGAAAGAATCAATCAACTTAAACAAACGAGTAAAATTAGGGTTTATAAGAAAACTTGCAATTAAACCATCACTTAAGGAAATCAAGATCAATCAAGAAGTGGTCATGATTCTGCACTTCAACATATAAATAGAAGGGAATGAATAGACATATTAGATATGTAGGGTTAAACATATTGACAAAAAAGAGCAAAGTAGATGGACATAAACATACATGAGTGACATGAATAGACTAGGGACTATTCAAAGCATGGTAGTCAACAAGGTCAAGCAGTCATGGCTCACACGTAGAACCAAAGTGTAGAAATCAGTCTAACAGCTAAAGAGAGTCAGAAACAAGTAAAAAACTCATAGTAATAAATGAGAAAACCTTTTAAGAAATTAGGGTTTTAACAATAGTCGAGTTTAAAAGATGGTAAGAACTCATAATCAAACAAGTCAAACAAGGAAAAGGATTTAAATACAAAGAACTTAATCGAACTCAATATTTATACAGAACAAATAAAGGTTTATTTATGGTAGAACACAAAGAACCTAATTTTTGAAGACGGAGAGTCGCTTGGAAAAAAATCGAAAGTCTTTTGAGGAAAACACTTAAGAGGTTTATAACATACACAGATCTAAGGTAGATCTGAAAGAAAATCAAAAAATCTTAGTAGGTTAGGGTTTCAGATAACCCAGAAAAGTGAGAAAAACTTCGAAAAGTTACCGATCTAGCCGGAAAAGCCATAGATCTGACTCGATCGACCATGGATAGCCGAAAAAGACCAAAGATAGAAGTTGAGAAGGATCTGAGTTAGATCTCTTCGAGATATTTCTATGAAATCACGAAAACAGGCACACAAGAGACATAAGAAACTGGTATATGTCTCAAACAGCCATGGGAGCCCATGGGTTGAGTAAGAATCAAAGTGGTTTAGGGTGGATTTGGGTGGCGGAGGCTAGATTTAGCCTTAGGTTTCAGAGAGAGTTTGAAAGGAGAGGGGATTCAAAGGCGGCGGGTAGGTAACAAATGAATTAGGTTAGGGGTTGTTTTGGGTTAAAAAGATAAGGTAGAACGGTTATCGTTGATCTGAATGATCCACGGCCTAGATTAAAAGGGGTAGGTGGGGATCCAGATTTGGGTAGGATTTAATTGGGTAAGGGTCGAGTTTAAATTAAAATTGAGCTGGGGAATTGGGGTTCAATTTAGGTTATAGTTAAAATGCAAAAGGGGATGTTATTTAAATAGCTCGTTTTCCCTTTTAAATTTATAAAAATAGTAAATAGTTTTTGAAAACTAAATTGAAAGGGCTAAAATGATTTTCAGTACATAATTAACAATATAAAAATATAAGACTCAATTTTATGAATAAGTAACACAATTAAGTCTTAAAATAGCTAATATTGCAATTATGTGCAATTTAGCTTTAAGAATACTAAATGAAATTATAAAAATACGTAAAATTTAATTTAGCCATATTTTGGCATAAATATAAAAAACCAATAGATGAATTATCAAGATAGTAAATTTTGAAAATAATAATTGAGATTTTATGGATAAACAAAGGGGGAAATAAATCCACTAAAAACCTTTAAAATTGTGGAAAAATAATAAAATCCTTGGACATACTTATTTATGCATATATATATATATATATATATATATATATATATATATATATATATATATATTATTTTGAAGTTATTTTGCATATTAAAAATATATAGGAAAAAATTGGGTATCAACAGTAAACCTTCATGGTCTTACCGAGTTGTTCTTTGAACATCTTGGTGACTAACCTTTGATATGTCGCCCCTGCGTTCTTGAGTCCGAACAACGTTACCTTGTAGTAGTACCTTCCTTGGTGAGTGATGAAAATGGTCTTTTCTTGGTCTTCTTCATCAACTAGAATTTGGTTGTAACCAGAGTAGGCGTTTAAGAAGCTCAGTAGTTCGTGTCCCGCTGTTGTGTCGATGAGCTGGTCCATATGTGGCAATGTAGAGGAATCTTTCGGGCATGCTTTGTTCAGGTCGGTGAAGTCGACACACATTTGCCATTTCCCGTTCTTCTTTTTTACCATGACCACATTGGCGACCCATTGGGGATATTTCGAGTCTCGGATGGAACCATTAGCGAGTAATTTATCAACTTCTTCGCTGACCACCTCATTGATGGTGGCATTGAACTTTCTCCTCATTTGCTGTACTGGTGGGTAAAGAGGATCAACATTCAGCCTGTGTGTGGCGATGTCCCTTGGGATTCCTGGCATATCTGAATGGGAAAAGGCAAACAAATCAGCATTGTTAGTTAAGAACTCATGATACTTACCTAGTTCTGAGAGGTTGTGTCCGATATAAGCCTTTTCCGTGCTATCAGTGTTGTCTAGTTGAACGGGGTCGAGATCTTCTATGGTTGCCTTGCAAGCCTCTACGACATCCGAGTCTTTAATGGCCTCTATTTGTACGTCGGGTTTGGTTCCCGATATGGCTGATTGCTATGCTTCTGCACTTGCCCCTTTTAGTTGTTTGGTGTGTGTGCAATCTTGGGTGATCCAGTAGCATTCTTGGGCGGTGTATTGCTCGCCTCAGATGCTGAATATCCCATATGGGGTAGGAAATTTAATTATTTGATAGAAACTTGACGGGACGGCTCGCATGGCGTGCATCCATGGACGCCCTATGATAGCGTTGTAGGCTGTCTCCTGGTTCATGATATGGAACGTCGTCTCCAGGGTGACTCCTCCTGCCAGATTGAGTAGCACTATCTCTCTAGAGGTTCGCTCCACTACATTATTAGAACCCGTTAGTGTTATGCAACGCGATACTATTTTATCCTCGAGCCTCATCTGCATGAGAACTCGTGGGTGAATAATAAGCATACCGCTTCCGTCATCCACCATTATTCTACTTACGTCGGCATCCGCGATATGTAAAGTTATAACCAAAGCATCATAGTAAGGGAAAGACAAACCGTTGGTATCCGACTTATCGAAGATGATACTATCTTTGAGGTCGTCATACCGTTCATGGGCGACTGCCCGTTTGAGTTTGTGCGTGGTGGTGAACTTCACATGGTTGATTATCGTATCATAGCCACCACCAATGATCATTTGTATGGTATGAGCTGGCGATGGTGGTTTTGGAGGTTGTTGAGGCTGATCGCGCTCACGAGCGAAGTTGACCTGTCCTCGGTCGCTCAGCAGTTCTTTCAGGTGTCCCTAATTTAGCATTCTTACCACTTCCTATCATAGACCTATGCAGTCCTCGGTCTTGTGCCCCCTTTCCCGGTGGAATTCACATAGAACGTTCGATCTCTGGGTGCTTGGATCTGACTTCATTTTTTACAACCACTGTACCTTTGTGCCAAGCTTTTCCAGTAAGTACACCATTTCTGAAGGAGAAACACAAAAGTTATGAGCAGATAACAATGGAGGCATACCTCTTTCATTTCGGGGTGGTGCGGTGTGTCGAGGCGCGACATCTGCATGTCATGGAGGAGGTGGTTTGGATGTTTGGATATAGGGCTAGTGCCTTTCCCGATTGAAATGGGGTAGTTGATCCCTTCGGCCGTCGTTGCGGTGATCTCTCCTTGCTTCAGTTTGGACCGATGTTAGTCATTGGATCGGGTCGTTCAGGTCATCCTCGTCTGCCCTCACTTCTACGCAATAGGCATTATGGATCTATTCCCACGTGGTGGGGGTGGGGGGTACTTCATGAGTCTACTTAGCAACTTTTTGGTTGCTTTTGACCTGTTTCTGTTTAACCTATTTTGGAAGGCTGCTACCGCCATCCCTTCTGACACGTTTGGTAGGCTCATCCTTACCCTATTGAATCGGGCTAGGAAATCCCAAAGTCCCTCGCCCGTCGTCTGCCTGACGGCGAAGATATCATTTACCCTGACTTCTGCCTTTTTTGCTCCCGCGTGAGCGGTGACGAACTTATCTGCCATTTCTTCGAACGTTGATATTGATCGTGCTGGTAGTTGGGAATACCATGTCAACGCTCCCCTTGTCAGAGTTTCGTCAAACTTTTTCAGCAGCACTGACGGCACCTGTTCTTTCGAGAGATCGTTACCTTTCACTGTAGTAACGTAATGGATTAAGTGATCCTCCGAGTCCATGGTGCCATCATATATTTTCAAATATGGCGGCATTTTGAAGGTTTTAGGAATAGAGTGGGGAGCTGCCCCTTCGCTATAGGGTTGTTTGACGAATTGGCCCACATCACGTTTTGGTAGCAACTTCGGAGTGCCCGGTATTTTATCAACCCTTTCCTGATGCTCTTTCATCTGGTCGCGGAGTGTTTTGTTCTCATTTTCCATCTCTTACATTTTCTTTAAGATGGTCGCAAGTGCATCGTTGCCTACATTAATGACATTATGAGTGTTACCTGTTCGCGGAGTTTCTGGCTCATCGGCGACAGCTGCAGTTTCTGCGGGTATTGTGCCTTCGATATCCCTTTGAACGGGTTTCTCGAGTATATTGCTCAAGGTGTTTGTCAACCATTCTTCTAATAGCCTTCTCACGGCCGGTAGTGCTTCTCCTGCTGTGGATGTTGAGGTTTCCCTCTCGCACGAGATAGTTAGGCCCTCATGCGGTGAGGGGGGCGAGATCTCTCCCTCAGGTGTAGCACTTGGCGTTGCGTTTTTGTTGTCTTCCCCACCAGCTTCATTGAGGGAATTCAGGAAGTTGTTCATGACACCTACTATTGCCTTTAGCCTTGTTTCTCCCTTTCCTGCCATAGTTGGCCTTTATGAGGCTAAGAAGAGGTGATTATTTCTTTCAAGAATCTAGACGAAACTAAGATCTCAGCTATAGAAATCCCCACAGACGGCGCCAAATTGTTTGACTCAAAAGATATCGGAACCTTTTTGAATAAATCAATCAAAGAAAAAGAAGGGGTAAATCTTAGCTAAACATAATAATCTCTAGAACAAAAGATAGACAAGGAGAGTGTAGAGGATAAGAACTCTCTATCCCTTTTTAAAAAAAAGCTTAAATCATAACCCGATCAATCGTTTATGTAAGCAAGTTTACAGCAAGTATTATGGGTTAGGAAAGATGTCCCCAGAGTCCACAAGGTTGTTTTACGTTCTATATATATAAGGGACCAAACCCTTCTTAGCTCTAAAAGACATGTTACAGGGAATATTCGAGAGAATATTCCTAATGTCCCCTAATGGGCCTGCATTACTGCAAGGGTCGTACAGTCTCTTGTTTGCCTTAAGGTCGTCCTCTGCGGGATGTCGAACTACGAGGATCTCGTCGTTCGTCGTACTCATCAACGATCGTGGTTGTTCAAATTTGAACCCATACAGAAACGAGAATTCTCGTGGTTTAAAGTAGCACACTCAGCAACAAATTATGGACTTATCACAAAGGAAACATATAAAGAAGGATTGACTACATATATATATAGAGAGAGAGGTACAAATTCGAAATGAGAAACAGCTCAACTATTTTCAAGAGTTGATCACTCCTTTCTCCTCAAACGGGAAGGTTCTCTTAAGAAGAAAAGCGTGAGTACTAATTAAGCCTATATCATACATTTCTAGCAGCTACCAAGCTAGAAGATTAAAAGTATAATTGATGGCCTACAATATGATATACACTCGTGATTAGATATTTTCTTCTTTAATTAGAGCCGAAAAAGGAGCGGAAACTAAATATTCCCTCTGTCCAAATTTTAACTACGTTGGTCGTTATTGCCCTGGCGAATCTATATGATAGCAGGATTGGGGAAAAAAAACAAATATAAGTAGTTTACTATTGCAAGTTGCCTTTATAGTCAAACATCAATATGCCTCTATTGTAATATGTATAGTTGGTGGAAATAAACAACTGTTATATGGTAGCAGAAGTTATTGCAAGTTGTCTAAGAAATAAGAAAGAAATTGCTGAATTTTTCTGAAACAACCTTTTTAAAATATAGTTTATAAAGAGGTTTAAAACAATGTTGAGAGTCAAGAGAAGGAAAGTATCATGGCTAGTTTTGATATTCCAACAATTGATGTTTCTCCATTTTTGATATCAGAGGAAGATGGAGATGGGAAAAAGAAGGTTATGGAGCAAATAGGGGAAGCCTGTGTTAACTATGGCTTCTTCCAGATTGAGAATCATGGAATTCCTTTGGGATTGCTGAGTAGTGCAATGGATTTGTACAAGACTTTCTTTGCTTGTTCAGATGAAGATAAATTATTGGTCTCTCCAAAACCCGGTTCATCAATACCAGCTGGTTATTTGAAAAGCCCACAAAATTCAGCGGAGAAGAATGAGCACTTCGTCTTTCTTCCTCCATCCTCTGGCTTCAATGTCTATCCCAACAATCTACCTCATTTGAAGTATGTCTTTATATTCCCTTCCTCCTTTGTCCAACTTATACACTTCCGAATGAACGATTCACACTAGTTCAGATGTTTTAATGGATAAAAAATAATTAGTTTTATTACTTTATTCTGATAGTGGATAAAGCTCAATTATTTTGATATGAACAAAAGTAATTTTTTGACTTTACTGATATAATAGGTAAAATTCAATGACCTTATATAAAAATTACTAGTAGAAATTGAATCAAAGGAAAACCAGAGCAAAGCCCAAATACCTCCGATATGGTGATTCCAAAGTTAATTAAAAATTAATTTGCGTTATCATCATTGTTAAGCTTTTAAGGAGCATTATTTCCTCTTTGTGAAATATACTTTTTATATCCGTAGAAAAGTTTTGGAGGAGATGTTTTCTCATTTCACCAAACTATGTTATGGTGCTTCCGGTAAGAATTAAAAAAAATTATCCCAACTTGCTTGGAATTAAGGCGTAATATTTATTGTTGTAGTATTCTTACTTCTTAGCAAAGTATTTTTCATATTCCTAGACAAGTTTTGGAGGAGATGATTTCGCGCTTCACCAAATTAGGAATGCTATTGGAGAGCATCATAAGTGAGTGTTTGGGCCTCCCTCCTAACACCCTTGCAAAATTCAACGATGATCGGTCATGGGACTTCTTGATTGGTCTCCATTATTTTCCAGCAACAGAAGCTGAAAATAATGGAAAATCTGCACATGAAGATGGCAACTGCATTACTTTTGTCTACCAGGATGAAGTCGGAGGCCTTCAAGTGCACAAAGATGGGCAGTGGATCCCTATAGCACCTTCCAAAGACAAACTAGTTGTTAACATTGGTGATATTATTCAGGTAATTCGGTTAGTTTTTAACCCAAATAAAACGGCTAATTTCATGAATATTCATTTAACTTTTTAATTCATAGCATTAAAGTCATAAAATTGAATTATTTAAATTCTAACTCAAGTATGTCTATATATCAAAGAAAATACTCACCTTGATACCCAAAAACGCAAGTATGGTGCGATATGGTATATATTGGCATGTAACTATAAGCATAGCTACATTAGCAAATGATCTTATATAAAAATTATAGTAATTCATTTTCTGACCAATTTTCTTTTTAAATAAACAACTCATGATGTGGTATATGGTATAAAGGTGTTAAGCAACAACAAATTCAAGAGTGCAACACATAGAGTGGTGAGACAGAGGGGGAAAAGCCGTTACTCGTATGCATTCTTCTATAACTTGCAGGGAGACAAGTGGGTTGAGCCATTACCACAGTTTACAGAGGAAATTGGAGAATCGCCCAAGTACAGAGGATTCCTCTTCAAAGAATATGCGCAGCTGAGAGTCAAAAACAGGACTCATCCACCAACTAGACCTGAAGATCTCATCCACATAACTCACTATTCAATTTCTAATTAGAGAGGAATTAATTCTATGTGATCAAAGGTTTTCCTCTATGTCGTAGGAAACATGGCAATAGTATGTGTTACTTCACTCAGAATTAATGTGGAGACAATTTATTTGAGTTTTATCTCTTCAATCCGCTATCCCATTTCACTTGTTTCCTGCAGAACCTCTTATTTCATAGATTACTGGAACAATATCATACAAGTTATTATTGTATTGGTTTAAATTTTGGTGGTTTGATTACTGCAAATGAACATGGTCGAATATAGAACCGACCACGGTATAATGGCGAGGACTAGAGTCGTCTTAGGAAGGATTATTGTCGAGGTTAGGGGTGTACAAAGGAAACCGACAAACCGCACCAACCCGATAATTCAAGTCAAATCGAGAAAAAAAAACCCGACTATGGTTTGGTTTGGTTTGATTTGGTTTGGTGTTGGAAAAAAACCCCGACCATAATTGGTTTGGTTTGGTTTTAGCTAAAGAAAGTCAAACCGAAACCAAACCAACCCGACATTACATATATAGAAATTTTAGATATATTTAATAGATAATATATTTATTGTGATGTAATTTATAAATATTTCTTAAAAGATTTCATAATTTTATCTTTTGAGGTATTATTTCAAGGTTGAACTTAGAACTTTTGAATGTTCCAATAAGTTTTATAGCCATTAACATTAGCAAATTAATAGTGCTAACAAAAGCTCAAACCAAAATCAAATCAATAGTAATGCTAACAAAAGACATTCAATTCAATACTACGAACGAGAATGTATTGAATATCTATTTTTTATTTTGCAATAATTTAGATAAAAAAGCATAACCTATTTTTATTTTTTCTTTAGCGTTTAGTCATGTAATTAGTACTCCCTTATTAGTCTACTTATTTTAGCATGACTTAGTACTTTTAGATTATGTTTATTTTTATTATGGCTTTTTAATTAGCAATATTTATATTACATAATTTTATTGTCTTTATTGTTGAATATTTTAGGATAATGTCATGACATATATCATATTTTGTATTATTTTCTTGGAAAATACTTTATATAGTTATATCTTACTAGGATTAAAGAAATATTTTGAGCACAATTTATATGTTTTGTTCTACGAAGATTTTACTAGAAAAAAATCCGAAAAAAAACCCGAATAACCCGAAAATCCGAGAAAAATCAAGAGTGAAAAACCCGAGTTTTATTGATTTGGTTTGGTCTTTAGATTTAATAACCCGACACAATTGGTTTGGTTTATAAAATCCGAACCAACCCGACCTATGCACACCCCTAGTCGAGGTCAAGCCAAGGAAGTAAGGAAGCAACAATAGGATAGTTTAGCAATAGATATAAGGAATATATCATTGGATATTCTTTATGTTGTACTTTTTAGGGATTCTTGGGGATAACCCTTATAAACAGGAAGAAATAAAGAACAAAAGAGGGATCTTCACTTTTTTATAAGAATACATTGTAAAGGGTTGACTATAAAGAATATACAACAATTGTCTTGTTTACTGACGACATTGCTCAACATATGATATTCAATCTACCTTTGTAAGATCAAAAGATTCCTTATCCATCTTCACTTCCCATCCTTCTACATTGTTGTCCGGTGGAGGAATCATCCAAGTCATATAATATTTGGGTGATAAATTCCCTCTTATTATATTTATTGTCATTGTCTACATTTATTGCATGTTCTTATTATAACATTTATTGACAATCATTGAGTTGACATCCGATATTCATTATTCTCAAACATTGCCCATACCGTTGGTGTCCTCAAGTATTAGATCTAGAATTTATTATGTTTAACTAGGATTCACTTTCTATTTCATTATTAATTAGTTTAACAAAAAGCTTGACACTTTTTGGCCCAATAATTATTACACTAATTCTGATTTTCCAGGACCGAATTTTAGCATTTATCATCATTTTCTATTTTCCGTCATATATAAGCTTAGTTGAGTTATTTTTTCTGTTGCAAAAATTAGTTTTACGTACGTGTGCAGTAGCTAAAAGTTAGATGAATATTGATGAAATTAATCCTTCGTTAAGACTTGCCAACTATTGGACGGAACCAGGATTTCAAGTTTATGGGTTCAGGATCTTAATATTTTAAGTTACTGGGTTCTCAATTAATAATTTGTATATCTTTAATGAAAATTGTAAGACAAATACATGATTTGAACCAAAATTACTGGGTTCGGCCGACCCCGTAACCGACACTATGGCTCCAACCGCCTATCCTAAACTTATGGTCTTCCTGCTAGCTTGCGCAAATATTACAACAGCTTTATTTGATTATCTCAACAGTTCTTCAGATTCAATGCTTTTCTTTTTCTCTTCCAGCTCTCTTTTCTGAAAGAGAACTGCGGTACCATTTTGAGATCGTTTAGTCTATCCATATATCAACACAAGAAACATGGTACGCACTATTAATTTAAGAGGCTCAATTTACAGCTATGTGTCTTGATCACTGTTAGCTACTACAACCTTGTTTCTTTCTTTCTTTTTCTTTTTTTTCCGAATAATCTCAAGTGCTCCTTATATTGTTAACTAAAATATTGGTTTTTTAAGACAAACGTTGGCACGTTATTGGATCTTTTCGGATTACTATATGCCTAGAACTTTGTTAACTAAAGCATATGATACAGACTTAAGTATAAAACAAAGTTGCAGCATCTTCTTTTATTTATGAATTATGACAGAGCTGTCCAGAAGCTGAATATTTATGTGGGGCAGAAATGGCTAAGGGCCATTTGACTTTAAATCCAGTTTCACCGTTTTATTTGCGTTACTCTATTTATTTATGTTATGTCTAGAATACAAATCTATTCCTATCACCCATGAAAAGTTAAACAGTTAAAATAAACAGAATGAAACATTGGCCCTCAAGTTGGCTAAAACGTCATGGCCATTTTTGATATTCCAACGATTGATGTTTCTTCATTAATGTTGAGAGAGGAAGATGAAGATGGGAGAAGGAAGGCGATGGAGCAAATAGAAGAAGCCTGTGTTAACTGTGGCTTCTTCCAAATTGAGAATCATGGAATTCCTCTGGAGTTGCTGAGCAGAGCCATGGATTTGTATAAGACCTTCTTTGCTTGTTCAGATGAAGATAAACTCTTGGTCTCTCCCAAACCCGGAGGAACTGTACCACCTGCTGGTTATTTGAAAAGTCCACAACATTCAGACGAGAAGAATGAACACTTATTGATTCTTAATGCATCCTCTGGTGTCAACAAAAATCCACCTCAATTTAAGTACGTCTTTATATTCTCATCCTGATTAGTCCAACTTATAAACTTCCAAATTGGTTTCGGTTAGTTCTGGAAAATAATTTAGGAGAAAAGTTGTGTATTCGGATTTGTTTCACATCTTTTCTGAATTCTGAACATATTTTGACTTCTACCTTTGAATCCAAATTTGATGCTAAGGCTCTTACCCTGATTAGTGATGTTCAAAATAAATAGAGACCAGTATCAGAAGAGATTTGCTACAGTATTGGAAATTTCGCAATCATCTGTTACTAAGTTAGTCAAAATTGAATCAAGGGAGAACCTAGCCCCAAGTAAAGCCCTAGGTAACTATGTTATGGTGCTTCTAGTAAGAATTAAAAATAATTATCCCAACTTGCTCGGAATTAGGGAGTAATTGTTATTGTTGTAGAATTCTTACTTGTAAGGAATTTTTTTTTATTTTTTATTTTTTATATTCTCAGACAAGTTTTGGAGGAGGTGATTTCGCACTTCACCAAATTAGGAATGCTGTTGGAGAGCATGATAAGTGAGTGTTTGGGTCTTCCTCATAACACCCTCGCAAAATTCAACGATGATCGGTCTTGGGACTTCTTGATTGGTCTCCACTATTTTCCAGCAACAGAAGCTGAAGATAATGGGAAATCTGCACATGAAGATGGCAACTGCATTACTTTTGTCTATCAGGATGAAGTTGGAGGCCTTCAAGTGCAAAAAGATGGGCAGTGGATCCCTATAGCACCTTCGAAAGACAAACTAGTTGCTAACATAGGTGATGTGATTCAGGTAAATCTCAGCTGGTTTCAAAGTCAATTACCATTGTCTAAAACTAAAAGAATAAGTTGTTTGACATTAATATTTGATTTTCTTGTGATATGTACGGCAAAAGGTGTTGAGCAACAATAAATTCAAGAGTGCAACTCATAGAGTAGTGAGACCGAAAGGAAAAAGCCGCTACTCGTGTGCATTCTTCTATAACTTGCAAGGAGACAAGTGGGTTGAGCCATTACCACAGTTCACAAAGGAAATTGGAGAGTCTGCCAAGTACAAAGGATTTTTCTACAAAGAATATGTGCAGCTGAGAGCAAGAAAATGGACTCATCCACCTAGTAGACCTGAAGATCTCATCCATATAACTCACTACTCAATTTCTAATTAGAGAAGTTTATATGTGATCCAAGATTTTCCTCTATATGGAAATAAACATAGGAATAATATGTATGACTTCGCTCCAACTATGCAGACAATTCATTTGAGTGTCACTTCTTCGATCGGCTATTGTATTTCACTCGTTTTCTGAACCTCTTCTTCAATAGATAGAACACTATCATACAAGTGTTATTAGACTACTTCTGAATTTTAAGCTACATAGCAGAGATGTCATACTCTTTTAACTAATTGAACGCGATTGCATTAAAGGAATGAGGGGGGGGGGGGGGAGTAGAATGAGAGCAAATGGACGTTGGAACTATGCCGATATATGTAACAGATTTAGCATTTTCAGCCTTTCTATTTTTTTATGATATAGATGATAATAGGTTAAATCTAGGTAATTTGGCAATTGTTTATGCTCCCACTTGATTATATTCCAATATCATAATACAGTTAATTGATGAAAAATAGGCTCTAATTGTGAATTGTATATATTGCAGGATGAGGAGCCTAGGTGATGCCTTTTTTTTTTTTTTTTTTAACAAATCCACTAGGCAAGTGCCTAGGGCTAGTTTTTTTTTTTTATTAATAACAGAAAAGAAAAATACATCAATTAGGAAAAGTACAAATAAGGGGGAAATAGCACCGATATTGTTACCCATATGCCTTGGCTATATAATCACTCATCTGCGCCTCACATTGCCTATGTCAGCCTCATGTAGAGGATTCATGGTGTAGCTGCCTGCAAAGTCTCACGAGGGCATATAATCTCATAGCCGTGTGGATATTTTCCAAAGGCATAGGACCAAGACAACAAGTACCGGGCTAAACCTTACCTTACTAATCCTATTGAGGCATAAAAAACCTCACCTACTAGCATGCATGTAAAAAAAAGAACTAGAAAGTACCAAATATTCATTGATCATCACAGAGTTTATAACATATTCTGTGATGATATTACAAATGATTATACTAATATAATGATAGAATAAAATGATGAAGGAATTACAGTGTTGTCCCTTCTTGTCCGAACTTATAAATTCTTCAATTTATAATTCTTTTTCATCACAACCCCAATTCTTCAAGATGTATTCAAAATTCATGATTTCTTTTTTGAACGATTGGACTTTGTAGATGCAGTTGGGGCGTCCTTCTTTTGTTTGGTAACTCTCATTGGAGGTCGCCTAACATTTAAAAAATCACTAACCTTGTCATCTCAACTATTTTTCCTTGTATGAGATTTACAACTTTTCCACTATGCAATAGTGATAAATCCCCTTTTCTTGCTGCCTCTTCTCTGCACTGTTGTAGTATTGCATCTTCTTCTCCTTGTTCAAAAAATTCTCTCCCTAAATTCACAGGTTGTGGTTCATTTTGAATCGTATGTAGTGACACCAAGGCATAATCTCCAGTTGCCACCATTGCCTTACTTTGTTGTTGTCCAATGTGTTGTAATTTGTTGTTATTCCTACCTACAGGACCTGTGCTAGATGTAATAGGATTTACAGGTATGGAACTTACCATAGCTTCCAAAAGCTTTCTCTCCTCCTCTGAAATAACTGGTTTAGTGTTCATCAGTTGTTGTTGCCCAGATTTTGCTCGATCAGCTGTAGGATGTGCAACTTTAACAGACTGCCTTGTACCTTCTGTTGCAGCCTGACTTGGACTTGTAGTTGGGGAACTGATGTTAGCACCTATAGTAAGCTGCTTGGAAGAAATTGCTACATCTTGAGGCAAAATTCCAGCTGGGGCAATTGGAATTGCAGCACTAGGAGACATTCTGGGAACAAATGCATTAGCATGGAGGTTTAATTTGCTCGTGGGGACTGCTGCAATTTTCCCATGAGACATTGACTTATCTAGAAGCTCCTTACCTGCACTCTCCTGCTCCACCTCCTCGTCTCCTTCTTTAGCTGAGTAACCTGCAAAACCATCGCCTCAGTCCTCCTCTTCATCTTCCTCTCGTTGATCTTGCCACAGTTTGGATTTAATAGCCTTAAGCCTCACGTTTGTTTGTATAACCTCGTTGTTATTCCCTGTTGACAAGATAAGCTGCCCAGATTCACCTTCAAATTTCCCAAACGACTCCACAGATTGAGAAGGGATATCATATACGGAGGTGTTCAAGGTTGCCAACGGTTGTTTCAGCAAAGTAGGCTTTATCATCATTTCATACCGGGCATCCTCGATTATATTTTCTACATTAGGATTGGAAAAATGCAACTTAGGAGCATTGGAGCTGTGTGCTTCTGCCTTTTGCGCATCAACAGGAACAATGTCCTTCGAAATAATTATCCGATCACCTATGTTTGTGAAAGTGTGCTGCTGTGTGTTACTGCCTGGGGCTTTTGGTTGCCCATTTTTTGAAGTTGTGTTCGTCAGCATAGCAGAGTGATTATCAACAGTTGCAATCTCAAGTCGAGCACCTATGTCCTTTGCATTTATCTGCTGTTTCCCACTACCTGTAGAGCTGGTTTTTCCAACTATTGATCGTGTGTCATCATCCATCTGTTGCTCCCTATTTTCAGCCTCTTTCGTAACATGCTCACCCTTATTCACCAAAGCATCAAAAGAGTTCAAGACCCCAATAACATTTGATGGAACAATCTGATTTTGCGCACCTGTAGCTTGCTTCTTGTTTGTCGATTTATTCACCACTGCCCAGTTTTTGCTCTTTGTATCTGAGTTGCATGGAACTGTAGCATTTTGACTTGGAGTATTCGACACCTGCCCCTCAACATGTATGACTGTAGCCTTAAGACCTGATGATCTTCCAACAATATCAGCTGCAACATTAGTTTTAGGATCCCCCACAGTAGCTCGATAACTAGTTGTGTTCAATGCAACAGTAGCCCCCACATTTGAACATATAATAGCTGCTTCAATTCCAGATTTCTGTCCTACAAACACATTTGTTCCATGATTATTGGCATTGGTTGCTCGATCAGCTGTTGGTTCAGCAACCTCAGCAGCATCTCGATCACTAGCTCCCTTCAATGCAACAATAGCCTTTAAATTTTTAACTTCAGCAGCTCCACGATCATCGCCAGCAGTGTCATCCAACTTCGAAACAGTAGAAGCATCTCGATCAGTATCTTCCATTAAATTTGCATCTTTTGACGCAACTGTTACTGTTGGATTATTCTTGGCAAAGAATGCTCGAACAACTGCAGCTAAAGTACTGTCATCCATCAGCCCAGGTTCAACAACATCCTTTGGGCCTTCATTAGTTGACAAAACAACTGTAGCATTAGAAAAATCCAAATTGTCGTATGCTTGCACAATTGGATTCACAGCAATGAAAATCCTTGCCAATGCTGTTTTAGCAGGGACATCACGTGAAGGCTTAAGAGGACCTTTATCATGCACAGTAGTAGCATTCAATACAACTGTTTTTTCATTCTGAAATGCACCAGCATGTTTTTGCAAATCAAATTGAAATTGCCCCGTTGCAACACTATTTGCCTGTGTATCTCTACCAGTTTGTACATCAAATGGTACAACCTCTGAATCCTTGCATAAGGTTTCAGCTTGTCTACCTGCTTCAACTGGGATTTTATCAATTCCAGTTACAACATTTTGTACACCTGCAGCCACAGTCACAACAGGCATTCTTCTTTTTTCATCAAGCAATTGCCTCAAATCCCCTTGAAATTTCTTAACTGATTGACCTTCATTATCCTTTAGCTGATCTTCGCTGTGCACGATAGTATCTCCTTCACCTGCCTTGCTTCCAGATGCGATTTCATTCAAATGTTGACATGTTTTTTCATCATGTCCTTGGTGTTTACAATGGTTGCAATATAATGGCAAATTATCATAAACAAACTCTTGAAAAACTTCAACCATTCTGCCCATTTGTTTGTCCAGAAATTGCAACTTTATTTTATCAGGGAGTTTATCCATTAAATCAAGGATAACCTTCACCCTTGCAGTACTAGGACGCGACTTGGTCTGAGTTGCTTTGTCAATGGCTATTGGTTTGCCAACTGCTAAAGCGATAGACAACAAAGCCTTCATTGCAAACAACTCAGTTGGCAGATTAGGCAATGAAATCCAAACCACTGCCTTTGTTGTTTCCACATTTACATTAAATCCAATAGACCATGGGAATGTTCTGATTTGGTGCTCCCTACCATTGTATTTAAAGTAGTTAACTGACCTTGCAAGTGAATTGACGAAGTCGTCATGTTGATCGACCCTAATGAGCAACTGTCTTGGAGCAAGTTGCCCGATTAAAGCATGTCCTTTGATGCCGAAATTTTTTGGCAGTAAACTTCTCAATGCGGATAAATCTGGAGAGTTCAAAGAAAGTTTCTCTATAATAGCTTGATGCAAATCTTTCTCCTTTGCAAATTCCATCCTTTCTTCCATTGAGAATTGAATTGTTGGAACTCCATGAATAACTTCGATATGTTTCAAGATTTTTTGATTCGATGTTGTTGCTACTTTTGGTTGAGACAACTGGGCAGCGTATGAATTATGTGTGCTATCATTTTGAACATTCTTTACAGGTACTTGATGTGGCTCTCCCACAGCTTGGAGCTGGGGAGAGACGAAGGCAGCCATGGCTGGTCAGAATATCACATAAATGATGCGAAGAACATCAAATGAAGCTAAAATCCGGAAAAATTAAGATCTGTAAAGATTGGTTATGAATTTGAGGATGAAAACAATGGGGGATTGTTCTCTAAGACAAGGAGATTCTTTTAAGACCAATCTTGCGATCTTACCTTGCCGGACACCGGAGTTATGGGGCGTGAATAGTGGTGGCGGCACTATTCACAGAAAATCCTAGAGAAATAAAGATAATATCAAGTTTTACATTCATTCTATGCCCCAAATTGAGATATGATCTTAGCAGTTATCCTCGGACTGGCTTTATTAAGCAGGAATACCTCTATTTAATCAGACTTTAACTAAGGAGAAGAGAAGTGCTACAATTTTCATGTTTTCAAACTCTCTGTTATTCTTTTTTAAATCCTTCCTCCACTTCTTTTAAATAATCTAGGTGATGCCTTAAACAGTTGTGATTGGAACCATTTTGGAGCAAGAAAGACCCCTCAGAGTTGAGTACGCTTGAAGACAAGGAACAAAAGTGATGAAACACAGATTTGGACATGCGCGCCCAGGTGCGCGATCGCGCTACTTTTAGCGCGTCCATGACAGAATCTCAGCCAATTAGCGCGGCCAGATACTCATCCAGGTGCGCGGTCGCGCTAGTCCAAAATTCGGGAAGAGTTATTTAGGGGCAGGTGCGTGACCGCGCTACTGGATGCGCTAAATTGCAAAGTTTCTGCCTTGTCCGCGCACCTGATCGCGCTACTATCGCGACGCGCTACCGGACGCGCACCTGGGCGCTCTAGTAGCTCTTGGGTTCTGTATTGGACGCGCTAAATCTAGCGCACTCACGCATCTGGGCGAGCTAGTTCTTGCATTTTCAAGTGTATTTTCAGTTTTTCGTTTTCTTATATTTTGTTTATTCTTTAGACTCAATTACCCCTTTCCCCCATCTAATAAACGCCCCCCGGTACCTGAACCCCCCATTCAACAAAAGAAAACCCCTCCCCCATTCCAACTCAAACACAAACAAAACCTTCCTCCAAACACTCCCAAATCCCAAACCCACCCGTCCCCCATCTCACGACCCCCCCAGTTCCCGTTCATTAGCAGCTTCCACATTCTCCTTCACCACAGGTATGAGCCCTAGTTTCTTTCTTCTTTTTTGTTTCTCTCTCTATTTTTTCAGATTTTTTAGTTGTATTCTTATGCCTATGGTGTAGTAGTTGTACTTAGATTTTGTAGAGAAATTGGTGCAAGATGTTGTAGTATTGGTGGATGATAAGTGTGGGGTGGAATCCCACTTGATATGTGATGTTGGTGAGTGTAAGTAGGTGATTCTTGTTCTAAAAAGTTTAAAAAGGGGTTGTGAAGGCCCAATGCCCACAAGGTGTTTGTGGAAAGGTCCCAATGATCGTGATTATATAGTTTGTGACCTCTTATGCTTGTGAAGTCTGAGTAGCCGCATTGAGTCACAAAATTTCTGTTGGGTTGTGCTAATGTGTCTCCGTTTTGCAGGCATCATGACTCCATCTAGGAAACGACGCGCCACAGGGGCCTCGTCGAGCAGCCAGGCTGGTTCATCTAGGTCACTAGGGGCTGCACCTACACGCTCCTTTGATAGTTCCAAATTTTTTTCGGCCAATGCTCAGGTCCGCTTTGTGGAAAAGGCTCGTAAAAAGCCAATTCCGGAGAGAGGTATTCACGTCAGACAGCTCCAGAGACACTGCCCTCACATGTACGAGGAGTTGGTGAGGCGGGGGTTGCACACATTCATCAATGAGCCCAGTGAGGGCAATGCAATGGTTGTGCAGGAATTTTATGCGAATGTGGTAGAGCATGATAATGTAGTAGTCATGGTGCGCCGAAGGGTAGTGAATGCTTCTGTTGAGGCGATACGGACGGCCTACCAGTTGCCTCCACCTCCGATTGGTTATGATGACTTCTATGAATATGGCCGCAACCCAATGAACGAAAAGTGGGCGCAATTCTTTGAGACAATTTGTGCACCCGGGAAAGAAGCGGTCTGGATGGACTATGGGGAGAAGTTTCACTCCTCCGCACTCACCTTTGAAGGGAAGTGCTGGTTGTACCTCATAAACAACTGCTTGATTCCGTCTTACAATACTACAAAGGTCAATGGGCCCCGCGCTGCGTTGATTTGGTGCTTTGTAAATGGTCACGACTTCGACGTGGCCAAAATGATGCATGAAGAGATATTCGTCCACAACCAAGTCAAAAGGTATGGGTTCTTTTTCCCTTCTTTAGTTACTCAACTATGCAGGGATGCTCAGGTGCCCGAAAATCTAGCTGTGGATGGGTTGGTGAAAAGGGAAGGCAAATTCCGTGCTGATAAGTGACCACAGGCAAGGAGCCGGGAGTAGTAGAGGAGGAGGCGAGAGGTGTCCGGTATGCGAGTAGTAGCTCTGATGATTCTCATGATGGAGAGGATGTTGAGGAGAACATGGGGACAACACCGCAGGCTCCGGAGCAAAATGTGGCAGCAGCAGGACCATATGGGATGGCAACATCTTTAGGAGCTGCCCGGGTGTCCCGTTTTACTGCGATGGAGGCGAAGATGGCTGGTTTGCGAACCTCCATGACTGATTTGGTCACTCGAGTAGATGCGGTAGCTGACCGACAAGGGAATTCGAAAAAGAAATTCATGGGCTGGCTGCGAGCTCTGGGTCGTGTGTGCCACGTCAGCCCAGACACCGTCTCCGACCAGGAGTGAGCCTTCGGGAAAGTTCCTTTACCTCACTGCTCTTTCAAATTTTAAGCCATGGGGACATGTCTTCATTTTTAAGTGTGGGGTGGGGATTCCTTCATTGTATGTATGTGATTGTATCAATTGATTGTTGGTTTTGCTCTATTTCATTTTGCTTGGATAATCTTGATGTTGTTAAGTATGAATCGTTAGTTTAAAATAGATATATGGCTCGTCTCGACGATAGATCCCTGTCGACGGGGTTCTTGAGGGACTGAGTCGAAAAAAAAGGGGCAAATACGCAGACTCTTCCTGATGACGGATCCTGTAGACAATTTTCTTGAGGGAAGTTAGTCTAGAGAAAACACCAAAAAGATTTTTATTTTCTTCTTAGATAGTGTAGCAATTCCCCCTTGGTTTTTCTTTAGGCCACGGTTCTTTTTCAGGGGTTTAACTTGAACCGGGTATAGGTAATTTTCTTTTTATTTTGTAGATTAGGTTAATGGGCTACGAGCTAGAAAATCAAAAGAGAACCCATAGCGCTAACACACCTGAACACAATAGACCCTAGAGTCTAACGCTTAGTCTTATTTGTTGAATCTCACTAAAGTGCCTTAATTTGTATGTTTGTTGCTGAATTGAGTGCTCGTAACGGAGCGTCTTGATGAGCTGATCTGGAATGAGTCTTATTCCATGTGTGGTGAGGTTTTTGTGTAGTCCATGTATTGTACTTGTGTCTAAAACTTGCCCGGTATGTGAGTTGAAGCGGAATTTTAGGTGATGCTCGATTTGAAAAATAATTTTAGGCTTTCTTTGATCTTTTTGAGCTTAATTGCTTGTCACAAATAAAATTTGTCCCTAGTTAACCCTTTTAAGCCTATGGACTTTTGTTTGCCACCCGCATTACGAGCCTATACCCTTTCTGTTCTTAATTGACATTGTTTTGATCCTTTTACCTCTTAAAGCACTTTAATTGTGAGATGAATGCTAAAAGAAGTAAGAAGGAACTAAGTGTGGGGTGACTTTTGAGTGGAACCAATAAAAGGAAGAAAGATGCACTTGTTTTGTAAACTAATACACCACTAGCAAAAATTGAGTGAAAAGAAAAAAATAAACTGACAAAAAAAGAGAGGAATATATTGTGTCTTGTTCCAGCTAGTGGGTATGAATTAATATAGTGCTTAAAGAAGAAGGGAGTATTTGTAGGATGATATTGTTTATGGAAGTGAAGTGGGTTGAAGAATTTGCGCTAAAGTTGCTCATGTGATGTGTTAAAGTGCTTAGGAGGGTTAGTCCATATTCCGAAATATATCCTACCCGTCCCTTAGCCCACATTACAACCAGAAAAAAGTCCTAATTGATTTTGGGTCGAGCAAGCCTACATTAGTAAAGATTTACATTAAGGGCAAACTTATGGTACCAATTGCATGCATGTGACTTCTTTTGTGTGAGTGATTTCTTTGATATATGTGAGCATATGATGCGAATGTGTGGATTGAATTCAATTTTCGTTGATGTGATTGTGAGGGCATATGATTTGTGACGGAAAAGCAAGTCTTGACTTATGTGTAGAGTACGTTGAGGAAGTATGAATATTGCATGGCACTTGAAGAGTCGACTTTTGAGGCTAGGATTGTTCACTGCTAAGCGTAATGTATGTAAATTGTTCTGGGTGTAGGGTGTTAGGGGAAATGGTTGAGTGAAGGAACATTTAGAATGTATAGTTTGATTGCTCGAGGACTAGCAATGAAGTAAGTGTGAGGTGTTGATAATAGGTTAAATCTAGGTAATTTGGCGATTGGTTATGCTCCCACTTGATTATATTCCAATATCATAATATGGTTAATTGATGAAAAATAGGCTCTAATTGTGAATTGTATATATTGCAGGATGAGGAGCCTAGGTGATGCCTTAAACAGTTGTGATTGGAACCATTTTGGAGCAAGAAAGACCCCTCAGAGCTGAGTACGCTTGAAGACGAGGAACAGAAGTGATGAAACACAGAACTGGACATGCGCGCCCAGGTGCGCGACCGCGCTACTTTTAGCGCGTCCATGACAGAATCTCAGCCAATTAGCGCGGCCAGATGCGCGGTCGCGCTAGTCCAAAATTCGGGAAGAGTTATTTAGGGGCAGAATTGGAAATATGGAGGAAAACTCACTTAACCTATATAAAGTCAAGCTCGCCCAAGGAAGAGAAGGGGAAGTTTTTCATAGTCTAGTGCAAGAAATAGAGAGATAAGAGGCAAGGAGGAGATTTGACCATCAAGTTCTTCTTTTCTTCTCTTGGTTTTTGTTATTTAGGATGAAATTGAATCTATTTGTGATGAACACTAGCATGAGTAGCTAAAACCCATTGTTCTAGGGTCATAGGTGAAACATGAATGTTGTTGTTTGAAGTTTAATTTGACAAAGTTGGTTTATCATATTGTGTTGTTTATTTAATTCTGCTTTTAATTATTTTGCTGAGTAGCTAACAGTGAAATACTATTTACGAATCTTTAGTTGAACTCGAAAGTGGGAACTTTAGATTGCATATAGAATTAAATAGGGCAAGTTCTTGAGCCCGGGCCTCGGGGAACGGATTAGCAATTGGGATAGACATATACCCAATTGCCTTGCTTGGTTGAAATTCACGAATTGTAAATGCATTCTTGTTAATCTTAATTCCATAGATATATAGTCATTGAGTTAATTTGAATAGGCGAGTAAGAACTCGACAGATTCTTATGAGTAACATTAACCCTGTCAATCAACAACCCAGGTAAATCGATTAGTCATTTTAAGCTAAGAACATAACACGATTGTTAACTAGCCTGTGACCCTGGAATATCCTCTCCTACTGTTTGTTACTCGAAATTGTTATTTGTTTGGTTAATTGCTCTAGTTAGATTATTGCTTGGTAGTTTAGGTAGTAAAACAATTACATCTCTATTTTATGAAAAACCTCTTGGATAGACAAATTAATTGAGTTTGAATTACTCAACAGTTAATCATAAGTTTTCGTGGAAACGATACTCTACTCACTACTCTATTACTTGACGATCACGTGCACTTGCGTGAGTGTTTTTGGTCACAACAATAGACATAGTTAAGTTATTTTCCTGTTTTGTTGGAAGGCATGATCTAAACTATGGATCTCCCTGCTAACTTCTTTAAATATTAGAACAGCATATTTGATTGTCTCAACAATTTTTAGATTCAATGCTTTTCTTTTTCCCTCTTCCACCTCTATCTTTTGAATGAGTACTGTGCTATTCTTTTCGTTGGTTTACTCACTCTCTCGCTGCAGCTATGTCAATTCTTTCGCCCCTTTTTCTTCTAACCATTTTGAGATCCTTTAATCTGTCCTTATTTAAATACAAAAAACATGGTAAACGCTGTTATTTAAAAGGCTCAATTTTTATAGCTATGTGTCTTGCCACTGTTTGTTGTTACTAATGTAAAATACTCAAATTGCAGATACTTTAATCTTGTTTCTTATTTTTTTTCCGAATAACGTCAAGTACTGCTTCAATTAGTTTACTTTATTTTTGGATACCAATGCACGTCTCTTCTCCCTCAATTAAAGCCAGATGGAATCTAGTGTATTGAGAGCAAATCTTTAAAATGCTAAAAAATTTATCAAACAAATGAGGAAGAGTACTAGATTAGATCTAACGTCGCAAATTATAATAGTTATATATGTGGTGAAATCACGTGAAGTTGCCAAATTGAAGGCTCCATGTGAGGTGGTTAATTATGTCCCTCTCTATGGTTCTGCAAAGAGAGTTATAAAATTATTTGATTTAATTAATCAATAACCACATTTATCCTATTTTTTTAAAATATGTCATCAGAGCGCCAAGCTAATCATCAACCAACAACCCACATATATAGACGTACACTTAAAACCAATTCATTAATTTTTTTCATATGGTTATAGTGTAATCTTGAAATAAGCTTCTTCTAGTACTTCTATACATTTTTCAAAACAAATACTTGCAGCAACTGCAACATCTTGTATGCGCGAGTTTTGCACGTGCACATGGCTAATTCAGTAATACCAATAGTTGATCTCTCTCCTTTCTTCAGACAAGGAGATGAAGATGGCAAGAGAAAGGTTAGAGAAGTAATAGACGAAACGTGTTCTCGATATGGTTTCTTCCAAATTATCAATCATGGGGTGCCTTTGGATTTAATGAGCCGTGCCATGAAACTATCTAAAAATTTCTTTGAGTCTTCAGTTGAAGAGAAAATGAAATGTTCTCCATTGCCAGGATCACCTTTTCCTGCTGGCTATAACAGAAAACCAAATCCATCTTATGAGTTTGCAGAGTTCTTGGTTATGCTTCAGCCTGGATCCAACTTCAATGTTTTTCCTGCAAATCATCCACAACTCCGGTAAGTAATAGTGTGTCTATATTAGAAGGATTTAAGTAGTATGCAACAATAGTAACGACCCAATGAAATCCCACTAGTAGGGTACGAGGAGGATATTGACTTAATAAGTAGTATGCGTATCAAAAAAATTATAGTGCAGTTTAACCGTTTTTGCAAGGTTACAAAGTACTACTCCTTCCGTTCCAATTTATGTGAATATGTTTGACTGCGCACGGAGTTTAAGAAAAATGAAAACTTTTGAAATTTGTTGTCATAAACAAGTCAAAAAGGTGTCCATAATATTTATGTGGTTATAAAAGCTTTTCATTAAGGGTAGAATTGAAAATTTAAGCTAAATTGTTTCCAAATTTAGAAAGGGGTCATTCTTTTTTAAACGGACCAAAAAGAAAATAGGTTCACATAAATTGTAACAGAGGGAGTAATATTTATCATAGAGTTTAGTTTTTTTTTTTCACTTTTATCCCGCGCTATAAACTATTTACATTCAGTAGCTAAAAAAGTATATAAAATTTGTATAACTTTTATATATAAAATATAGAATGTCTATATACATATATACAAACAATATACATTTTTCGCCTATTATTTTGAGAGCGGCTATACAATGTCCTTTTTCCTAGAGTTTACTTATAATTATCTTATAAATGATTTGACTGTGTAAATATCTTTTACACATCAGTGCATAGAACTTAAACTCATATTAGCAACAATGCTATTTTTATCTTTTTGCAAAAACTTAAGCTGTTTAACGACTAACCTGGCGCCTATACCTATCAAAATTTTCCAACAGAGCTGTCCAAGTTTTCACATTCTCTGCTATCTAATGATTCTTGTGCTCAATGATTTGTGGAAACCCTTAAACTAATATATTTTGTAAGATAAAAGTTAGCACGCTATTGGATCTTTTCGGATTACTACAAAAGTATAAACTTTACAAACTATGGCATATGATACAGACTTGATTTCAAACAAAGTTGCAGCATGTTTTTTATTTATGACACAGCTGTCCAGAAATGGAATATATATATGAGGCAGAAATGATTAAGGGCTATTTTTAATTCCCATTTTAACCATTTTATTTGACTGAATGATTGCATTCCTCTACTAATCTAATGTATAGTATACTAATTTATTCCTATCACCCTTTAGGGCATGAAAAGATGAACACTCAAAATATACAAAATGAAACTTGACTCTCAAGTTGGACGAATAGCCAATAATAACAACATGAGTATGAGTGTATGCAAACATTACTTTTACCTAGTGTGATATAAAGAAGTTGTTTCTGATGAACACTCAGTTTAAGAAAAGCGTTTTCAAAACAGATTTGACAAATATAAGGATAAAAACAACAACAACAAACCCAACTGGTGGAATCTGGGGAGGGTAATCTGTACGCACAACTTACCCCTACCTAATGCAGATAGAGAGGCTATTTCCAATAAATCCTCGGCTTAGGAAGGGCAAGAAGAAGAAGAGGAAAGCAAGGAAGGAAGAGAAAAGAAAAAAAGAGAGATAAAGGATAAATAGTACCAAATAATAGCAAGAGGGATTACAATACCTGAGGTGAACAAAATCACATAACGTAATAAAAATCTAAGAATATGAATGGTCATGTATGCTATTAAGACTATTGGTGAGCAACTAAAAACTACCCACTAACCTTCTACCTTAATCCTCGACTTCGACGCCCTCCTATCAAGGTCATGTCCTCAGTGAGATGAAGCAACGCCATGTCCTGTCTAATCACCTCTTCCCGGTACTTCTTAAGTCTACCTCGAACTCTTCTCAAACTCTCCATGGCCAACCTCTCACACCTACTGACAGGAGCATCAATGCTATAAGGGGAAAAAGCAATGGTGAAAATACTGTAGCCATTGAGATAATTCATTAATTCATGTTTCTTCAATAATGTTTCAGAGCAGTAATGGAAGATTTATTCGATCAATTTGTGAAGATTGGAGCAATTTTAGAGAGCATACTAAGTGAGACTTTAGGTCTGCCTCCAAGGACTCTCCAAGAATTTAACAATGAGAGAAATTCAGATGTGTTAACGGCCTTGTATTATTTACCAGCAACTGAGAAGGAAAAAATGGGAATTAGTTCACATAGAGATGTTGGATGCATAACATTTGTGTTACAAGATGAAGTTGGAGGGCTTGAAGTTCAAAAGGATGGTAAATGGATTCCTGTAACTCCAAAGGAAGGTGCCCTTGTTGTCAACATTGGTATTATTCTTCAGGTAAAAAAATAAAAAATTATTTACATTGTCACCGTACATAAGTTAAATAATTGTATATAATATGACGTTTATTTTTTATTTTTTGTTGAAGGTGCTAACAAATAACAAATACAAGAGTCCAAATCATAGGGTGGTGAGACCCAATGGAAGATCAAGAAATTCATTTTCATTCTTCTATAATGTATCAGGGGGAAAATGGGTTGAACCACTTCAAAATTTCACTAAGCAGATTGCTGAGAAACCTAAGTATAAGGGATTTTTGTACAGTGACTATTTACAAAAGCGCAAGGAAAATAAGCTCAAGCGTACTTCTGGTCTTGAAGACGATCTTGGCTTATCTCATTTTTCACTCACTGTATAAGGATCATTTATCTGTCTC
Source organism: Nicotiana sylvestris (assembly GCF_000393655.2). Lineage (NCBI taxonomy): Eukaryota > Viridiplantae > Streptophyta > Magnoliopsida > Solanales > Solanaceae > Nicotiana > Nicotiana sylvestris. The sequence continues at coordinate 215,652,307 of NC_091059.1, read as the reverse complement.
TTATCAATTGTTGTTTCTCTTCATTTTAATATGTTTTTAAACGTTCTAAATTTGTTCACATTTGTCTAGTCTCCGCCCCTTAATGATCTTGTTCCGTGCACAAACGTAGGCTAGCATTATCTTTGCTCGAATGTGTTTATCATTTCCTATAATGGACCACGCAACCTTCATTTTAAGGTATTTCTTTTCTTCTATTTTTGTTTTCTTTCCCTTATTATCTACTCCCTCCGTTCACTTTTATTTGTCTACCATGAATTTTGCGCCGCCTCTTAAAAAATAATAAATAAAATACATAATTTATCATAATACTCATATTAATTGATACATATTTTTAATTGATTTGAGAAAAATGATTTGAAATGAGTAATAATATTGTGGGTATAACAGAAAAAAAGAAATTATTTTTTCTTGATATGCTAAAAGTGACAAGTAAAAGTAAAAATCTATTTTTAAAATATTGGACAAGTAAAAATGAACGGAAAAAGTAAAATATAATTGTTTTCTTTCCTTTATTATCCAAAAAAATAAAATAATCATTGTTTCAAAACATTTAAATTTCTGAGCCAAAGAATCTTTCAACCTCTTTTTGGACCAATTTCAAGCTCAACATCAACGGCCCAAAAGGCTGGAGAAGAGTCCAGGTCCACTCTTCTAGTGAATGAACAAGAGATTTTTACATTCCTATACCATATAATAAATTATATTACCTCCATACTTAACATTTAATATAATTACCTTTTATATACCTAATTACCATTTATGTACATTTTAGGGGTTTTAATGGTATTAATTAGTCTCTTAATTTAATTCTACCGTATGTTCTCACTTCCCCCAAGTTTCTCTCTCCAAATCCCACCCCCTCACCCACATATCAAACCACACCCCACGATTTCCTCTTCAATCACCCACTATTTTCTCTTCTAAAACCAGCGAAAATCTGTAACCCCTCCATTAACGCCTATTCTCAAGTCTTTCTTCTAAAATCAGTCAAAATTTCTACTATTCTTCAAAGTTCATTCACCCATTAACGACCAGCTTCAAAGATTTTCAATGAAAAAGAACAGAGCTTCAAAGAACAGCCCTAAAAAAGTTAAAGAAGCAGATGTTCCTTCTTTCGATTTGGGTGTTTTATCACCAAATTCACCGAAAAAGCATGAAAAATCTTCTCATGCAAATGAAGAGAAGAAGCATAGGATTTTCCCTCGTCAAGCTAGGACAGAAGCTAGAACTAAAAAAACATGATTTTGATGCTGGTAAATCTTCGTGGCAAATCAATTCAGTGAAAAGGAAAGGCAAAGAGATAGATTTTAATGATGATTTTGTAGAAGATGAACCTGTCATTAAACCTGCAAAGAAAGTTAAAGTGTCTCCTATTGTAAAAGCTCCAAAAAAAGCTCCTACTGTAAAATCTCCTAAAAATGTTTAACAACATTCATTGGTGAAGATAATAATTTAGTAATTTCAACAATAGTTTTTTTGTTTGTTTTAATTCTTAAAAGACTCCATAATCTGTGTTTTTTGTGGTTTGTAGATTATTTGTCTACATTGTGAAGATAAGTTGTAGTTTTCTGAATCTGTTTAACCTTGTAGATATATTGTTAAAAAATTATAGTTATATTATTTTTGTTTTTAACTGTATTATGTAGTTGTAGATATATTATATCAATTTCAAGCTCAACATCAACGTAAAATTGCACGGGGCGCCCTATTTGGTCGTCCCTATTTAATCTATACCCATTTTTTTAAAAAAAATTTAACCTGTACTCAGTTTTTAAATAACTTCAGCCCCTTTCTCCTCCTTCGTTTTCTTCTTCTTCTTCTTCTTCTTCTTCTTCTTCTTCTTCTTCTTCTTCTTCTTCTTCTTCTTCTTCTTCTTCTTCTTCTTCTTCTTCTTCTTCTTCTTCTTCTATTAACAACTGAAAGGCACTATGATTAATTCTCTAATACTACCACCATTCCATATGTTTGACCAATTAGTGTACCTCTTCCTCCTCCTGATTCATAACTAGCGTATCGCATTAAGTCAGCATTTGTGGCATCTAAGTTCTTTTTGGAGGCGAATAACTTGCTTTTGAAGAACTGAAACTGCTCCATTAAGTTAGCATTTGTTGCTCATTGGATAATTTAGTTTTTTAGGTTGATGGTACTGAGAAAAGTGAAAAGTATGATATTGCGAAGAGTTGGTAAAACAAGCTCCATATATCCCAAGCTATGTGTCACTGGAAAAAAAAGACAATCTCCTCCTATAAGTCCACTTTTGACATTCCAAATTCTGGAACTAACCATACAGATTAAATCTATCAAATTTATTTAACAAGTACTCCAACTAGAAACAGTGGAATATTTTGCATTAACACAATAAAAAAGAAAAGGGAAAAGAGTTTTCTTCTCAAGAATTTGCAGGCAGCGCATGGAGGATCAGAGTAACTGCTGGAAGAAGGCATCTTGCTTACAAAAAAAACACTTGTTACGACCCGATCGGTCGTTTTGAGTTTTTGTACTTTACTCGTCGGTTCTCGGGCATGACTTGCCCTGTGTGATGGATTATGACTTATATAAATCATTGATTTTTATTTTCAGGGTAATCGGAGTGAATTTGGAAGAACAGTTCCTAATTTGAAGCTTGAAATTTGAAAAGTTTGACCAAGATTTGACTTGTTAGTATATGATCTCGGATCGAAATTTTTATGATTTGGTTAGCTCCATTAGGTTATTTGGGACTTAAGAGCGTGATCGAAATGCATTTTGGAAGTTAGTGGAAGGTTTAGGCTTGAATTGGCGAAATTGAGATTTTGACATTTTCCGGTTGATAGGTGAGATTTTGATATAGGGGTCAGAATAGAATTATGGAAGTTGCAATAGCTCCGTTGTGTCATTTGTGAGGTGTGTGCAAAATTTTAGGTTATTCGGACGTGGTTTGGTCGGGGTTTTTATCAAAAGCGTAATTCAGAAGATTTTGGAATTCTTAAGCTTGAATTCGATGCAAATTTGGTGTTTTAATGTTGTTTTGAGCGTTCCGAAGGTTGGAACAAGTTTGAATAATGTTATGGGATATATTGGCATATTTGATTGAGGTCCCGAGGGCCTCGGGTGAGTTTCGAGTGTTCAATCGGACCATTTCATATTGTGAAAAATTGTAGAATTGTTGCTGTTGCTGTTGCGGGTTTTTGACCTTCACGTTCGCGATGCATGTACCGCGTTCACGTAGGGTTAAGGTGCTAGACTGTGAAATTGGCCTTCGCATTCGCGAGAATGGTTCCGCGATCGCGAAGGTGTCAGGCCTTTGGTCATCGCGTTCGCATAGAGGAAGAAGGATAGCTGGGTACTCAGTACATTTGTTCTACGCGTTCGCATAGTTGGGGTCGCAATCGTGAAGTGTTGAGTGTGTTGTGTATCGTGTTCGCGTAGAAGAGATTCTGGTAAGTGAAGCAGTGTGCTTCGCGAACGCGAGAGCTATGCTGCGTTCGCGATGAAGAAATATCTTGGCAGACAGTTTATATTTTTAAATGAGGGTTTAAGTCCAATTTCATAAAAACCATTAGAGATCTCGAGAGAAGGTGGAATTTGAGGAGATTTTCAGTGGAGCTATTGGGTTAAGTATTCTTTAATCATATTTGGTTTAATTCCATGATTTGGTCTTGAATTTTATCATTTAATTTGAGAAATTACCGTGGAAATTGGGGAAAAATAGAAAAAAAGTTTGAGATCTCTTTTGGAGATTTGAATGGGCAATTGAGGTAGAATTTTGACGAATTTGATATGGGTAGACTCGTGAGTGAATGAGGATTTTATTGATGTGATTTTCATCGGATTCCGAGACGTGGGCCTGAGGGCCGGGTTTGAGCAATTTCGGGATTTTTATGTGAATTGGATATTTTTGAGTGGACTTTGTTCCCTTAGCATATTTTAATGGTTATGTACTTATTGTGGCTAGATTTGGAGCATCCGGAGGTCGATTCGTGAGGGCAAAGGCATCGCGGGCTAGATTTGGACCGGATTAAGGTAAGTAATGATTGTAAATGTTGTCCTGAGGATATGAAACCCCAGATTTCGCATCGTTGTGCTTCTTTGAGGTGACGCACATGCTAGATGAAGAGCGTGGAGTCGTGAACCATTGGGGATTGTGACTTGGTCCGCCTCGTACAACTATTAAGTCACGTATTTGATTTGAAATCTTATGATATTCTATATTTTGGAGATTGATATTATATTTTGGGTTGTATGCCATGTTTGGGGCCTTGTGCCGACCTGTTGAGACCCTTAGGGGCATTTTTACTATTTTTCCTCACTATATTTGTTTTGAAAGCATATCCTCAATCATGATTTACCTGTTTATTGTTTAAACCTAGTTTTATCACTTTAATTCTTAAAATGGAAAAACTGTTTGGGCTGAATTCTCTATTTTCCTGATGGTTCCGAGTGATTGTGAGGTTGATGACTGAGATAGACCGAGGGTTTGATTGTGAGGGTATTGACTGAGATAGACCGAGAGTCTGATTGTGAGGTTAATGACTGAGATAGACCGAGGGTCTGATAGTGAGGTTAATGACTGAGAGAGACCGAGGGCCTGGTTGTGAGGATTATATATATTTGGATCGGGTTTCACGCCGCAATAATATATATATATATATATATATATATATATATATGTGTGTGTGTGTGTGTGTGTGTGTGTGTGTGTGGATTGGGATGCACGCCGCAGTGATATAGCGCTTGGGCTGTAGGAGCGCCTCCGGACTCTGCACACTCCTAGTGAGCGTAGTCGACTACATATATGGATCGGGCTGCACGCCTCAACGATATATGGATTGGGCTGCGCGCCGCAGCGGTTACTATATGGTACTTATTCAGTGTGAGTGCTGAGTGTGAGCACTGACTGATGAGAGTTGAGTTTCGAGTGACTGAGAGGCTTGCTCGAGGGGCTGTATACATATATGAGTGATGCTTTGTCCGAGGGGCTTGTTATTATGAAATTGATGTTTCCACTCCTCTTTATACTGAGCCTCTGTTGAAAGTGTTGAACAAATGCTTTTAAACAACTTTCATTTAAGCTGGAATTTTTATGAGATATTCGGTATTTAATCACTGATTTTGGCTTTGTTATTTCCACTGAGACTTTTATGATATGAGGTGTTTATGATTCCTATTTTGCCGATGGGTTGATTATGGTTTTCATCTCTTTTATTATAAATGGTATTGAACCCCTACAGAAACTGTTGGAAAGCATTTTCAAATGATTTTTACCAAAAGCTGGATTTTAAATGAGACGATTGACTCGTATCCTGATTTGAAAATTTGTTGTGCTTATTGAGTTTATCATAAATGTGGATTCATCATTTCCTACTACTCAGACTTTATTTATTCTTATTACTTACTAGGTTGGAGTACTCACATTACTCACTACACCTCGTGTGCAGATTCAGGTATTTCGGAACCCGGTAGCGGGTGTTAACTGCTCAGAGGCGGAGTCGGCGGAGTTAGCAAGGTGGTTGCACGACGTTCGCAGCACTGCTTTCCTTCCTCATTTTTCATTACTGTATTTAGTACATTTTTTTTACTCTTGTTGTATTCAGACCTTGGTAGATGTTCATGACTAGTGACACCCCGATGTCGGGCTCCATAATTATTCCGCACTTTACTTTTGAATTTTAATATTAAATTATTGGTTTATAAATAGTATAAAAATAACTTTTATTGGAAAATGGTTGATTCGGGAGTTGTGTCGGCTGGCCTAGTTTCACGATAGGCGCTATCACGACCGGGTCGGTTTTTGGGTCGTGACAACACTTATCCAAGACAAAAAAACTTCAGTTTATATAGTGTTGAAGTTTTTACAAATGAACTAAATAACTTCAGCATCTTCTGCTGAAGTTTTTGAAAAAGCTTATCCAGGACAAAAAAACTTCAGCTTATTTAGTGCTGAAATTTTTACAAATGAACTAAATAACTTCAGCATCTTCTGCTGAAGTTTTTGAAAAAGCTTTATGACAAAACTAATGAATTCAGGACAAAAAACTCCAGCTAGTTTAGTGCTGAAGTTTTTACAAATGAACTAAATAACTTAAACATCTTATTCGGGACAAAAAAACTTCAGCACTGCCTTTGCTACTTCAGGCCTGTCTACTAGAATGCTGAAGTTCTGCGTGATTGCCTTTGTTGCTTCAACCCCGTATGCTGAAGTTATGTAAAAAAAGTGGGTACGTTTGCAAAAAAATTTTTGCAAAGCGGGCACAAGTTAAAACATGACTCAAAAAGCGGGCATAGATGCAAATCCCCCAACATCAACATCCCAAAAGGCTGGAAACGTGTCCAGGTCCACTCTTCTAGTGAATGAACAAGAGATTTTTACATTCCTATGTCATATAGTAAACTATATTACCCTCTATACTTAACCTTTAATATAATTACCTTTTATATACCTAATTACCATTTATGTACATTTTAGGGATTTTAATGGTATTAATTAGTCTCCTAATTTAACTCTACCGTATATTCCCACTCCCCCAAGTTTCTCTCTCCAAATCCCACCCCTTTACCCACGTATCAAATCACACCCCATGATTTCCTCTTCAATCACCCACTATTTTCTCTTCTAAAATCAGCGAAAATTTGTAACCCCTCCATTAACGCCTATTCTCAAGTTCTTTCTTCTAAAATCAGTCAAAATTTCTACTATTCTTCAAAGTTCATTCATCCATTAACGACCAGTTTCAAAGATTTTCAATGAAAAAGAACAGAGCTTCAAAGAACAACCCTAAAAAAGTTAAAGAAGCAGATGTTCCTTCTTTCGATTTGGGTGTTTTATCACCAAATTCACTGAAACAGCATGAACAATCTGCTCATGCAAATAAAGAGAAGAAGCATAGGCTTTCCCCTCGTCAAGCTAGGGCAGAAGCTAGAACTAAAAAAATATGATTTTGATGCCGGTGAATCTTCGAGGCAAATCAATTCAGATAAAAGGAAAGGCAAAGACATAGATTTTGATGATGATTTTGTAGAAGATGAACCTGTAATTAAACTTGCAAAGAAAGTTAAAGTGTCTCATACTATAAAAGCTCCTACTGTAAAATCTCCTAAAAATGTTCAACAACATTCATTGGTGAAGATAAAAATTTAGTAATTTCAACAATAGTTTTTTTGTTTGTTTTAATTCTTAAAAAGCTCCATAATCTGTGTTTTTGTGGTTTGTAGATTATTTGTCTACATTTCGAAGATTAGTTGTAGTTTTCTGAATCTATTTAAACTTGTAGATATATTGTTAAAAAATTGTAGTTCTATTATTTTTGTTTTTAACTGTATTATGTAGTTGTAGATAAATTATAGATATATTGTATGACAAATGTAGATATGTTGTTTTTACGATTGGAGCAGTGTATTAATAAGAGATTATTTATTTTTGTGCAGAATAGATATTTTTTTGCACCTCATAATGTTGATTATGGGGTCCCTAGGTTTCAGACATTATCCGACCCGGGTGTTCCTAGCCAAATTAAAGAGTTATTGTCTCCAAATGGGTTAAAGCTTTTCAAGAAGACGTTTTGGTTATTTGTTGTCAATTCCCAAAATATGTATGCAAAACCAAGCTATTCATCTTCTAATGAAGTATGAATTGAATGCATCTGGTGCTTCCTATTTTTCTACCGAGTTAAAGGGTCAGAGGTTGAATTTTGGCTTGAGAGAGATTGCGTTAATAACTATTCTTAGATGTTCTATCAAAGTGACAGACTTTGGTTACACTCCGGATTATGACAGTAAGATAATGAGGAGTTATTTTTCAAACAAGGAAAAAGTGGAGAAGTCATACCTAAAATAGATTGTAACCAACAAAAGCTAGGTAAATGATGAGGACGCAGTCAAGTTATGTATTCTATATCTCATAGAATTCTTCATCTATCCTTCAGACAAAGACAATGTTGGGTTGGTAGACCATTTTAGGTTTTATTTGGTGGACTCTGGACAGTATGCGACATACGCATGGGGTATTGAGTCTTACAAACAGTTGATTGAATCAGTTAGGCATATGCTCAATACTTTTGTTCATTCTTTTCTCATTCGAGGATTCGCACTAGCTATGCAAGTATGGTTGTATGAGTGGTTCTCTACCGTCAACACTGATATAGCTATAAGAGTTACTAATTCAATCCCTCGCGTACTTAACTGATCAGCTAGTAAGGACAAGATATGGTTAGCTGCAATTGAAGATAGAATGATCAAACCTAAATGGATCAAGGTAAATGGTTTTTATTTATGAATATACAATTTAATACAATTTATCTACAATTTGTATATATATTCTGTTTAGTCAAGCTAATTTATTTTTTTTCATTCAGTTCACCAACATAACTGAAGCACCTGAAGAGCTTTGTATGATGTCTTTGCCTGATAAAGTTGAGTACATACTTGAAGAAGTTGAACACATTTCTGAGGATCCGAAAGTTGATGCTCGTCCATTGGAACCCAAAGAATCAATTGGAAAAGAGGACAAAAAGTCTATTCTTAAATAAATTAGAAAATTAAAAAAAGGTCTTGTGAAGGTAACATGTATACATAAAATTGCATTTGTTATTTAATGTATGTTAAGCCATATTTTGAAGCTAACTCTCTATATTTTATGTAGGTTGATTCAGATCTTGCATCTTTCAGGAAAGATGTCTTTGAAGAACTAGTTAGCCTTTGAGCGCTACTAAATGAGTCAATCAAGTCTGTTTTGTAGGTGATAAACAGTCGAAATGATAACATTGCTGCCAAGGTAATATTTATCAGTTTATTCATTTAACAAAACTATTTATGTCACCTCTAAGTTATATTGTTATTCATAAAATAGATATCCTAACTAATATAAAACTTTCAGTTTGCTGGGAGTTCTACAAAAGATACTGACCACCCAAAAGAAAAGAACAATCAACAATTTCAGTGCACTAGTGGAAAACCAGTGCATGCCAGCAACAGCAAAACAGGTATATACAAAAATATATACATTTTATCCACAAATTAACTATAAGTTATCTACATCATATCTACAACATATCTACAAAATATCTTCAAATTATCTTCAAATTATCTACAAATTATCTACAAAATATCTTCAACATATCTACACTATTTATACAATTAAATATAGTATATTTACACAGATCTACATATTTATGTAGATCTCTATAATATACCTACATATCTCCTAAAACTGTCAAGCAACTACTATCCATTATAATTCAAATTCTTTAATGAAAAAACAGGGCATGTGAATGACATGGAAAATAATGAGAATCTTCCAGCACGTGTTGTTTATATTCCCATTTTAAAGGTGCAGTTGATGAAGAAAATGAAGGTATAAAATTGTATTCAAAACTTTTTGCTTTCTGTTTCAATTTTTTTACTATTCTATTAAGCTAGATATACTAAATGTAACAGTGAGGGAAGATATGCATGCACAATCTCCAATTCATGGAGTCACAGTAACAATTCAAGGAGAACGGAAGAATGAGGAAGATGTTAATGTAGGTGAAGAAGCCGAGTATGTAAATGTAGGTGATTCGGACGACTCCAGAGGTGAGAAGAAGGAGGTTACACTTGATGATTTTGAACTACCAGATAACTTCTCTTAGTTGGTTATCTTCGGCGAGCCTAACCAAGATGAAACAACACCTGTGCATCAAGGTAGAACAAGGCAGCCTGGAAAGCATGCCCGATTACCATTTCTCCCTTTATACAGTTCTGGTGGAAGCACTTCGGCCGGACCTCAAAATTTTCACCTGAAGCACCCATTTACTAGTGTTATTAGTCAAGATGTTCATTCTGCGTTGTTGGAAGAATTCAACAAGTGGTTATACTTTGCCAAGTGGAGCATGCATGAAGTAGTTAGATGCTTCTTCTATTCTTTTCCCTGGCGCAGCTGGGCCATCCTGGACTTGAACCAGAGACCTCGCCCGTGAAGTAAATAATCGCACCTATGGTCCAACCAATTTGGAGAGAATCAATAGATTCCTTTTCGGAAGAGATTCATCCTTTCCAAACACAGCATACAACTCTCCGTGGTACCGACACAACTTCAAAGAGGTTAGTTTCCACAGTTTGACCCTTTGATTCTAGTATTCATCTTTTACATATCTACTTCATTCAACAAATTTATTTTAATTTCTATTTGTTTAAATAGAAGGAAGGCTATGTATTCTATAAAGGATAACCAAATTAAGCCATGGTTTGATCTTGGAGTGGAAAAGGTTGATAAGAAGGAGTGGATCTATAATATGGCACACCCCGGACAAGTCCTCAACCACTCGGTAAACTCATACTCAAAATACGTAGTTATTTTGTTGAAGTGTTGACCCAAAAACCGACCCGGTCGTGATGGCGCCTATCGTGAAACTAGGCCAGCCGACACAACTCCCGAATCAACCATTTTTCAATAAAAGTTATTTTTATACCATTTATAAGAAATAATTCTCATAATGAAATTTTAAAGAAAAGTGCGGAATAATTACACAAGTCCGATATCGGGGTGTTACTAGTCATGAGCATCTACCAAGGTCCAAGTAGAACAATAGTCTAAAAATGTACTAAATACAGTAATAAAAATGAGAGAAAGGAAGCAGTGTTGCGAACGTCGTACAACCACCTTGCTAACTCTGATGACTCCGCGTCTGAGCAATCAACACCCGTTACCAGGTTTTGAAATACCTGAATCTGCACACGAGGTGCAGGGAGTAATATGAGTAATCCAACCCAGTAAGTAATAAGGGTAAATAAAGACTGAGTAGTAGGAAACGATGAATCCACACTATGATAAACTCAGTAAGCACAACAAGCTTTCAAATCAGAATACAAGTCAATCGTCTTATTTAAAATCTAGCTTTTGGTAAAAATCATTTGAAGATGCTTTCCAACAGTTTCAATAGAGGTTCAATACAATTTATAATTAAGGAGATGAAAATCATAATCGGCCCATCGGGCAAATCATAGTTCGTATACATCCCCTCGGGCAAAACAGGAATCATAAACACCTTATATCATAAAATCCTCAGTGGAAATAACAAAGCCAAATCAATGATTAAATTCTGAACATCTCATAAAAACTCTAGCTTAAATGAAAGTTGTTTAAAGGCATTTGTTCAACATTTTCAATAGAGGCTCAGTATAAAGAGGAGTGGAAACATCAATTTCATAAAAACAAGCCCCTCGGGCAAAGCATCACTCATATATGTATACAGTCCCTTGTGCAAGCCTCTCAGTCCCTCGAGACTCAACTCTCATCAATACACGTTCATACTCAGCACTCACACTCAATAAGTACCATATAGTAACCGCTGAAGCGTGCAACCCGATCCAAATATTGTTGCGGTGTGCAGCCCGATCCATTTATCTCGTCGACGGCGGTCACTGGGGTTTTGCAGACTCCGGAGGGGCTCCTACAACCCAAGCACTATATCGATGCGGCGTGCAGCCCGATCCATATATATATATATATATATATATATATATATATTGCTAGGGTGTGTGCCCCGATCCATAAATATAAAATCCTCACAACCAGGCCCTCGGCCTCTCTTAGTCATTAACCTCACAATCAGACTCTCGGTCTATCTCAGTCAACAACCTCACAATCAGACCCTCGGTCTACCTCAGTCATCAACCTCACAATCACTCGGGCCATCAGTAAATTAGGGAGCTCAGCCCAAACAGTTTTCACATTTTAAGAAGAAAAGTGATAAAACCAGATTTAAACGATAACAGGTAAACATGACTGAGGATATGCTTTCAAAACAAATAGAGTGAGGAAAAATAGTGAAAATTCCCCTACGGGTCTCAATAGGTCGGCACAAGGCCCCAAACATAGCATACAACCCAAAATATAATATCAATCTCTAAAATATGGAATATCGTAAGATTTCAAATCAAATACACGACTTAACAGTCATACGGGACGGATCAAGCCACAATCCCTAATGGTGCACGACTCCACGCTCGTCATCTAGCGTGTGCGTCACCTCAACATAGTACAATGATGTAAAATTTGGGGTTTCAAACCCTCAAGATAGTATTTACAATCATTAGTTAGCTCGATCCGGTCCAAACTCTAGCCCGTGATGCCTTTGCCCTCACGAATCGACCTCCGGATGCTCCAAATCTAGCCATAATTAGTACATAACCATTAAAATATGCTAAGGGAACAAAGCCCACTCGAAAATATCCAATTTACATTAAAAATCCTGAAATTGCTCAAACCCAGTCCCCTGGGCCCACGTCTCAGAATACGAAAAAATTAACATCAATGGAATCTTCATCCTCTGACGAGTCTATACATACCAAGAACATCAAATTCAGACCTCAATTATGTGACAACCCAGCCAGTTGTCTCATGACTTACCTCTCCGTCTTCCCCCATTTCTACTTCTTTATGATTTGTTATCCGTATTTTGTGGTATTGGGTTGGTCGGATCGAATCCGGAATGATTTTGGTAAGGTTTGAGACACTTAGTCTCTTTTATGGAAGCTTAAGTTGGAAAAAGTCAATCAGATATTGACTTATGTGTTAGAGGGCTCAGAAGTGAGTTCCGATGGTTCGGATAGCTTCGGGAGGTGATTTGGGGCTTAGGAGCCTGATCAGAATAAGTTTTAAAGGTTCGGAATAGATTTAGGCTTGAATTGGCGAAGTTGATATTTTGGCGATTTTCGGTTGGTATGCGAGATTTTGATATAGGGGTCAGATTGGAATCCCGAGAGTTGCAGTAGTTTTGTTGGGTCATTTGGGATGTGTGTGCAAAATTTGAGGTCATTCGGACGTGGTTTGATTGATTTTTTTTATCAAAAGCGGAATTCGGAAGATTTCAGAAAGTTTGGCTTGAATTCGATGTGTTTTGTAGATTTGATGTTGTTTGAGGTGCTTTGTAGATTGAAACAAGTATGAATAAGGTATTAGGATATGCTTGTACTTATGGTTGAGGTCCCAGGGGTTCTCGGGGTGATTTCGGATGGTTGACGGGGAGTTTAAGGAGTGTTTGCACCTGTTGAACTTTTGCTGCTTCTGGTATTTCTGCACCTGCGGATTTGGGACCGCAGATGCGATGCCGCTCATGTGGAAGGGGAGCCACAGAAGCGGATTATTGAGGAGTTTTCAGGAACCGCAGATGCGGTAGTGGGACCGCACCTGCGGAGCTGTAGGTGCGGAATATTAAGCACAGGTGCGCATTTGGTCCGTTAAGTGAAGAACCGCAGAAGCAGTTATGTGGCCGCATATGCGGTGCCGTAGAAGCGGGTATTGTGCCGCAGATCTGAAAATGCCTGGGCAGAAAGTATAAATTGTGGCCTTCGCGAATTTTAGCTAATTTCACCATTTTTATCTCGGCTTTGGAGCTTTTTAGACGATTTGAAAGAGGGATTTCAAGGGAACTTCATTGAGGTAAGGAATTTGGACCTAAAACTCGTTCCTATGCTATTATTACACAGATTAGAGCTAGAAATCATGGAAATTAAGGGTGAAAATTGGGGAAACTAGGGTTTGGAAACTTAGACCTTTGATTGAGGATTTGAAGGACCATTTGAGGTTGGATTTCAGAACTTTTGATATGTATGAACTCATGGGGCGATAAGGAACCTATTGATGTAAAAATTATTGAATTCCGAGACGTGGGATCAGGGTTCGGGTTTTGGTTATTTCGGGATTTGTGTCGTATTTTGTTTATTTTCGCTTGGATTTCGTTCCCTTAGCATATTTTGATGTCGTGATTCTGATTTTGGATAGATTCGACGCGAGTGGAGGCCGACTCGAGGGGCAAAGGCTTCGCGAGCTAGAGATTTGACTAGTTCGAGGTGAATAATGATTGTAAATGATGTTCTGAGGGTTTGAAACCCTGAATTGCACATCGTAGTGCTATATTGAGGTGAGGCACACGTTTGATGACGAGCGTGGGGTCGTGCACTATTGGGGATTATGATTTGGTTCGTCCCGATTGATGGTTTTACTGCGTATTTGACTGGAATCTATTTGCTATCATCATTATTTGGGTTGAATGCCATATTTGGGCTTTGTGCCAACTATTTGAACCCTTCAAGGATTTTTACTGGTATTTCCTCACCGTTTTGACTTTATACTTGAACTCAGTCATGTTATATTTTACAGTTTTTCATACTCATCCATGTTTACTCTGTTTTAACACTTATATGATCTTTCAAATGATATTTTGGGCTGAGAAACATGTTTTACTATTGTCCGAGTGGCTTGTGAGGATTTTATTGACTGAGTAAGGTCGAGGGCCTATGTTGTGAGGAAACATTTGATACTGATTATAAGGCCGAGGGCCTGAGATATGTACGCCACGAGGTGGCTTGATTGATATAAGGCCGAGGGCCTAGTGATGATGCCACAAGGTGGCTTGATATTGCGCTTGGGCCGTAAGGAGCCCCTCCAGGAGTCTGTACACCCCTAGTGAGCGCGGGTACCCATTGTGATGTGAGATTGAGCCCGAGGGGTTGGTATTGTTCTGAGATGTTTCCTGAGGGGAGAACCTTTATGTGTTTGTTTTCTTAATTAACTGTCCATTTCCTTCTTAATTGTTGAAAAAGGCTTTTCATGAAATTACATTTGATATAATGGATTTTTGCCTATCTTTCGCTGATTCACTGATTTTTAAATAGTTTTACTGCTTCACTATAGAATGCTTTGTGCTTTACATGATTTCTTTCTTTCAGTCTTTATTTACCTTTGTTACTCACTAAGTTGGAGTACTCACCTTACTCCCTGCACCCCGTGTGCAGATTCAGGCATTGGTGATTCTGCCAGTGCGAGGTGAGGGCTCACGGCGACATTCGGAGTTCACGAGGTAGCTTCTTGGCATCCGCAGTCCCGTGTTTCTCCCTCTTGTCATTTCTATCTCTTTCCAGAAATTTGTAGTAGTTATAGACTTATCGGACTTGTAGTAGGATTTATAGATGCTCATGACTAGTGACACCCCAATTTCGGACTGTGTTGGGGTTATTTTCCGCAAATTATGTTTTTAACTGCTTAAACCTTGGTTTAATTGATTATGCTTATTACTGTCTCTTACTATTTAATTTCTTAAAGATTTAACTGGGAGTAGCTGGTTGGCCTTGTCTTCACGAGAGGCGCCATTACGATCGGGTCCGAGTTTGGGGTCGTGACAAGTTGGTATCAGAGCCTAGGTTACATAGGTCTCACGAGTCATGAGCAGGTTTAGTAGAGTCTCACGGATCAGTACAGAGACGTTTGTATTTATCCTCGAGAGTCTGTATAACCTTTAGGAAAAGCTTCATATTCTTGAAATTCTCGTCGTGCAAATTTGTTGATCCGAGTACTAAACTTCTGTTGTTCTATTCTCTCATAGATGGTGAGGACGTGCGCTACCGGTCAGGATGGATGACTACCAGTACCACCAGCTGTGGCCACTAGAGTTTGAGGACGCGGTCGTGGTCGTGGTAGGGGCAGAGCAGTTATGGCAGCGCCTACAGATCCACCAACTGCCCCAGTTCAGGATCAGGTCCCAGTTATGGACGCTCTAGCAGTACCAGCTCAGGCACCAACTGTATCCATTGTGATTCCGGGTTTTTAGGAGGCCTTGGCTCAGACCTTAGAGTTCGCGCTGGCCTAGCTCAGGCGGTTTCAGCCACTACAGCTGCATTTACTTCTCAAGCTGGGGGAGGCAACCAGACTCCTGCAACTCGCATAACTGAGCAGGTCATGCAGGGACTTCAAACGCTAGGGACATATCCAGCCCAGCTGGTTGCAGCTGCTCAAGATTATATAGTTCCTTCTATGCCGGAGGATGAGCAGCGTAGGTTGGAGAGGTTTGGTATACTGCAACCTCCGACCTTCAGTGGTGCAGAGGGCGAGGATGCCTAGGGTTTCTTGGACAAGTGTTAGAATATGCTTCGTACAGTGAGTATTCTGGAGACCAGCGGGACCGCTTTCACTACTTATTAGTTTTGGGGAGCTGCCTTCACTTGGTGGGAGGCTTTTGAGAGGCGTAGGCGTGTTGGTGCAGCACCCCTTACCTGGCAGCAGTTCTCCATTCTCTTTCTAGAGAAGTATGTGCTGTAGTCCCACAGAAAGGAGCTGTGTAGGGATTTTGAGTGGTTCTATCAGGGAGAGATGACTGTGATGCAGTACGATATGAGGTTCTCCGAGTTAGCTCGTCATGCTATTTGGATGGTTCCGACAGATAGAGAGAGGATTAAGAGGTTTGTTAATGGCCTCACTTATCAGCTTTGTATTCTCATGACCAGGGAGAGGGTGATTGGTGCTACGTTTGAGGAGGTTGTGGATATTGCCTGTGAGATTGAGTCTGTTCATCGCTATGAGCGCAAGTAGAGGGAGGCCAAGAGGCCTCGAGGATTTGGTAGTTACAATGATACTCCTTCGAGAGGTCAGTTTCAGCACGGCAGAGGCCGTCCATTTAAGCATGCTCAGCTAGCTCGCCCAAGTTATCATGGGGCATCATCGGGTCATGGTTCTCACAGTTCTCATCAGGGCCAGTCATCACGTAGTGCCCTTCTAGCTCAGAGTTCGTCCCGTACTCCATCAACTCAGGGCTCTTCTATGTCGAGTGCATCTGGTAGTCACTCCCGTGCAAGGGGTTCCCTTCAGTCCCCTTCTCCAACACCTGGGAGTTTTTATGAGTGTGGTGAGATGGGTCATATGTGGAGGCAGTGCCCTCATCGTCTTGCGAGTTCATCTCAGCAGAGGTATCAGTCATCGGCTTCAGTGCCAATTACTCACCACCACCCGCCCAGTCAGCTAGGGGTCGCCCCAGAGGGGGAGGTCGATCAGTTGGCAGTCAGGCCCGTTTCTATGCACTTCCAGGGAGACCCAATGCTATTGCTTTAGATGCTGTTATAACATGTATTTTTTCAGTCTGCCACAGAGATGCCTCTGTATTATTTGATCCTGGTTCCAACTTTTCTTATGTGTTATCATACTTTGCTCGTTATTTGGATATGCCCCGTGAGTTTCTTGCTTCACCTGTTCATGTATCTACCCCAGTGAGCGATACTGTTATTGTAGACCGTGTGTACCGGTCGTGTGTGGTGACTATTGGGGGTTTGGAGACCCGTATGGATCTTTTATTATTGTGTATGGTGGATTTCGATGTCATGTTGGGCATGGATTGGCTATCTCCATGTCGTGCTATTCTGGACTGTCATGCTAAGACAGTCACATTGGCTATGCCGGGTGTGCCACAGATTGAGTGGCGAGGTGTGACTGATTATGTTCCCAGTAGAGTGATCTCATTCTTGAAAGCCCAGCGTATGGTTGGGAAGGGTTGTCTTTCATATCTAGACTTTGTGAGGGATGTCGGTGCTGAGACTCCCAGTATTGATTCTGCTCCAGTTGTGAGGGATTTTCCCGATGTGTTCCCTGTAGACCTGACGGGCATGCCACCGGACATGGATATTAATTTTGGTAGTAACATGGTGCCGGACACTCAACCCATTTCTATTCTGCCGTATCGTATGGTACCAGCGGAGTTGAAGGTATTAAATGAGTAGCTTTAGGAACTCCTTGATAAAGAGTTTATTCGGCCTAGTGTGTCACCTTGGGGTGCACCAGTCCTATTCATGAAGAAGAAGGATGGCACAATGAGGATGTGCATTGATTATAGGCAATTGAACAAGGTAACAATTAAGAACAAGTACCCTTTGCCTTGTATTGATGATTTATTCGACCAGCTTCAGGGAGCGAGAGTGTTCTCCAAGATTGATCTCCGTTCAGGTTATCACCAATGAAGATCAGGGACTCGGATATTCTTAAGACAGCTTTCAGGACCAGATATGGTCATTATGAGTTCTTGGTCAATGTCTTTTGGGCTGACTAATGCCCCAGCAGCATTCATACATTTGATGAATAGTGCGTTTCGGCCTTATCTTGACTCGTTTGTCATAGTCTTCATTGATGATATTCTGGTATATTTGTGTAGTCAGGAGGAGCACGTGGAGCATTTGAGAGTTGTGTTGCAGAGATTGAGGGGGGAGAAGCTTTATGCAAAATTCTCCAAGTGTGAGTTCTGGCTTAGTTCAGTGGCTTTCTTGGGGCACGTGGTATCCAATGAGGGTATTCAGGTTGATCTGAAGAAGATAGAGGCGGTTCAGAGTTGGCCCAGACCATCTTCAGCCATAGAGATTCGCAGCTTTCTTTGTTTGGCAGGTTATTATCGCCGTTTTGTTCGGGGATTCTCATTTATCGCATCGCCCTTGACCAAGTTGACTTAGAAGGGTACTTCATTTGTATGGTCGGACGAGTGTGAGGAGAGCTTTCAAAAGCTCAAGACAGCTTTGACGGTTTGACCACAACTCCACTGTTAGTTTTGCTATCAGCTTCAGGTTCATATACCGTGTATTATGAATCCCCATAAGAAGAACTACGCCGTTCATGATTTAGAGTTGGATGCCATAGTTCACACGTTGAAGATTTGGAGGATTTGCTTGTATGGTGTGTCTTGTGAGGTGTTTACTGATCATCGTAGCCTCCAGCACTTGTTCAAACAAAAGGATCTTAATTTGAGGCAGCGAAGATGGTTGGAGTTCCTTAAGGATTATGATATCACTATATTGTACCATTCGGGAAAGGCACATATGGTGGCCGATGCTTTGAGCCGAAAGGTAGTGAATATGGGGAGTTTGGCATATATTCCAATTGGGGAGAGACCTCTTGTAGTTGATATTCAGGCCTTGGCCAATCGGTTCGTAAGGTTAGATATTTCGGAGCCTAGTCGAGTATTGGCTTGTGTGGTTTCTTGGTCTTCTTTATATGATTGCATCAGAGAGCGCCAATATGATAATCCGCATTTGCTTGTCCTTAAGGACAGAGTTCAACACGATGATGCCAGGGATGTGACCATTGGTGGTGATGGGGTGTTGAGGATGCAGGGCCGGATTTGTATGCCCAATGTGGATGGTCTTCAGGAGATGATTCTGGAGGAGGCCCATAGCACGCGGTATTCGATTCATCCGGGTGCTGCAAAAATGTATCAGGATTTGAGGCAGTACTATTGGTGGAGAAGAATGGAGAAAGACATTGAGGGATTTGTAGCTCGGTGTCTCAATTGTCAGCAGGTGAAATATGAGCATGAGAGACTGGATGGCTTGCTTCAGCAAATGGATATTCTAAAGTGGAAGTGAAAGAGGATCAGTATGGACTTTGTTGTTGGCCTTCCACGGACTTTGAGGATGTTTGATGCTATTTGCGTGATTGTGGATCAGTTGACCAAGTCTGCACACTTCATTCCTATGTGTACTACTTATTCTTCAGAGCGTTTGGTAGAGATCTATATTCGGGAGATTGTTCGGTTGCATGGTGTCCCAGTTTCCATCATTTCAGATAGGGGCACTCAGTTTAAATCGCAGTTTTGGAGGTCGGTGCAGCGAGAGTTAGGTACTCAGGTTGAGTTGAGCACAACTTTTCACCCTCAGATGGACGGGAAGTCCGAGCGCACTATTCAAATATTTGAGGGCATGTTGTGTGCTAGTGTCATTGATTTAGGAGGGTCATGGGATTAGTTTCTACCGCTTGCAGAGTTTGCTTACAACAACAGCTACCAGTTGAGTATTTAGATAGCTCCATATGAGGCTCTGTATGGGAGGCGGTGTAGATCTCCAGTTGGTTGGTTTGAGCCGGGTGAGGCTAGGCTATTGGGGACAAACTTGGTGCAGGATGCTTTGGAGAAGGTGAAGGTGATTCAGGAGAGGCTTCGTACCGCGCAGCCGAGGCAAAAAAGTTATGGTGATATGAAGGTTCAAGATGTGTCCTACATGGTTGGCGAGAAGGTTCTGTTGAAGGATTTTCCCATGATGGGTATTATGAGATTCAGAAAGAAAGGTAAATTGAGTCCTCGGTTCATTGGGCCTTTTGAGGTGCTTCGCAGGATTGGGGAGGTGGCTTATGAGCTTGCTTTGCCACCTAGCTTGTCGAGTTTGCATCCGGTATTTCATGTTTCTATGCTCTGGAAGTATATTGGGGATCCGTCTCATGTTCTGGATTTCAGCACGGTTCAGTTGGATGATGATTTGACCTATGATGTGGAGCCAGTAGCTATTTTGGGTCGTCAGGTTCAGAAGTTGAGGTCAAAAGATATAGCCTCAGTGAAAGTGTAGTAGAGAGGTCGGCCAGTGGAGGAGGCTACCTACCAAATCGAGCGGGAGATGCGGAGCAGATATCCTCACCTGTTTGAGGCTTCAGGTATGTTTCTTGACTCGTTCGAGGACGAACGTTTGTTTAAGTTGGGGAGGATGTAACGACATGACCAGTTGTCTTATGAGTTACCGCTTCATTTTCCCCCATTTTTTCTTCTTTATGCTTTGTTATCCGTGTTTTATAGCATCAGGTTGGTTGGATCGAATCCGGAATGATTTTGTAAGGTTTGAGATACTTAGTTTCTTTTAAGGAAGCTTAAGTTGGAAAAATTCAACCAGATGTTGACTTATGTATTAGAGGGCTCGAAAGTGAGTTCCGATGGTTTGGATAGCTTTGGGAGGTGATTTGGGACTTAGGAGCGTGGTCAGAATGAGTTTTGAAGGTTCAGAGTAGATTTAGGCTTGAATTGGCGAAGTTGATATTTTGGCGATTTCTGGTTGATAGGCGGAATTTTGATATAAGGGTCAGAATGGAATCCCGAGAGTTGCAGTAGTTTCATTGGGTCATTTGGGATGTGTGTGCAAAATTTGAGGTCATTCGGACGTGGTTTGGTTGGGTTTTTGATCAAAAGAGGGATTCGGAAGATTTTGGAAAGTTTGGCTTGAATCCGATGTGTTTTGATAGATTTGATGTTGTTTGAGGTGCTTTGAAGATTGGAACAAGTTTGAATAAGGTATGAGGATATGCTTGTACTTTTGGTTGAGGTCCCGGGGGGCCTCGGGGTAATTTCGGATGGTTGACGGGGAGTTTGAGGATTGTTTGCAGCTGCTAAACTTTTGCTGCTTTTGGTATTTCTGCACCTGTGGATTTGGGACCGCAGGTGCGACGCCGCACATGCGGAAGGGGAGCCACAGAAGCGGATTATTGAGGAGTTGTCAGGAACCACAGATGCTGTAGTGGGACCGCACCTACGGAGTCACAGGTGTGGAATGATGAGCGCAGGTGCGATTTTGGTCTATTAAGTGAAGAACCGCAAAAGCGGTTATGTGGCCTTCGCGAATTTTAGCTAATTTCACCATTTTTATAAGTTTGGAATGTTGTAATTGCTTGAAGATCTCAGAAATGAATGTTGTTCTATTAACCATAAATGTTAGCTATTTTTTTTTAGAATTTCTGAAGTAATAGTGTAATGTAACAATGACTAGTTTACCTGTTCATTTTTTGAAGTAGTAGTAGTGTAATATTTTTTTTAGGAATTTCATGCTACATTCTGTCTTAAGGGAAAACATGAAGTATATTAATCTGTTGAGTTGGAGGTATTTGCATGGAAAAGACTGTTAAATTGATATATGGTTCGTGAGGGGGGGGGGGTTCTTTAAAGGTGTTTGCCTTGACTATGGTTGAGTGTTCATGGGGATGGTCATATGTTCTTTAAGTGTTGATTTAAGATCCATATCTCCTGTTAATTAGCATGGTCCTTCGTTTATTTCTGTGTCATGTGAGCTTAAAACTGTGGAATGATTCCTAGAGTTTTAATTTCAGAAATAGTAATTTTCATCATTCGATTTCAGCTCTTCTGTATCTTGTTTGCTTTAGAAGAAATATGAAATTCATGTCTTGTTAAAGGGTGAGAATTGAACTCAATATGAGTTGGGGGGCCTTTGGGTTCGGTTAATTAGTGGATAATTTGTGTAAGGATGTATTGTTGCAATTAGAGGTTGTATCTTCACTTTGAACTCTATGTTGGTCTTAAAAGTTGTTTTGCATCTGAATTAAAGATTATTAATATCTACTCAAACGTAGAATTTTATTGCATAATACATTCCGTCTCAAGTGTGTTGGTTGAATCATGTTTTGGGGCCGTCATCATTGGCCCGATTACAATTGCCCTTGTTTTCGTAACCAGGCTGCCCAGCTGGGCTTCTTTCTGAGCCCAATTATTTCTCACGTAGAATCAACAGTAAGGGACAACCAAATATGGGTTTTGGGACCAGGCCTGGCCACTCTGTTTTCCTTTGAAAAACCTCCAAATAGCATTGGGCCCATAGCTGGCCCAAACCTCTTCATGTAATTAAAATACCCGCTGATCCCACTTGGGTTTATGGCTAGTAAGAGCAATTTAAACATTAATCTAGAATAGGCTCAAACATCTTAGACCCGTTTAATTAAGTATTGTCCTTCTAATAAATCGAGGTGTGTCGTGCCGAACAAGAATCTCAAAATGCATGGCCCTCATTTAATTAATAATTGAATCCTTAGAAATCGAGGCGCACCATTTAGTTGAATTTCCATAGCCCTCGCAGAGTTGCAAATACGTAGATGCTTTAGGCATGTTATTTGAATAATTTACCTTCCTAAACTTGGGTGCGCATTTATGTGACCCAAATCCAAATCTCAACAACGTTAGATAAAATGTGTCGTGGACCGCGGGTGCATTTATGTGACGTGGTTCAAGATATATTTTAGATGACGTTGAATTTTTCTAAAATTAATTAAAAGCGGTTAATAATTTAAAATTGTACCATAGGCTAAAACATGTACTAAAATCAAATAAATAGGACAATTATAACAGTTGAGCGATCGTGCTAGAACTACAGAACTCGGGAATGCCTAACACCTCCTCCCAGGTTAACAGAATTCCTTACCCGGATTTCTGTGTTCGCGGACTGTAATACAGAATCAATCTTTTCCTCGATTCGGGATTTGAACCGGTGACTTGGGACACCATAAAACTATCCCAAGTGGCGACTCTGAATTTTAAAGAAAATAATCCCGTTTTGATTATCACTTTAAGTTAGAAAAAAACTCTCTTATATACCCCTTCTCGCGGTGCAGGTAAAAAGGAGGTGTGACAGCTCTGGCGGCTCTGCTGGGGATAAGAACCCAAAATATTTGGTTCAGGTTTCAAGAATTCGAGCTTACAATAATTGTTATATTTGGCTTTTATTTATTATCTGGTTTTATTATATGTTTGGGCCTAATGTGCTAAATGCTACTTTTTATCGCTTTGATACTTCTTGAACTGTATATAAACTGCTACGAAAATCTTCTCTTCTCATCTTCGGGGATGTGCACACTGGCGTGACTCCTTTTCTGTTAGTGTCATACCTTAAATTAGGAGGAGGCTCGGACAAGTGACTAAGCCGGATGGTCTTTTGGTTCCCGGTACGTAGCCCCCTCCTCGGCTCGAGTTGCCCGCTCTGGTACACAGTCTAGAACACATACCCAGGTTTTGAACTTAGAATAACTCAGCCTCATGCCAGATCCATAGTAGTAACGTTTGTTTGCATCATGTGCATTTGACTTTGGAGACTCAATACAGGGGTTGGGTCTGTCTAGGACAGATGTACCCGAAATGAAAAGACCATCTTGATGTATCTTACTTGCTACTTGTGCATTCAGTTGCTTCGAATTTGCATGTTGACCGACTTGTAGGGGAAAACTTAGGGAAAGTCAATGAGAAAGCTGAGAGAGATAATTTCCTATTTTGAAAAAACGATGTCCAAAATATATTGAAACTCTGCCGAAATTTTGAAATTTTTTTTTGTTTCATTTTGAAAAAAAAAAGAGAGTTGGTTTTTGTTTTGTCAAAATTTCCCGAACTAGGCCAGTTTGATTCTCACCGGATGTGGGATACGTAGGCAACCCCCATCGGGTCCAACTTCCCTTTTTGCAAAAATATCCCAAAAAGAACCAAAATTTTATTGTCTTTGTGGTGAATAAGTAAGGCGATTCCATTCTTGTCAAAATTAGCCGAATGTCCCTAAAAGGACGCATGAAGGCTATTTTTACAAGAACAACCACCTTTTGTCTCTTTTTCGAATTTTTGGCCGGTTAGCAAGCACAACCTTAAAATCTTCTCCCCGGAAGTGCTGAAAGGCCGTATTTGCAAAGCCGGGTTTTATTTTTGAAATGTCAATTTGAAAAAAAATTATTAACTTTTCTTGAGTCAAATGAGTCATGATTTTGCTTAATCACCTTAATAAATGTGCAGAATGAGCACGAGTCAAAATTTACCAATAACAGTCATGGACAAAATCCCTTTAGAGCTGCATATGTGGTGGGATGATCTGGGTAAATCAGGGCAATATATGGTCAATCAATACTTGGGAGATCTCACCGGGTTATTGAAGATTAGGCCTAGAGGAGACATCATAAAGGCGTTGGTTACATTCTGGGACCCGACCCACAACGTGTTTCATTTCTCAGATTTTGAACTCACCCCAACTTTGGAAGAAATAGCCGGATATATTGGGAACGTCGAGGTTCCTCTAAGACATAAGTATCTGGTTTCTTCAAGAGTCGTCGTTGTGCACAGATTCCTAGATTCCTTGAAGATAAGTAGGGGGTCCACAACCCAGATTTGGCTGCGGGATTTTCTACTCCGCAGTTTATATACCAGAGATACGGTCACATAGGAGGATTTAACAATCCAGAAAACAAAATTTGTAGCAAAGGGAACCGTCTCAAATGGGAAGAACACAGGGGTTTTGCTTTTATGGTGGTCTTCTTGGGACTTCTGGTGTTTCCTAGGAAAGATGGAAATATCGATATATGGATAGCTGGGGTCGTCAACACTTTGCTTACTCAAGCCAAAAGCACACTCTCACCCATGATAGTAGCTGAAATCTTCTGCGCTCTCACAGCCTGCAAAGCCGGAGGAGACTTTTTTGAGGGATGCAACTTGTTGCTGCAGATGTGTAAACCATCGTCCTCAATTCATGAGTTATGGGTCGACAGAGAAAACCTGCATAGAGGAATTTTATACAAGGGTTGATGGGATCAGCTTCCTAGAAGGGGTCACAGAATGGGTATCACACTTCCTTTCCATCACTGCAAACCAAATAGAGTGGACGTTTGGATGGCTTCCTGTAGATGAGATCATATATATGCCATCTACCGGGCCTTATTTCCTCTTGATGGGTCACAGGAGTATCCAGCCTTATGCCCCATATCGGGTTTTGAGACAGCTGGGGAGATGCCAAATAGTTCCAAAAGATGAAGATCTTAGTGCTCAAGTAGTCGAGATTGGTCCTGATGGTCAGTTTCATGAAGCAGCAGTCCGCCAGATTTGGAGCGAGTGTCAATACTTCACGGCAAATACCTGTTTACGTGATTGATCCAAAGGTGAAGTTTTTCCAGGGTACCTTTCTTGGTATAAAAGGGAAATTGAATTTGGGAGGCCGACCAAAAGACCCCATCTTCAGGAATTTGTCGAGGCATTACAAGAATAGTGGGCTTGGTTGGCCAAGGAGAATGAGTACAGGGTTACCATCAGCAAGCTAGAGAAGCAAGTCAAGGATCTTCAATTCGAGAATGGTTTTCAAGCCGTGGCGGATGAGGGTGAAAAGAAAAGGCTAGCCAAATAAAATGAGGATCTTCGAGCCCAGATTCAAGAAATGAAAATAGCAGCTGAAAATCCCGCCAGAAGTGCAAAAGATGAAAAACTTATAAAGAACCTTAGGCAGAAGGTGAGTGAGTTTGGCTTTGATTTGAACAATGGAGAGTGTGAACTAGCCAGGGCTCGAACAAAATTGGCTAAGAATGCAGAAGAACGAGCGCGCCTGGTTAGACAGTTAAAAGAGAAATACGACAATGAGGTTGTGGGGTTGAAGAAAAGGGTCATCATCTTTGAGAACAAAATGATCAAGTAGGAAAAAGACTTTAAGGCAGAAAGGGAACACTCTTACGCAGCGATGGCGCAGTTAGAAAGAGATTTGAAACAACTTCAAGAACAGAATCATGTAGCCAAACAAACTTTGGAAGCCAGGGCCCAACAGATTGGGCGTTTGGTGCAAGAAAAGGGTGTCGTAAGAGAGAGAGTCAGAAGGATCGCTGACTACATCGCGATGAAGTGTAGTAGTTGTGAGGATATGACTAGATCCATGTTCTTTGCCACCATGATGAACTTTGTCCGCCAGATAATGGAAGATCTCTATCACCTCCAAAGGGATCTAGCGCGTAGGCCCGTGGCGAGACCGAATGATGTCCCGCGGACCCCAGGAGCAATTGAGGCGTTGATGTATTCGTATTTTTCAGAGAAGTCTGTTAGTCTGTTTTCGAGTCTGTATTTTCATCTTTCTGTTGAAGTCTGTTAGTTTGTTTCGGAGTCTGTATTTTCATCTTTTCATCAAAGTCCGTTAGTGTCTTTTTGAGTCTGTTAGTTTTTTGAGTCATTGTAATCAAAGCATTTTCTTTTTGTGAAAATTTGAAAATCCCTAAATATTTTATTACTTATTTTACATTTATTCCCAGAACTACGCTCGGTCTGATTCATGCGGGGTCATGATATGTAGGCAATCTCCATGAGATTCGACTATAACCAAAAGAAAGAAAAAGAGTGATAAAAAAAAGAGGAAAAGAAAAAGAGAGAAAAACAAGAGGGAAAAAGAAAAGAAAAGAGAAAGAAAATAAGAAATTGTGGGAAAAGAGCAATGGCAAAACAAGAGAGAGAAGTATGAGAGAATAAAAACAAAGAAAGAGCAAAGGCAAGAATGAAAAGAAAAAAGAGAGAAAAAGAAGTTGCAAATAGAAATAAGGAAAAAGCCGAGATGACCCAAGCAACCGATCAAATACATAATAGAAACGGTTAACTGCTTAGGTGCATTCATTCCCCAAATGTACAGTTGCTTATCTATTAAACCCTGATCGCTAACAAGTTTGCTGTTATCGTCAAGTAACAGGTAGGTGGTTAGTTTGTGTGGCATTCTGGTAACTCACCCATACAACACCCGTTCCAAGAACAAATTGATCATGGCCAGTCAAGAACTTGATGCGAGTGTCATCGATCCTTCAAGAGAGGTGGAAGAGTTGGATGTTAATTTGATGAAAGAAGAGATGTATAAGTTGAAGCAGTAGAGGACCGAAATGTACTAGGCCTGGGCAAAGGGGCAACCACCACCAACCTACCCCGCCAACCTTGCCATCATCCTGTCACTGGCTCAGTCTTAGGATCACCCTACCACCGATTCGTCCCCGAGCTTTCCCATCTACCAACACTACCAGAGCACAACTTCCCAAACACCACTCGCTCCACCACCGAAACCAGTTCCATACCCTCCTCCACCAACCACTCCTGTCTTCGTGGCGCCCCCTCCTGTGAGCACGTGATTTTTCCCCTACGAGAACTACTCCCAAAAATTCAAAATAAAATAGTTTTGTGTTGTTTGTGATTTATTTGTATTTTTGTCCGTGCGTGTTTATTTCTACTTTAATTAAGAAAGATACAAAAATAGGTGTTGCATGTGCATTTAGGATTTAATTTTACAATCAGGAATTAATGAAAATCACAAAAATGTGTATTTTTTGCATTTTTAGCATTTAATGTCCGATTATGTGATTGTGTTTTAATTAGTGTTTGATTTTAGATTTTACTTATTATTAAGAGTCAATTAGTATTTTTTTAGCTAATTTTGGTTTTTGATTTAATCTAGGATTTTGTTTGTAAAATAGGAATTAAAAAGGAAAATAAAAGAAAAGGAAGAAATGAAGAATAAAGAATAAATTCGGAACTGGGCCGACTTTTTAAAATCAAAATCAGGCCCAAACATATGCCCAGACCGGTCCAAATCTCACGGACATTCGAACGACGTCATTTCAACGGCAATCAATCACAGCCGTTGATCCTGCATGATCCAACGGCTCAAAAGCCATCTCCCTTACCCATTCCCTGACCCGACCCGTTACCCGGTTCAAACCGACCCCCTACTTAAACCAAACGACGCCGTATTGGTTAATCTCCTTAATCCTAGCCGTTAATCTTAATTGATCTAACGGCCTGGATTGTGTCAGGCAAAGGTTTAGGGGCTGGTCTTCAGGGTATTGTTCAATTGGTTTCTTTGCCCAAATTTTGGATACCTTTGGGCTAGGGTTCAAGCCTACAGTGGCAGATGTGAGACGGTCCCGCAAGTTGAAGAAAAGAGTCTATGTCCTTCCCAAGCCAATCTCGCGCCTGTCCAGATCTTTTGTCAGGCCGAGCATCAAAAAGCAATTGTTGTCCAAGGTTACAGGGCCATTGATTGGTGCAGATGGAGACTTAAATAAAGGCTTTGAAAGATTATTCACCGAAATCAACATGGTAGAAGTTGGGGAGGGGTCCAGCAAGGTGGGTGTACAGTTTGTGGGGCCTAAGACAAAAATCAACAATCGGATGGCTACTCCTTTTCCCATTCGGAGGGAGTCTTGGTAGTTGGCTCTGATTTTCCTTCATGTTTTCTGGATTATTCCAGGGTTGTAGTCCAAATTCCTTTTATTTTGTTGTGTTCATTAAAGTGTGAAGCCTTGTTATCCCGTAATTCAATAAAATAAAAAAGTTTCTTCTTCATTCCTTATTTTATTTTAATTTTGTTTTTTTTGTACATTTCTCTTTATACTGGTCTTAATGACATGGCGTGCATAAGGAATCCTCAGCCCAGTCTTAAAAATCAATCTGATTCCGAAATGATAGTTCAAGAAGTAGATTGTGATTATGAATCAGAATATGATGATGAGGATGAAGCCTTAGAAGAAATTAGTAAGGAGTTAATTCACTTCGAAGAAAAACCCAAACCCAATTTGAATGACACCGAAATCGTCAATTTAGGGGATACAGACAACGTCCGAGAGACTAAAATAAGTGTCCACCTTGAGCCAAAAATCTGGGAGGAGCTAGTCAAAGCACTCATCGAGTACAAAGATGTTTTTGTGTGGTCATATGACGACATGCCAGGTTTAAGCACTGATTTAGTGGTCCACAAATTGCCCATTGATCCAGCATTCTCCCCCGTCAAGCAAAAGTTGAGGAAGTTCAAGACTGATATGAGTGTGAAGATTAAAGAAGAGGTTACCAAACAGTTGGATGCAAAGGTTATCCAGTTCACCCTATATCCCGTTTGGTTGGCTAATGTTGTGCATGTGCCGAAGAAGGATGGCAAGATCAGAGTATGCGTCGATTACCGCAATCTCAACAAAGCAAGTCCGAAGGATAACTTCCCACTACCCAATATCCATATTCTGATTGACAATTGTGCCAAGCGCGAGATTAGATCTTTTGTGGATTGTTATGCCGGGTATCATCAGATTCTAATGGATGAAGAAGATACAAAAAAGATGGCATTCATCATGCCCTTGGGAACTTATTGCTACCGGTTAATGCCATTTGGTTTGAAGAATGCTGGGGTAACTTATATGAGGGCAATGACTACTGTGTTTCATGATATGATACACAAGGAGATTGAGGTATACGTAGATGATGTGATCATAAAATCAAAGCATCAGGCCGACCACGTCGAGGATTTGAGGAAATTCTTCCAGAGGCTTCGCAGGTACAACCTCAAGCTTAACCCCGCCAAGTGTGCATTTGGTGTTCCATCCGAAAAGCTGTTAGGATTCATAGTCAGTCGGCGAGGCATCGAGTTGGACCCATCAAAGATCAAAGCCATAAAAGATTTGCCCCTTCCGAGGAACAAGACTGAAGTGATGAGTCTATTAGGAAGGCCGAACTACATCAGCAGGTTTATTGCTCAGCTCACGACAACTTGTGAGCCTATTTTCAAGTTGTTGAGGAAGGACGTTGCGATCAAGTGGACTGATGAGTGTCAAGAAGTTTTTGATAAGATAAAAGGTTACTTGAAAAACCCACGTGTGTTGGTTCCGCCAGAGCCAGGGAGACCTTTGATTCTTTACTTGACAGTCTTGGAAAATTCATTTGGTTGTGTACTAGGGCAGCATGATATCACCGGCAGGAAGGAACAAGCCATCTATTATCTTAGCAAGAAGTTCACAGCTTATGAGGTTAAGTTCACTCACCTGGAAAAGACATGTTGCGCCCTAACTTGGGTGGCACAGAAGTTGAAACATTATTTGTCAACCTACACTACTTACCTCATTTCACGCTTGGATCCATTGAAGTATATCTTTCAAAAGCCTATGCCGACAAGAAGACTTGCAAAATGGCAGATTTTGCTCACAGAGTTTGACATAATCTATGTGACTCGGACTGCGATGAAAGCCCAAGTATTGGCCGATCATTTGGCCTAGAACCCGGTCGATGAAGAGTATGAGCCACTGAGGACTTATTTTCCTGATGAAGAGGTGATGCATATTGATGAACTAGAACAGGCCAGAAAACCAAGCTGGAGACTCTTCTTTGATGGGGCTGTTAATATGAAAGGAGTCGGAATAGGAGTTTGCTTATTTCTGAAACATGGCATCACTATCCTGTTACGGATCAACTTCGGTTTTATTGCACCAACAATATGGCTGAATACGAAGCATGTATTTTGGGTTTAAGGTTAGCTGCAGACATGGATGTCTGGGAAGTCTTAGTCTTGGGAGACTCGGACCTTCTGGTACATCAAATTCAAGAAAAATGGGAAACGTGAGATCTGAAGCTCATACCATACCGACAATGCTTGCATGATCTTTGTCAACGGTTTAGATCAATGGAGTTCAGTCACATTCCAAGGATCCATAATGAGGTCGTCGATGCTTTGGCTACCCTAGCACCAATGCTGCCCCATCCAGACAAAGCTTATGTTGATCCTTTGCATATTCAAGTCTGAGATCAGCATGCTTATTGTAACATGATTGAAGAAGAACTGGATGGCGAACCACGGTTCCACGATATCAGGGAATACATCAGAATGGGAATATACCAGTGCAAGCCACGGGGGATCAAAAGAGAACAATTCGACGGTTGGCAAGTGGATATTTCTTGAGTGGAGGAGTTCTGTATAAAAGAACACCAGACCTGGGATTGTTAAGATGCATAAATGCTAGGCAGGCTATGACTGTCATGTCCGAAGTACATTCAGGAGTCTGCGGACCACATATGAGCGGATATGTGCTGGCGAAGAAAATTCTCCGAACAGGTTATTATTGGCTCACCGTGGAGCGAGATTGTATTAGTTTTGTGTGCAAATGTCATCAGTGCCATATACACGGAGATTTGATTCATTCTCCGCCATCGGAATTACACACAATGCCAGCGCTGTGGCCCTTCGTCGCTTGGGGCATGGATATCATTAGACCAATTGAGCCTGCAACATCCAACGGGTATAGGTTCATTCTGGTAGCCATTGATTATTTCACCAAATGGGTTGAGGCCAAGACTTTCAAGTCTGTGACCAAGAAAGCAATGGTCGATTTTGTTCACTCACATATCATCTGTCAATTCGGAATCCCGAAGGTGATCATCACGGATAATGGTGCTAATCTTAACAGCAATTTGATGAAAGAGGTATGTCAACAGTTTAAGATTACACACCGCAATTCCACCCCATATCGTCCCAAGGCGAATGGAGCAGTTGAGGCAGCCAACAAAAACATAAAGAAGATACTTCGGAAAATGGTAGAAGGTTCGAGGCAATGGCATGAAAAATTACCATTTGCATTGCTGGGTTATCGCACTACTGTCCGTACTTTAGTAGGGGCAACTCCTTATTTGTTGGTATATGGAACTGAAGCCGTAATACCTGCGGAAGTTGAAATCCCGTCCCTTCGGATTGTCGCTGAAGCTGAGATTGATGATGACGAGTGAGTCAGAACCCGTTTGGAGCAGTTGAACTTGATTGATGAAAAGCGATTGACAACTGTGTGTCATGGCCAGTTATATCAAAAGATAATGGCAAGAGCATACAACAAAGAGATGCGTCCCCGGAAGTTTGAAGTGGGCCAGCAAGTGCTGAAATGCATCCTCCCATATCAGGCTGAGGCAAAGGGCAAGTTCGCCCCGAATTGGCAAGGGTCATTCATTGTAACCAGAGTGTTGTCCAATGGCGCTTTATGTTTAACAGATATCGAAGGAAAATGCATCGACATGGCTATCAATTCTGACGAAGTTAAGAGTGTATGATTTCTTTTAATTGTAATTATTGTTTGTTTGCATTTGGCATGGTATTGGAGAATGAAATAACGGAGGCAATTTGTTCTTCCATCCAAACACTTCAACATTTGCTTCCCCTTTTGAGCCTTATTTATTCTTTGATACCCCTCTTTTGGAATTAGAAATGAAAATGAAAGAAAAAGAGAAGAGAGAAATAATGATAATAAAGACAAAGAAAAGTCACAAGAAAAACAAAGGAATTGGGAACTACGTTTGACCTGATTTCTCAAAAAGAATACGTAAGAGCCTCACGGCTCGGTCATAGTGTAACAAAAATAAAAATCCCCAAGTAAGAAACTGGGGCAGAAGTTGTGTTTGTAATTTTGGGAAGGAAGTTTGATTCCAAGAGTTGTAATATTTTACCTATCAAAATTATTTTGAACCTTTTGATACCCTTTTTCTTTTAGCCATACACAAAAACCCATATTGATGTCCAAAAAGACCTCCCGATCAGTATCCGAGAAGTGCCAAGTCATGCAAATGGAAGTCGGGAATAACACTCTGATCCCCAGCAGAGAAGAGGATCATAAGCTGGAAATGAATTGAAAGCCGAAAGAATCCCCAGCAGAGAGAGTCATATCAGTAACACTCCAATCCCCAGCTGAAAAAATAAAATAAAATGAGAGAGTCTTATCGGTGAAAACCTCCACAGGCACCATAAAGCGACGGAAGTTGAGAGAAATAAAACGAGAGAGTCTTATTAGTGAAAACCCCTCGAAGGGCACTATGAGGCGACAAGGGGTCAAAAGAGGCAAACAAGATAAGATTGACGGAAAGGATCCGTCGAGGCATCAAGCAGTGCAAAGATGTTGAGTCGACAAAAGAATTGGGTGCTTACATATCCCCAACAAAGTAAGGCCATCAGAAATATTGATTGATATAAATAGACTGGGTTGGTTAATCCAAAATGCACGACGTGATCATTGGGATCGGTTGTACCATTCAGATAAGTTCTTTTCCTTTTTTCTTCTCCCCAACATTTTTCAGAAAACTATTCTTCTCTTATTTTCTTGAATTCATCATTTTTTATTTTTAAAGACTTTATCTCCCCAACAGTTTGTTTTTTAAAAGGATTTTCAGAGCTTATTACCAGTTGCCAAGATGGTGCAAAAACACAATGTGGATAGGACGGGCCAAAGATAATGCAATAGAACGAGAAAGACGTTCGTTGCAAGACCAAATGATGGATTGGTCTAGGATTTCGGGGAGAGTATGGAGATAAGTGGGAAGCAACAATTGGTGAATAAAGAATCGTCAAGAAACAATAGCATCCCTGGCAGATTATCGACCAAGTTCCAAGAGGGTCGGACAACACGGAGCAGGGAAAGAAGAGGGGGAAAACCATCCCCGGTAGGAGTGGCACGACCATTCACCACGTTTTAAACTAACAAAATTTTTTCTTTGATTTGAAGCAGGGACAAGAAATGTTACAGATGATGAAAAGACATCATGATACAAGAAAGATTGTCAAACTGGAGCAGAAAATTTCTTTCATTTTGAAAATTTTCTGGAAGTCTGGTACCAACTTGGGGAAGAAGCAAGATAACACAAGTTTGGGGAAAAATGGTATCCCCAGCAGTTTTCGGAAGAAGGCCAAACAAGTTTTAAAGGAAGCAATTTCAGAAGGAAGATAACACAAGTCTTAAGGGAAGTAGTTCCAGTGGAAGGAAAGCACCAGCTTTAAGGGAAGTAGTCTTTGAAGGAGGAAAATAACATATTTTTGAAAAAAACACCGGTGTTATCCCCAGCAGTTTTCAGAGGAATGAAACACCAGTTTTGAGGGAAGCAGTTCTAAAAGAAGATAATTTCAAGCTAGAAGGAAAATGGTTCAGGAGGCAGGAAGGAGCAACAACAATAAAACGCATTTCTTAGAAGTCATTGAAGGCAGGAGCCCGCCTGGAGAATGGAGGTGTTATATTTTTAAGAAGTTGTTGAAGTCAGGAGCCTGCCTGGAGAATGGAGGTGTTATGTTTTTAAGAAATTGTTGAGGTCAGGAGCCCGCCTAGAGAATGGAGGCTGCATTATCTTTAAATTGCTGTTGAAGTCAGGAGCCCGCCTGGAGAATGGAGGCCGTATTATCTTTTAAAGTCAAGTTGGAGTCAGGAGCCCTCCTGTAGAACAGAGGAGTATATTTCAAAACGAAGTCAGGAACCCGCCTGTAGAACAGAGGAATAAATTTCAAGTTTGAAGTCAGGAGCCCGCCTGTAGCACAGAGGACTATACTCAATTTCAAGTCAAGAGTCAGTAAAGCGGAGGGTTACAACAAAATATCCCCAGCATAAATTCCGCTGCAGAAATCAAAAGGAAGGCTACAAGAGCAAGTTTGAAGATAGATAAGATGTTGTAATCCCTAATTTAGTCCTAATTTAGTCCCTAATCAAAAGGAGGGTTACAACATTCTTCTTTTAGCACGGTGTAATAAGGAGGTCGAAAAGCAGTAGTAACAGCAAAATTACAGCTTCATGGTAGTCCCAGCTACCGAAACTTCCCAAACTACATTGACCTGATTCCCCTTTAGCCAGGGATATGTAGGAAACCTTTGAAGCAGAGGTTCAGTCAAATCTTTCAAAAATGTTTCACACGGAGTAGCCGAACGGGCAAAAATCGCTCGTATACGCTCACTTTATCTTTGCACGAAAACTCTTCGTGTTTCCGGACAAAGAGGGGCAGCTGTGAGCACGTGATTTGTGCCCTACGAGAACTACTCCCAAAAATTCAAAATAAAATAGTTTTGTGTTGTTCGTGATTTATTTGTATTTTTATCCGTGCGTGTTTATTTCTACTTTAATTAAGAAAGATACAAAAATAGGAGTTGCATGTGCATTTAGGATTTAATTTTACAATCAGGAATTAATGAAAATCACAAAAATGTGTATTTTTGCATTTTTAGCATTTAATGTCCGATTATGTGATTGTGTTTTAATTAGTGTTTGATTTTAGATTTTACTTATTATTAAGAGTCAATTAGTATTTTATTTTAGCTAATTTTGGTTTTTGATTTAATCTAGGATTTTGTTTGTAAATAGGAATTAAAAAGGAAAATAAAAGAAAAGGAAGAAATGAAGAATAAAGAATAAATTCGGAACTGGGCCGACTTTTTAAAATCAAAATCAGGCCCAAACAGATGCCTTGACCGGTCCAAATCTCACAGACGTTCGAACGACGTCATTTCAACGGCAATCAATCACAGCCGTTTATCCTGCATGATCCAACGGCTCAAAAGCCGTCTCCCTTACACATTCACTAGCCCGACCCGTTACCCGGTTCAAACCGACCCCCTACTTAAACCAAACGACGGCGTATTGGTTAATCTCCTTAATCCTAGTCATTGATCTTAATTGATCTAACGGCCGGGATTAAATTCCCCACATGGTATATATTCCTAAATCCTACCCATCCCCCTAAACCAAACCCCCCCTCGCCCCATCGTCTCTCTCAGACCTCTCAGAGACGACCCCTCAAAACCCTAAAGCCGCCACCCTGCCCCTTCACCGTAAACCCGGTGGCGCCGGCTCCAATGGCCATGAAAATAACACCCCTTGACCACCCTCCTCTCCCCTCCACAAATCCACACTCGGCTTGCTTCGAATCATCCCCGAGCTTCTCGAATCTTCAATCGAAGAATCAGCCTAAAACCTCACCTCCTCCGATGACTACCAAATTCACACCCCTGAACATTCTAACCACCCTCAACACAAATCCCTACCCCTTTAACCTCAGATCATCCCGGTTCGTTTTGAATCTTCAGTCGAAGATTCGAGCAAAATCCTAAAACTACCCAACCAGCCCCAAGTTCACACCCCAGCTCCACCTGACCTCTTTCGTTCCCAAACAACCCCTACCGTGGCTCGAATCTTACTAGAACTGGTCGAATTTTAAATCGATTAAAGACCCCTAGGAGGATCAAACCTAGAGTCGGTCCGAGTGAAGGGAAAATTTGAGGTTCCTAATCGATTTCAGTCGAGAACACTCGATTGAGGTCTGTTTGGACCTCAAAAATTCGAGTCAAAGTGAAAGGGGAACTGTTTGGAGTTTCAGCCTATAATTTTGAGGTATTTGTCTTCTTTTTCTTTTCCATTTTTGTTGTTTATCTGTTTGAGCCTCGTTGTATTTCATCATCCTTTTAATTTATTTCTCTCCTCTTTCGGACCTTTTTTTTTCGGTCTAGTTTTCTTCTGATTGATTAACATACGTTATAAATTGTTTCGTCGATTAATCCGTTCATGTTTGTAGTTTAATAGTTCTCGTCAATTTGTTTTAGTTTGGTAATTGGTGTTGACTCGTTAATTTCAGTCACTTGTTGAAGTTAGTCAGTTTTTCGATTTGTTTTTAAACATTTCCAATTTTCACAATCATTAAAATTGAGTTTGTCCGGTCGCTAAAATTAAGGATTAGTTCATCACAATGTTTGAATCGCTTAGTCGTTCGTCACATTGTTTTGAATTGCTTGGTCATTTGAAATGTTTTGAATTGCTTGGTCAGTTGAACTGCTTCGTCACAACAGTTGTTTTGGTTGTCACCTGAACCTACTGTGTCATGCCCTGTAAGGGTGTTCTGAGTCATTAAAACCCTTGGCCTTTATTTTGTTGCTATTTGATTCAAGCCTAAGCAATTGATGAATCGAATCCTACTGTTTAGGGTCTAAAATGAATCTGACATTGGTTTGAATTCAGTGTTGGTATGATAATGTCAACTAGATAGTAGTGAGTCATAAGGTTGCATTCAGAACTTAGGAGAATTGGTTATAGCTGCAATTTCAGGGAATCTAGGAGGGTATTTTGGGATTTAAAAGGTTTGAGAATGGCCTAAATTTAGTGGTCTGATAGTAGGGTACTAAAGTACCAATAAACTAATGAATTGTTTAGTAATAGTGGGGAACAAGGCTTAATGACATGGAAAGTTAATTAAATAAGTTAAGTCACCCATAACCTTGGATTAAAAAAGAGAAAAACATGTAGTAGTGGCTGTCAGGGAATATCATGGGCAAAAACACTCTCTTAATTAGTTGAATGCTCCTAAGAGCTAAAGGGTTAAAAAAAGTTTGGCTATAAAGGGGAGAAAATTCTGGAAATCTTGAGGGTGTTGAACATTCTGAAAAACTGGAAGAGAGTTTTAAGAGTTAGTCAAGTTCAACTAGTGCTATCCCATTGAAACTGAAAAGAGCTTCAGCTTTAACTGTGGAGTTGTATTTTCGAGTTTTTCTTGATTACTGAATTCTAGGGGTGTTTCTGCTTGTGTTTTGATTGATATTTGGTTGCTATCAAGCTGTTTTGGGGTCAGTTACTGGGTGTTTGTGTTGCTGTTGGTATTGCTGGGAATTTTAATTAGTTTCCTGAGTCGCTGCTAGTTATCTTTTGTTGCATTGCTGTTGCAACTGATGTTTGCTACTGCTGCTGCTGACCTTCCTCTCTTCTTCTTCCCCATTGTATTCCTTCCAGGTACACATTTGTACACTCTTGGCTTGAAGCGAAATGAAGTGTTGACCAGGCTTTGTTCCTGTTGAATTCCTCCTGTTTAGATTTGTGCTCGAATAGAGTTTTCCTTTCTTTGTCTAAATATGTAGTTGACTGATTAATGAGTCATAGGGTTGCATATGTATAATGTTTAGTTTTCTGTAATAAGAATGGTTCG
This sequence comes from Nicotiana sylvestris, assembly GCF_000393655.2. Taxonomy (NCBI): domain Eukaryota; kingdom Viridiplantae; phylum Streptophyta; class Magnoliopsida; order Solanales; family Solanaceae; genus Nicotiana; species Nicotiana sylvestris. The sequence goes on along the minus strand of NC_091059.1, from coordinate 215,614,733 downwards.
TGTAAATGTACCTATCTGGACTGTATCTAGACCATGTGAGCTACCATTTTTCCAAGTTTTTTTTTTGGATTCAAATGAATTGAAGGTATCATCATATAGGTTCAAAGCTAATGAAATGGTTACTTGAATAATGTTAGCCTAACGTCAATTTTCAAATACTGAGGTATTTTTGACAGTTGTAAAAAGAGTTCAAAAATGGCTTGGTATTACATTTGTTTCTTCTAATAACCCATTCATCTAATAATGTTAGTTTAAATTAATCAAAGAATAGTTAGTTTGTTTTGATATTACTGTGTGTCAATCTCGTGTTCAATTCATAATCTCAACTTTAGTATTATTAACTAATAGAACAAGGAACGATACAATCTCCCTTTGAGCAAGCTCGGTTGCAATTTTCCGTTTCAGACCTCTCAGAGACGACCCCTCGAAACATTAAAGCCGCCACCCCGCCCCTTCGCCGTAAACCCGGCGGCGCCGGCTCCGATGGTCATGAAAATAACACCCCTTGACCACCTGACCCTCCCCTCCACAAATCCACACTCGGCTTGCTTCGAATCATCCCCGAGCTTCTCGAATCTTCAATCGAAGAATCAGCCTAAACCCTCACCTCCTCCGATGACTACCAAATTCACACCCCTGAACCTTCTAACCGCCCTCAACACAAATCCCTACCCCTTTAACCTCGAATCATCCTGGTTCGTTTCGAATCTTCAGTCGAAGATTCGAGCAAAATCTTAAAACTACCCAACCAGCCGCAAGTTCACACCCCAGCTCCACCTGACCTCTTTCGTTCCCAAACAAACCCTACCATGGCTCGAATCTTACTAGAACTGGTCGGATTTTAAATCGATTGAAGACCCCTAGGAGGATCAAACCTGGAGCCGGTCCGAGTGAAGGGGAAATTTGAGGTTCGTAATCGATTTCAGTCGAGTGTTTTCAGTCGAGAACACTCGATTGAGGTCCGTTTGGACCTCAAAAATTCGAGTCGAAGTGAAAGGGGAACTGTTTGGAGTTTCAGCCTGTAATTTTGAGGTATTTGTCTTCTTTTTCTTTTCCATTTTTGTTGTTTATCCGTTTGAGCCTCGTTGTATTTCATCATCCTTTTAATTTATTTCTCTCCTCTTTCGAACCTTTTTTTTTCGGTCCAGTTTTCTTCTGATTGATTAACATACGTTATAAATTGTTTCGTCGATTAATCCGTTTATGTTTGTAGTTTAGTAGTTCTCGTCAATTTGTTTTGGTTTGCTAATTGGTGTTGACTCGTTAATTTCAGTCACTTGTTGAAGTTAGTCAGTTTGTCGATTAGTTTTTAAACATTTCCAATTTTCGCAATCGTTAAAATTGAGTTTGTCCGGTCTCTAAAATTAAGGATTAGTTCATCACAATGTTTGAATCGCTTAGTCGTTCGTCACATTGTTTTGAATTGCTTGGTCATTTGAAATGTTTTGAATTTCTTGGTCAGTTGAACTGCTTCGTCACAACTTTTGTTTTGGTTGTCACCTGAACCTACTGTGTCATGCCCTGTAAGGGTGTTCTGAGTCATTAAAACCCTTGGCCTTTATTTTGTTGCTATTTGATTCAAGCCTAATCAATTGATGAATCGAATCCTACTGTTTAGGGTCTAAAATGAATCTGACATTGGTTTGAATTCAGTGTTGGTATAATAATGTCAACTAGATAGTAGTGAGTCATAAGGTTGCATTCAGAACTTAGGAGAATTGGTTATAGCTGCAATTTTAGGGACTCTAGTAGGGTATTTTGGGATTTAAAAGGTTTGAGAATGGCCTAAATTTAGTGGTCTGATAGTAGGGTACTAAAGTACCAATAAACTAATGAATTGTGTAGTAATAGTGGGGAACAAAGCTTAATGGCATGGGAAGTTAATTAAATAAGTTAAGTCACCCATAACCTTGGATTAAAAAAGAGAAAAACATGTAGTAGTGGCTGTCAGGGAATATCATGGGCAGAAACACTCTCTTAATTAGTTGAATGCTCCTAAGAGCTAAAGGGTTAAAAAAAGTTTGGCTATAAAGGAGAGGGGCTGGACACAGTTAAAAAGGGGAGAAAATTCTGGAAATCTTGAGGGTGCTGAACATTCTGAAAAACTGGAAGAGAGTTTTAAGAGTTAGTCTAGTTCAACTAGTGTTATCCCATTTAAATTGAAAAGAGCTTCAGCTTTAACTGTGGAGTTGTATTTTCGAGTTTTTCTTGATTACTGAATTCTAGGGGTGTTTCTGCTTGTGTTTTGATTGATATTTGGTTGCTATCAAACTGTTTTGGGGTCAGTTACTGGGTGTTTGTGTTGTTGTTGGTATTGCTGGGAATTTTAACTAGTTTCCTGAGTCGCTGCTGGTTATCTTTTGTTGCATTGCTGTTGCAATTGATGTTTGCTACTGCTGCTGCTGACCTTCCTCTCTTCTTCTTCCCCATTGTATTCCTTCCAGGTACACATTTGTACACTCTTGGCTTGAAACGAAATGAAGTGTTGACCAGGCTTTGTTCCTGTTGAATTCCTCCTGTTTAGATTTGTGCTTTAATAGAGTTTTCCTTTCTTTGTCTAAATATGTAGTTGACTGATTAATGAGTCATAGGGTTGCATATGTATAATGTTTAGTTTTCTGTAATAAGACTGGTTTGTGTAAATGTACCTAACTGGACTGTATCTAGACCATATGAGCTACCATTTTTCCAAGTTTTTTTTTTGGATTCAAATGAATTGAAGGTATCATCATATAGGTTCAAAGCTAATTAAATGGTTACTTGAATAATGTTAGCCTAACGTCAATTTTCAAATACTGAGGTATTTTTAACAGTTGTAAAAAGAGTTCAAAAATGGCTTGGTATTACATTTGGTTCTTCTAATAACCCATTCATCTAATAATGTTAGTTTAAATTAATCAAACAATAGTTAGTTTGTTTTGATATTACTGTGTGTAAATCTCGTGTTCAATTCATAATCTCAACTTTAGTATTATTAACTAATAGAACAAGGAACGATACAATCTCCCTTTGAGCAAGCTCGGTTGCAATTTTCCGTTTGCATTTTTATTAATCTAATAACTAATAAGAGGCACGAGCTTATAAATATGTAACTAATTAGGACTTCTTCTCTTTTATTTTAGAGACGAACTTAATAGAAAAATGTAGTCACTTTAGGATTGTCCTTTTAAAATAAACGAGATGAGCCTCGCCTAGTAAAACGCATAGATTACGGGGCCCTCACAAATGTATGTATTAATTACTTAGAACTCGGGATCGGCCACTTAGCGAACTTCACGACCTTTTTCCCAAAATAACCACGCGTTAATCTCTTTAGGCGCGTACTTTAAATAACATTACCTTCTCAAATTCGGGTGCACATTTATGTGACCCAAATCCAAATCCCAACGGAGTCGAAATGTGTCGACAACCACGGGTACATTGATGTGACGTGGTTCGAGATACGTCTTCACAACGTTGCAATTCTCTGTTAAAATAATAATGATAATAATAAAAGCGGTAAAGAGTTAAAACTTGCATATAAGCTCATAATTGTTAAAGTCAGATAAATAAGCCGAATGTGACAGTTGAGCGACTGTGCTAGAACCACGGAACTCGGGAATGCCTAACACCTTCTCCCGGGTTAACAGAATTCCTTGTCTGGATTTTTGGTTCGCTGACTGTAATACAGAGTTAATCTTTTCCTCGATTCGGGGTTCAACCGGTGACTTGGGACACCATAAATCTCCCAAGTGGCGACGCTGAATTAAATAATAAATCTCGTTTCGATTGTCCTTTAATTGGAAAAACTCTCTTTACGCCCCTTTGTGGGGTGTAGGTAAAAAGGAGGTGTGACACCTCCCGCTACACTCCACTGATCCTCCAGCGAGCCTTTGTTCCAAGCTCATGACAACTAGTACTACCCCCGAAGCCCACTTTCAAAGCTCTGGAACCCTATTCCTACACTCCTCGTTTTGATCTTCCTGTGGAAGCTGAGAAACCATCCAAAAATCCCGAACAGGAGGAGATGTTCAGGAAAGTTAAAAGCTTAAAATAGTCATTCAGAGACATGCGGAGGTTGGGAGGTCAAGTAAGTGTGGCTTACAAAGATCTATGTCTATTTCCAGATGTGCAATTGCCGACAAAGTTTAAGATTCCCAAGTTTGATTTGTATGATGGCCATGGTGATCCAGTGGCACATTTGAGAGATTTCTGTAGCAAAATGAGGGGAGCCGCCGCCTCCTTGAAAGAGAGGTGTCCTAACCACTTGACTATGGGGGTATATTGAATAGACTTTGACTAAGAATAAGGTTCCCTTCTCTTCCACTCTATCTCCTTATTGGATTGGTAGGTACATTCCTCTTTCTCCTCTCTTAGTCGACTAGACTTCCCTCACATCCTACTATTTATTATAGAAGGTTCTTTATTTCAAATACTGGCGAATCACCTTTATTTAATGCTAGCATCTCTTTAAGCTGAAAGAAGATCAACTCTGCTGGCGGGAAAGACGAGTTGCTAATGGCATATTTCAGTCAAAGTCTGAGTGGTTCGGCGCTGGAGTGGTACACTCGGTAGGATCACGGAAGATGGTACACATGGGATGATCTAGCCCAGGCATTTACTTGTCACTTCCAGTACAATCTCGAGATTATTCCGGATCGTCTGTCTTTGACAAAACTTGAGAAAAAGCACAATAAAAGTTTCAGGGAGTATGGTTTTAGGTGGAGAGAGCAGGCAGCAAGGGTTGACCCTCTAATGAAAGAAAGTGAAATGGTGGATTATTTTCTGCAGGCCTTAGAACCTACTTATTACGGTCATCTGGTATTAGATATAGGCAAGTCCTTCAATAAAGTTGTAAAGATGGGCGGTATGGTAGAAGAAGGGCCCAAGATAAACAAAATTATGAGCTATTTGGCTATTAAGGCAACTACCCAGTGCCATTCCAAGAGGAATTGGGGGAGTAATTAGAAAGAAGAAGAAAGAGAATGTAGCAACAATTGATTCAGGAGCTTGGTTCGGACCTAGGGGTTTGCCTCACCACTATAATCAGCCTCATCCCCACCACTAAACCTACCCTCATACCCCATATAGCCCACTACAACACTACTACCCACCATCAGACCTCCATTTTTTCGTCCATCATGCCCAAACATATAGCCAACATCCGGCCCATGTACAATGGCATGCGTCAGTCCCACAAAATACATAAGCTCCACAAAATGCCTATACACCCCCAAAAGCTTACCGAAACCCTCCTGGATCATGTTTCCAACCCAACCAAGCATTTAAGAATGAGAGGTTGCAGAAGAAGAAAACCTTCACTCCATTGGGAGAATCCTATACCAGTTTGTTCCACAGGTTGCGACAATTAGGTATGCTGAGTTCGATCGAGCTAAAACTGCCAAATCCTCCTCTGAGGAATCTTCATCACTCTATGAGTTGCAAATATTGTTCCGGTGCTCCGAGGCACAACACAGAGAAATGTAGGCAGTTGAAAATAGCTATTCAAGAGCTTATTGATACCAATCGGATTGAGGTCCAAGCTCTGGAGGCGCCCAATATCAACCAGAATCCATTGCCGGCCTATCATGAGACAAATATGATCGAGATAGTGCATAGGGGAGGAGAGCCCAAGAAGCCTTCAAAGACCGTCATGATGATTTGGTCCAGTGAGGTTAGGCCAATTGAAAAGCCAACAAATGAGAAGTCAGTGATCAAGTTGAAAGGGACAGACAGTAAGCCATCTGTGGTAGTCGAGAAGGGGTCCTCAAGTGAGGTTGCAGTGAAACAAGAAAAAGCAAAAGTGGTGGTACTAGGGGTAGCGAACAAGCCTGTGGTAATTGTGGAGGGTGCTCGCACAGATCTTGTCATTATCAAACCTGTAACCCAGCTATCAATAGTCAATAGCAAGGCTGTCCCGTGGAATTATGAGCGGGTGACAGTGACTTATCAGGGAAAAGAAGTTAAAGAGGAAGTCTATGAAACCCACGGATTGACTCGGTCGGGGAGGTGCTTTTCCCCCGAAGAGTTAAGAAAAGCCAAAACCTCCAAAGATAACCCAGTACTAGTGAAGAAGGTTGTGACCGAAGAAGAGGCAAAAGAGTTTTTGAAAAAGATGAAAGTGCAAGACTATTCTATTGTGGAGCAGTTGAGGAAGATGCATGCTCAGATGTCACTGTTGTCATTGTTAATCCATTCAGATGAGCACCGTCGGGCCTTGATGAAAATCCTGAATGAGGCCCACGTTCGTGACAAAATATCAATAAACCACTTGGAAAAGATAGCCAACAAGATTTTTGAGGTAAACAGAGTCACTTTTTCTGATGATGAATTTCCCGTGGAGGGGACTGAGCATAATAGAGCCCTTTATCTTACGGTGAAATGCAAAGATTCCGTTACCCGGGTACTGGTCGACAATGGTTGCAGTGCGAACATTTTCCCTCTCTCCACTCTGAACAAGTTGAAGGTGGATGATTAAAGAATTCACCAGAACAGTGTCTGCGTTCGGGGATTCGACGGTGGAGGGAAAGATTCAGTCGGTGACATAGTGCTTGAGTTTACAATAGGGCCAGTTGAATTTACCACGGAGTTCCAGGTGCTCGATGTGGTTGTTTCTTACAATCTGCTATTAGGTCGACCTTGGATCCATGCTGCCAAAGCGGTCCCATCCACCCTGCACCAGATGGTTAAATTTGAATGGGACAACCAGGAAATTGTGGTGCATGGGTGAGGATAATCTGTGTGCTCGTAGCAATGCCATTGTACCATTCATTGAAGTTGAAGACGACAAGGGGCCATGGGCCTATCAGGTTTTTGACATAGTGTCAGTTGAGAAAATTCCAGAGGGGGAGGGCGTTCCAGTTCCAAAGGTAACTGCCGCGTCAGTCATGGTGGCTTTTGAAATGTTGAAGAATGGTTTTGTACCTAGAAAAGGTTTGGGTGCATATCTGCAAGGCATCGTACAGCCGGTTTCTCTTCCTAAAAAATTGGATACATTTGGTTTGGGATTCAAGCCCACAGTCGCAGATGTGAGAAGAGCTAGAAAAATGAAACAGAGGGCATGGGCCCTTCCAAAGCCCGTCCCGCGTCTTTCCAGATCGTTTGTCAGGCCTGGTACCAGAAAGCACCCAGTGACGATGGTTCCCAGTTCAGTGTGTGATGTGGATGGAGATTTGATTGAAAAATTTGAGAGGTTATTCGTCGATGTGAACATATTGGAAGCTGGAGAGGGTTCTAGCAAGGCGGATGTGCAATTTGTTGGGCCTAGTGCAAAGATTAACAATTGAGAAGCTACTCCTCTTCCTACTCGGAGGGAGTTTTGGTAGTTGGCTTTGATTTTCTTTCAGTTTATCCGAATTATTCCAGGTTTGTAATTCAGATTTTATGTTCCGTCCGTTTGGATGTATAAACCTTGTTATCTTTAATGAAATGCAATTTCCCTTTTCTTCCCTCCTGATAGTTTTATTTTTGTTTTTCTTTTCTTTCTTGTACAGATCTTTTTATGATGGTTTCAATGGCATGACATGCATGAGGAATCTCTGGCCCAGTCTTAAAAGCCAATCTAATTCTAAAATAGTAATTCAATAAATAAAGTGTGATGATGAATCAGAATATGATGAGGATGTGGCCTTTGAAGAGATTAATAAAGAATTAAGCCATTTTGAAGAAAAACCCAAGCCTAACCTAAGTGATACAGAAGCAATCAATTTAGGGGACCCAGATAATATCAAAGAAACTAAAATAAGTGTCCATCTTGAACCTCAACTCAGAGAGGAGATAATTAAAGCATTGTTTGAGTACAAAGATATTTTTGCATGGTCATATGACGACATGCCGGGTCTAAGCACTGATTTGGTGGTTCACAAATTTCCCACTGACCCGGATATCCCTCCTGTCAAGTAGAAGCTGAGGAAATTTAAGACTGATATGAGTGTGAAGATCAAAGAAAAGGTCACCAAGTAGTTTGATGCAAAAGTCATTCGGGTCACTCGGTATCCCACTTGGTTAGCCAATGTAGTATCTGTGCCAAAGAAGGATGGCAAGACCATGGTGTGTGTTGATTACCGTGATCTCAACAAGGCGAGTCCCAAGGACAACTTCCCACTGCCAAATATCCACATTTTGATTGATAATTGCGCCAAGCTTGAGATTGGGTCTTTTGTGGATTGTTATGTGGGCTATCATCAGATCCTAATGGATGAGGAAGATGCAGAGAAGACAACATTCATCACGCCATGGGGAACATACTGCTACAGGGTCATGCCTTTCGGTTTGAAAAATGCTGGGCAACTTACATGAGGGCAATGAAAACCATATTCCACGACATGATACACAAGGAGATCGAGGTTTATGTGGATGATGTAATCATAAAATCTAGAAAGTAGTTTGATCATGTCAGAGATTTGAGAAAATTCTTCCAAAGGCTTCGCAGGTACAATCTTAAGCTCAATCCTGCAAAATGCGCATTTGGTGTATCATCTAGAAAATTGTTGGGATTCATAGTCAGCCGTTGAGGTATTGAATTGGACCCATCAAATATCAAATATGTCCAAGAACTGCCACTCCCACGGAACAAAACTGAGGTGATGAGTTTATTAGGGAGGTTGAATTACATCAGCACATTTATTGCTCAGCTTACGACAACATGAGAGCCTATCTTCAAACTGTTGAAGAATGATGTTGCGGTCAAATGGACAGATGAGTGTCAATAAGCATTTTATAAGATAAAGGGGTACTTGTCAAACCCACTGGTGTTGGTGCCACCAGAACCAGGGAGACCTTTGATTCTGTATTTGACGGTCCTGGACAATTTATTTGGTTGTGTGTTGGGTCAGCATGACATCACTGGAAGGAAGGAGCATGCCATTTATTATCTCAGCAAGAAGTTCACATCTTATGAGGTTAAGTACACTCACCTTGAGAGGACATGTTGCGCCCTAACTTGGGTAGCACAGAAGTTGAAGCACTATTTGTCATCTTAAACTACTTACCTCATCTCTCGTTTGGATCCGTTAAAGTATATATTTCATAAGCTTATGCCTACAGGGAGGCTCGCAAAGTGGCAGATCTTTCTCACAGAATTTAACATCGTCTATGTGACTAGGACTGTGATGAAAGCCCGGGCATTGGCCGATCATTTGGCTGAGAACCCAGTGGATAAAGAATAGAGCCTTTGAAGACTTTCTTCCCTGATGAAGAGTTAATGCATATTGATGAGTTGGAACCAGTTGAAGAGCTAGGTTGGAAACTTTTCTTTAATGGAGCTGCTAACATGAAAGGCGTCGGGATAGGGGCTGTACTTATTTCTAAAACAGGGCATCACTTACCCTATTACGGCTCAACTTCATTTCTACTATACTAACAACATGGCTGAGTACGATGCGTGCATTTTGGGTTTGAGGTTGGCTGCTGACATGGGTGTCCAGGAAGTCTTAGTCTTGGGAGACTCGGACCTTCTGGTGCACCAAATTCAAGGGGAATGGGAAACACGGGATTTAAAACTCATACCGTACCGGTAATGTTTGCATGATCTTTGTCAATGGTTTCGATCAGTAGAGTTCAGGCATATTCCAAGGATCCATAACGAAGTTGTTGATGCTTTGGCTACCTTAGTGTCAATGTTACATCATCTGGATAAGGCTTATGTTGACCCGTTGCATATTCAGGTTCATGATCAGCATGCTTACTGTAATGTGGTAGAAGAAAAGCTTGATGGTGAGCCTTGGTTTCATGATATGAAGGAATATATCAGGATGGGGGTGTATCTGGTACAAGCCACAGGTGATCAAAAGAGAACAATTCGGTGGTTGGCGAGCAGATTTTTCTTCAGCGGAGGGGTTTTGTACAAAAGGACTCCGGATCTTGGATTGTTGAGATGTATAGATGCTATACATGCCATAACTATCATGACCGAGGTACATTCTGGAGTGTGTGGACCGCATATGAGTGGATACGTACTGGCAAAAAAGATTCTCCGAGCAGGTTATTATTAGCTCACTATGGAGCGAGATTGTATCAGTTTCGTGCGCAAGTGTCATCAGTGCCAGGTGCATGGAGATTTGATTCATTCTCCACCATCGGAATTGCACATAATGTCTGAACCGTGGCCTTTTGTCGCGTGGGGCATGGATGTCATTGGGCCAATTGAGCCGGCAGCATCAAATGGGCACAGATTCATTCTAGTGGCCATCGACTATTTCACCAAGTGGGTGGAGGCTAAAATGTTCAAGTCTGTAACCAAGAAAGCGGTGGTTGATTTTGTGCACTCAAATATCATTTGTCGATTTGGGATACCAAAGGTGATCATTACAGACAATGGGGTTAATCTCAATAGTTATTTGATGAAAGAGGTATGTCAGTAGTTCAAGATTACACAACGCAATTCCACCTCTTACCTCCCTAAGGCAAACGGAGCAGTTGAGGCAGCCAACAAGAATATAAAGAAGATACTTCGGAAAATGGTGGAGGGTTCTAGACACTGGCATGAAAAGCTGCCTTTTGCATTGCTGGGTTATCGCACTACTGTTCATACTTCAGTAAGGGCGACTCCTTATTTGCTGGTGTATGGCACCGAAGCAGTGATACCCGCAGAAGTGGAAATCTCATCCCTTCGAATTGTCGCGGAGGCTGAAATCGATGATGACGAGTGGGTCAAAACTCGCCTGGAACAATTGAGCCTGATTGATGAGAAAAGATTGGCAGCAGTGTGTCATGGCCAGTTGTATCAACAGAGAATGTCAAGACCATATAATAAGAAGGTGTGTCCGCGGAAGTTTGAAGTGGGTCAGCAAGTGTTGAGGCGTATCCTTCCACATCAGGCTGAAGCCAAAGGCAAGTTCGCCCCAAATTGGCAGGGGTCATTCATCATAACTAGAGTGTTGTCAAATGGTGCTTTGTACTTAACAAATATAGAAGGCAAGTGTGTAGAGATGGCCATCAATTCCGATGCGGTGAAGAGATACTATGTATGATTTTCTTTGATCAAATTGTATTTGTTTGTACTTGGCATATTTTAAAGATTGGAATGACGAAGGCATTTTGTTCTGATATCTAAACACTTTATCCTTTGTTACCCCCTTTGAGCCTTATTTATTTCCTTTCATATCCCTCTCTCGGAATTAGTAGCAGAGATCAGAAACACAAGCATGAAAGATAAGTAAAAGAAAAAAAAAGAAAAGAAGAAAAGGAAAAGAGAAAAAAAAAACCGACAAAACAACAAAAAGAAAAAGAGAGAAAGAAAAGAAAGAGATAGGAGAAAATCACAACAAGAAAGCAATTTCTATGACATGTACTACGTTCGACCTTATTCCTTTTAAGGATTTGAGGCAGCCTCACGGTTCGGTTCCATCAAAATAAAATCTCAAAAGTCCCCAAGTAAAGAAACTGGGGCAGAAGTTGTGGTTATTGTAAGAAATCTGATTCTGAAAGTTGTAAGTTTGAACCCATTTGAATTGTTTTGAGCCTTGATACCATTTCTTTCTAATCCTATCCAAAAGCCCACATTGTGGTCCAAAGAAAGACCTTTTGATCAGTCTTCAAGAGATTCCAAGTAGAGCAAGTAGAAGTGATTCATATCAGGGGCAACACTCTGGTCCAAGTAGGAAAATCAAAAAATGAGAGAGTCTTATTGGTGAAAACCATCACGGGCACCGTAAGGCGATGTGAGCTGAGAGAAATCAAAAATGAGAGAGTCTTACTGGTGAAAACCTTTAAGGGCACCTTGAGGCAAAAGTGAGTTGAGATATGAACAAATGAGAGAGGTCTGTTGGTGAAAACCCTTTAGGGCACAACAGGTCAAACAAAGTCAAGGTTTTGGCAAAGAAATTGGGTTTTGAAGATCTCGGGGCAAAGTATGACAACGGAAAGTTGATTGGTTGGACAGATTATGCCGATTAATCCGAAATGCATGTCAAGATCATTGGTGCCAGCTGCTCCACTCAGATAAGTATCTTTTCTTTTTCCCTTTCAGATAGTCTTCCAGTTTTGGATTTTTCTTATTCTTAGCTCTGAAAGTCATTGAATTTCATTTCTTTTGGGTTTATTTCTCTAAGTTCTATTTAAGCAAATAAGAAGGAATTTCAAAGCTTACTACCAACTTCCAAAGTTGCACAAGGCACAGGGCGGTCAAGGCATTGCTAAAGATAGTATGATATGAAGTGGGATAAAAGGTCAGTAGAAGTACCATCGGTGAAATGGCTTAGTAATTTCGTGGGAAATGCAGAGGTCCAAACAGACGAGTCAGATATGTAACACAACGGTTTAGGTATAGAACACTCGAGTCATCCAAGGTCATGGGGGTTTGAAAGTCAGTCGGGAAGTCAAGCGGTTCTTGGCCAGTTCAGGGGATGTTAGTCAAAACAAAGCACGACAGTGAGGAGGCCACTTTCAGCAAGAATGCCACAAACTAACCACCACATTTTAAACTGACAAGATTTTTCTTTGTTTGAAACAGGGGCAGAAAATTTTGTTTGTTTCGGAGAAACCCTCCATATGGAAAAAGCAAGCACTAGATAGGTTTGACCGTAAATTTTTAGGATCCTCCTGGAAAATGGGACCTAGTTTAAAATTCAAAACAATCATGAGTAGCAAGATCTAGCATAAGTGCGCCCCAAATGAACATAAGTAGGCTTCAAAGTTTGCATGTTTGAGACATGATTCAATTAGGAGTTTTCAGGATCCTCCTGAATAACGGGGCCTAGCTTTAGAATTTCCATTGGATAACAAGGTTTAGAGTAAGTTCTGTTGTAAGGTAATATAATTTAGCCGTAAAATTGTCACTTTTAAGATAATACTTGATTTTTGATTTTCAGGACCCTCCTGAATAATGGGACTTACCTTAAGATTGCCATTAGATAACAAGATTTAACGTAAGTTCTGTTGTAGGGTAGTATAATTCAGTCATAAAAGTTGTCACTCTTAAGATAAGACTTAATTTTTTGATTTTTCAGGACCCTCCTGGATAATAAGGTGTAGTTTAAGACCCTCTTCGATAACAAGATTTAGCAGAAGTCACACCTTTAGAAGATATAACTTAGATTTAAAATTGTCGTTTAGTTAAGAATTGTCAGGACCCCCCCTAGATAATGGGACCTAGCTTTCAAATTATTAGTAATATTTGGTAACATGATTCAGTTTAACACTCACATATGTGCCCAGTTACCAAACTGGGGCAGAAAAGTCTCTTTGTTTTGTCTATTTTTGTTGAAATCAGGCACCCACTAGGAGAACAGGGAGAAGCAATTCAAGTTCAGCAGTCAGGCGCCCACCTGGAGAGCATGGGAATACAATTTAAGTTTAGCAGTCAGGAGCCCACCTGAAGAGCACGAGAATACAATTCAAGTTCAGCAGTCAGGAGCCCACCTGGAGAGCACAGGAATACAATTCAAAGTTCAGCAGTCAGGCGCCCACCTGGAGAGCACGGGAATACAATTGAAAGTTCAGTAGTCAGGTGCCCACCTAAAGAGCACGAGAATACAATTCAAGTTCAGCATTTAGGTGCCCACCTGGAGAGCATGGGAATACAATTCAAGTTCAGCAGTCAGGCGCCCATCTGGAGAGCACGGGAATACAGTTCAAGTTCAGCAGTCAGGCGCCCACCTGGAGAGCACGGGAATACAATTCAAGTTCAGAAGTCAGACGCCCAACTGGAGAGCACGGGAATACAATTCAAGTTCAGCAGTCAGCGCCCATCTGGTGAGCACGGGAATACAATTCAAGTTCAGCAGTCAGGCGCCCACCTGGAGAGCACGAGAATACAATTCAAGTTCAGAAGTCAGGAGCCCACCTAGAGAGCACGGGAATACAGCTCAACTTCAGTAGTCAGGCGCCCACCTGGAGAGCACGGGAACACAGCTCAAGTTCAGCAGTCAGGCGCCCACCTGGAGAGCACGGGGATACAATTCAAGTTCAGCAGTCAGGCGCCCACCTGGAGAGCACGGGAATACAGTTCAAGTTCAGCAGTCAGGCGCCCACCTGGAGAGCACGGGAATACAATTCAAGTTCAGCAGTCAGGCGTCCACCTGGAGAACACAGGAATACAATTCAAGTTCAGCAGTTAGGAGCCCACCTGGAGAGCACAGGAATACAATTCAAGTTCAGCAGTCAGACGATCACCTGGAGAGCACGGGAATACAATTCAAAGTTCAGCAGTCAGGCGCCCACCTGGAGATCACGGGAATACAATTCAAAGTTCAGCAGTCAGGCGCCCACCTAGAGAGCACGGGAATACAATTCAAGTTCAGCAGTCAGGAGCCCACCTGGAGAGCACGGGAAAATAATTCAAGTTCAGCAATCAGGAGCCCACCTAGAGAGCACGAGAATATAATTCAAGTTCAGCAGTCAAGCGCCCTCCTGGAGAGCACGGGAATACAATTCAAGTTCAGCAGTCAGGCACCCACCTGGAGAGCACGGGAATACAGTTCAAGTTTTGGAAATCAGGCATCCACCTGAAGAAGAGGGAAAGCATCTCAGATTACAATTCAAGTCGGCAACAAAAGGACTTCACCGGGAGAATATATGTCAACAAGGCAACAAGAATCACAAGATTAAGTTTGAAGATATAGCTAGGGCTTTTGTAATTCATAGATCATAGTTTAGTCTAGCTTCTTTTATCTTGTCATGGTGTAATAAGGAGTTCAGTAAGTAGTAGCAGCAACAGTAACAACAGTGAAATCACAGCTTCATGGTAGTCCCGACCACCAAAACTTCCCGAACTACACTGACTTGATTCCTTTATAGCCATGGATATGTAGGCAACCTCAGAAGCAGGGTGCGGTCAAATCTTTCAAAATGCTTCCCATGGAGTACTCAAACGGGCAAAAATTGCTCGTATCCGCTCACTTTATCTTTGCACGAAAAATCTTCTTCTTTCCGAGCAAAGAGGGCAGCTGTGAGCACGTGATTTTTTTCCTATATGAATTACTCCCACAAATTCCAAACAAAATAATTTTTCCATTGTTTGCAATTTCGTGGATTTTTGTAACATTTTTTGTTATTATTTGCATTTGTCTGTGCATGTTCATTTTTGTTTAATTAATGAAAATACAAAAATATATTGCATTTGTATTTAGGATTTAATTCTATATTTTAGAATTAATTAACAAATTAATTGTTCTATAAAAATGGGAAAAATCACAAAAAATAGTTTATTTTGCACTTTAATTTTAATTGTGAATTTTGGTAGTTTTCCCTTCAATTTGGGTCTTAATTAATTGTGCTAATTATTATTTTGATAGGGTAATTTGGGTTTTGGGATTTAACTTAGATTTTGAAGAAAAAAAAAGAAGATAAGGAATTTTGAAGAAATAAGAAATGAAAAGGAAAAGGGAATTGAAAGAAGGATTGATAATGTGGGCTGCCTTTAATTAAAATTGCACAGGCCCAACTGTTAAATACCCGAATTCCCCTCAACCCGTCCAATTCCTTGTCCCAACCCGGTCCAATTGCCCCTGTTAGTAAAACAACGTCGTTTGGGCTCGACAAATCGGGGCCCTTCATTTTGTTTCGTCAAACGGTCCAAAGCACACCTCTTTGTTCACTTAAGAATGTCCGAAAATCTTAGAAAACAAGTCAGTTCCCCATCTCTCACCTCTCTCATCTCTTACAACCCTAGTGCAGCCCTAAAGTTCCGCCATTTTCACAGGCAAGCGAGCTCCCAAATCACACCAAATTCTCACCGTCCACTCCCCATACTCACTCAAACCTTAAATCGTTGCCAATCTTTCCAAAATCCCCACATCTTCACTTCAGCTTTGAATTTGAAAATCAGAAGAAAATAATGTTCCAATTCATACACTCTCGAGACTCGATTTGACTCAAGACTTCCGTTAAACGACTATTCTTGCCCGGAATAATCGGTTAACGGTAGTTTTGGTTCATTCGAGATTTGGTAGTTCCTGACCAGACCAAGGAAGCTTGTCCAAGCTCGTCGCCTTCGTCGATTTGTCCCGACTAAGACCAGTATCATTCCTTTCTCTATTCCTTTCTTCGCATCTGTTTCTTGTTTTCTCTTTCTTTGATTTTCGAATTTCTGTGTGTTAAATCAATTTTGGTTTGATTAAAATCAGTTTCTAGTTGTTCATTTGCGTGATCGGGATTAATATCTATTTAAGTTTGTTTTGTTTGAGATTTTGTTTTGGCAAAATTTCTTTTAAGTTCAGTCATTAATTTTATTAAAGGGCTTGATGAAGCAGTTCCCCTTCTCCCTTATTCATTTTTAGGTTTGGGCTGTCTCGTGTATTGGGTTGGGTTTTGGGTCAACTTGACCCAGTTGGTTTAAATGGTAAATGCTAAGGGTTTAAAGGGTACTTGGGGAATTTTAACTGAGAGATGATATAACTAACTAGGGAAGCTTCTAGGAAGCTGGGGGAGGGACCTGAATGGATTTCTGAATTTTAAACTAGGGATTTCTAAGCTAAAGCGAAAATATGAAAAGGGTCAAAATGAAAATCTGATCCCTTAAAGCAGCCCCAAATGCCTTGCCTATAAAGGCTCTCTAACTTGGCATTCAAGGCAGAAAAAGACAGAAAATTCTGATAAAACAAAACGACTGAATCATTCTGAAAATTACACTGATTTCCAGTAGTTTTCTTTGATAAACTGATCAAATTCTGTATTAGCTGGAGGATTCTGATTTTTTTTCATTAGTTAAAATCTTTGAAAGTTTCACATCCTTCAATATTTGGTCGAAAATGGCTTGATTTTTGGTTTTGAATAGCTGGTTTTTGAAGTTTTGGTTTGTTGAGGTTACTGTTCCATTGGCTGAATCAAGTTGGTATGTTTGTTTGGTCTCCTACTTCCTGGATGTTGATTACTGGGATGCTGTTGCTTATTGCTTCCTCACTTTTTTCTTTCCTTTTCAATTTCCAGGTACACCCTGATATTCTGAACTGATGAGATGTAAGTTTGGAATGTTGTAATTACTTGAAGATCTCAGAAATGAATGTTGTTCTATTAATCATGAATGTTATACTATTATTTTTAGAATTTCTGAAGTAATAGTGTAATGTAACAATGATTAGTTTACCTGTTCATTTTCTGAAGTAGTAGTAGTGTAATGTTTTTTTAGGAATTCCATGCTACATTCTACCTTAAGGGGAAACATGAAGTATATTAGTCTGTTGAGTTGGAGGTATTTGCATGGAAAGGACTGTTAAATTGATATATGTTTCGTGAGAGGTGGGTTTCTTTAAAGGTGTTTGCCTTGACTGTGGTTGAGTGTTCATGGGGATGGTCATCTGTTCTTTAAGTGTTGGTTTAAGATCCATTTCTCATATTAATTAGCATGGTCCTTCGTTTATTTCTTTGTCATGTGAGCTTAAAGACTGTCGAATGATTCCTGGAGTTTTAATTTCAGAAATAGTAATTTTCATCATTCGATTTCAGCTCTTCTGTATCTTGTTTGCTTTAGAAAAAATATGAAATTCATGTCTTGTTAAAGGATGAGAATTGAATTCAATATGAGTTGGGGGGCCTTTGGGTTCTGTTAATTAGTGGATAATTTGTGTAAGGATGTACTGTTGCAATTAGAGGTTGTATCTTCACTTTGAACTCTATGTTGGTCTTAAAAGTTGTTTTGCATCTGAATTAAAGATTATTAATAGCTACTCAAACGTAGAATTTTCTTGCATAATACATTACATCTCAAGTGTGTTGGTTGAATCATGTTTTGGGGCCATCATCGTTGGCCCGATTACAATTGCCCTTCTTTTCGTAACCAGGCTTCCTAGCTAGGCTTCCTTCTGAGCCCAATTATTTCTCACGCAGGATCAGCAGTAAGGGACAACCAAATATGGGTTGTGGGACCAGGCCTGGCCACTCTGTTTTCCTTTGAAAAGTCTCCAAATAGCATTGGGCCCGTAGCTGGCCCAAACCTCTTCATGTAAATAAAATACCTGTTGATCCCACTTGGGTTTATGGCTAGTAAAAGCAATTTGAACATTAATCTAGAATAGACTCAAACATTTTAGACCCGTTTAATTAAGTATTGTCCTTCTAATAAATCGAGGTGTGTCGTGCCGAACAAGAATCTAAAAATGCATGGCCCTCATTTTAATTAATAATTGAATCCTTAGAAATCGAGGCGCACCATTTAGTTGAATTTCCATAGCCCTCGCAGAGTTGCAAATACGTAGATGCTTTAGGCATGTTATTTGAATAATTTACCTTCCTAAACTTGGGTGCGCATTTATGTGACCCAAATCCAAATCTCAACAACGTTAGATAAAATGTGTCGTGGACGCAGGTGCATTTATGTGACGTGGTTCAAGACGTATTTTAGATGACGTTGAATTTTTCTAAAATTAATTAAAAGCGGTTAATAATTTAAAATTGCACCATAGGCTAAAACATGTACTAAAATCAAATAAATAGGCCAATTATAACAGTTGAGCGATCGTGCTAGAACTACGGAACTCGGGAATGCCTAACACCTTCTCCTGGGTTAACAGAATTTCTTACCCGGATTTCTATGTTCGCGGACTGTAATACAGAGTCAATCTTTTCCTCGATTCGGGATTTGAACCGGTGACTTGGGACACCATAAAACTATCCCAAGTGGCGACTCTGAATTTTAAAGAAAATAATCTCGTTTTGATTGTCACTTTAAATTGGAAAAAAACTCCCTTATATACCCCTTCTCGGGAGTATAGGTAAAAAGGAGGTGTGACAAGGAAGACCTAGAAATTTTATATTCTTGAATTTTGACCACGATTTTGGGTAAGGGATTAAGAGTAAATTATATATTTGAGTTTGTGAGGTTATGGGTAAACTTAATATTCGAAAAATTTTGAAATCCGGACACGTGGGCCTGAGGGCATATTTGTCAATTTTTCGATCGGGGTTAGAAATTATTATAAAATGGGTTATTATGAGTAATTGAACATATATTAATGGATTTGCATAATTATTGGCTAGTTTTGGAGCATTGTGCATCGAATCGAGTCTTCGGAAGGGCGTGGAATGCCGGTTACGGATCCTCGGAGCGAGGTGAGTCCTCGGCATGATTTGCGCATGCTTTTATTGCTTACCTGGAGATTTATAAATATTGATATTTGCTCTTCTTGACTTGAGATAAATTGATAATTAATAGATTATGAATTCGGAGACTTTTTAATATAAAAAGAAATATTTACCTGTTTCGTGACTTATTTGAATTTACTGTCGTTCTTAATAAATCCATGATTATTCGCATTATTAACATATTACTATTGGATCACTAGTAAGTGTCAAAGTCGACCTCTCGTCTCTACTTCTTCGAGATTAGACGGGATACCCATTGGGTACATGTTGTTTTTGTACTCATACTACACTTGCTGTGCATTTTTGTTGCACAGGTTTATATGTGGCTAGTGGCATAGTGGCATGGTTGATACGGAGACTTAGGTGAGTTGCATTTATCGAGACGACCGTAGCCAGCAGAGTCTCCTTCAAAGTATTGTACTGTATTTTCATTTCTGCCCACTTGTATTCCGGACAGTTACTGTATTTTATTCCATTCCCTAGTAAATGCTCATGCACTTGTGACACCGGATTCTGGGATGTCTATGGAAGTAGTCAGTATTTTGAAATTGTTAAAGATATCATTATTTATTCAGTGAAAATGTATTCCTTATTGTTTAAATGTATAAAAGATGTGAATTCAGAAATATCTGAAACGAGAAACTACTAGCTATTTGGTGTTGGCTTGCCCGACAATGGTGTCCGGCACCATCACGACTCTTAATGGATTTTGGGTCGTGACATACAGTATAAACACTAAACACATTGCAAAAATCCAGCGTAGAACAAATTTCATTATAGTCTACCTTTACCATATACTGTATACACATACTAGAAAGAAAGAAACACTATTAACAAATATATTGTATACAATATAATATATATATATAATGTATATTTTGTATCAATTACAAAAATAAAAGAAAAGTATAGTACAATGTATAATCAACTTTCTTGCCCTTGCCGTTGTTTTTGTTCGCGGCAACACTAAAATGCATTTTATACCCATTTTTTCCTCATTTGTAGTTATCAAACTCACATAAATCGAAAACCCTACAATCTATTGGAATCAAAATATGAAAAAGTTTTGGGATGATAAAGGGGATTAATAATATCAGAAAATGGGAAGAAAAAAAAAAAGTTAGTCAATTTTCATGAAGAAAAAGATTTAGTGAAAGGGCAAACAATTTTACGCCTACAAGTGGAAGAGTATGATAGTAATGGTTTCTGAATTTGGGTATTGCAAGATCATCGAATAATGAAAAGAATAAGTTTGAAATAGGTTGAATAGTAAACTGATTTAATTTTCCTATTTTAATGCCCAAACTTGAGGAAAGAGATATCTTTTAAGTGAGAGAGAATATCAAGGAAGAGATTTTAGGATATGAAAAATTGTACATAATTTAATTAAAAAGATAAGATTTTAAAATAAGTTGTAATAAAAGTAATTTTGTAAAAGCCGTCGCAGGGAATATAAATAAGTCTTTAAAGGGTTGTATTCTATATAAATTACTCTTACTTTTGTCCGGCCCGTTAGTTCTACCTCTTCTGTTTAGTCTCCTGACATTGATATCTGCATAGGTACAGTTAAACTTTACTTCCTCCAAATATTATTAAGCTTCAAAATTTGTTCATACTCTTCCATCATATGTTATTGTCCAACTTAGAATTCACTAACCTCACCAATTAAAGAAGGTTATGAAGGATAAAAGGGGATATGAATATTGTTTGGAAGTTGAAGTTACATATATATATATATATATATATATATATATATATATATATATATATATATATACCACAAGCTAAAAATTAAAGACTGCATATATCTACAAACTTTAACAAATAAACTTTCCTTTTGTGAATAATGTGAATCTTCACCACTACATTAAGCATCACGTTACAAACCTTTTGAGCCATGGAACTAAAAGAGGAGTTGCAAGATCAACTTAATCTTCATCATATATAGGATGATTCATAGAATTTTGGTGTATGAAGAGCTGTTGTTAGCTAATATACTTTATTTTCATATTGAACCTATATATAGTTCAATATATCAATATCCATAAGTCGTTTTGTCAAGACTATTAAAATCTGGATCGACAAATGCCATGCATTATTATTTGTTGTTATATTTTCTTTCAGTTTTACCCAACAATATACATGTAACGACCCGACTAATCGTTTTGAGCAATTGCATCCGATTCGGTAATTTGAGGTCACGAGTAGCTTCACACAGTATATTATGACTTGCGTGCATCATCGTTTGGGTTTTTGAGAAGTTCGTAAAGGATTTTTAGAAATAACTTTCATTTGAGAAGCTTGAAGTTGAAAGAATTGACCAAGATTTGACATTTGAATATTTGACCTCAGTTTGGAGTTTCGATGATTCCGATAGGCTCGGGTTGTGATTTTGGACTTGGGCGTACGTCCGGATTTGGATTTGGAGGTCCGTGGGTTGGACTGAAGCAATTCAGCAAAAGTTGGAAAAGTTGAAGTATGGAAGATGGAGGAGTTTGACCAATTGTTAACTTTTGTGATATCGGGATCGGAATGCAATTTCGAAAGTTAGAGCAGCTCCGTTATGTCAAGTGGGACTTGCATGCAAAAGTTGACGTCATTCCGGGTTGGTTTGATCGGTTTCGGCATGAGTTTTAGAAGTTGGAAGATTGGAAAGTTCATAAGTTCGATTGATGGTGTGATTCGTCGTTTCGGCGTTGTTTGATGTGATTTGAGACCTCGAGTGAGTCTGTGTTAGGTTATAGGACTTGTTTGTGTGCTTAGACGGGTTCCTGGGGACCTCGAGCATGTTTCGGATGGGCTACGGGTATTTTTCCTCCTATTTTGAACTGCTGGTTTCTGCCATCTGGCTTCCTTAATCGCATTCGCATCACTTCCTCCGCATTTGTGTAGTGTTATCTCGGAGGAGGAATCATTTGTTCTTCGCATTCGCGAGCTTTGTTCGGCGATCGCGTACTTCTGTATTTTCATCATTTTTGGAGTTCAAGAGCTCGGTTTTGGGCGATTCTTTTTGGGGTTTTCAAGCAAAACGATTGAGTAAGTGTTCTTAACCTAGAATTTATTATATTCCATGATTCGTCTTTATTTTTATCCTTTAATTAATGTTTTAGGTTGAGGAAAATAGGGATTTTTAAGAAAAGTTTCAAAATAAAAAAATCATGATTTGAGGGACGAAATGGTATCGTAATTTGATAATTTTGTATGGTTGAACTCATATTGGAATGTGTGTACGGATTTTGTATAAACTTTTGAGTTCCGAGGTGCGGGCCTGGGGGTCGACTTTTGGATCGATTTTTAGAATTTGATAAAGATTGAGGCTTTATGATCCGAAATAGTTTTTATGTTTTATTTATGCTATAAAGTTATTTTGGTTAGATTCGAGCCGTCCGGAGGTCTTTTCACCCGAGAAGTTCATTTTAAAGTATCAGTTTGTCTTATTTGAGGTAAGTATCTTGCCTAACCTTGCATGGGAGATTTTCCCTTAGCATTTGAGTCTTCTATGCTAATTGTAGTCCATGTACGCGAGGTGACGAGTGCGTGCTTGAACTTATTTGTGAAAAATATATCTTTTAGGGTTCTTAGGTCCTTATATTCACTAAGTGGGAAGTTGTTATGATATGATTGAGCTTCCTATTTGCTAATTTCACTTCTACATGCTCTATACGATGTTGTTAGCACTTCTTTACATCTTACTTGTTATTTAGCCCTTATTTGCCTTAATTGAAGTGATTACTTTCCTTATTAAGATGTTACTTTTTAATTGTGAGTTCCTTTATGACTTTGTGCATATATACTACATGTCCAAATTGTTGTGGTTGCATGTGTAATTATCACGTGCCTTACATGTCTTGTTGTTTTGTAAATGTTGTTGTATTCCTTTGATTTTTACGTGATTCTCTTTTTGTTGTATACTCATACTATTGGTGGTAGAAATTTTTGTGATTGAGTTGTTGATTTGTTGTTGTTGATTTAAATTATATACGGTGGGATCGGGTTGCATGCCTCAATAGGAGGAATAAGTGTGGTATATTGAGGAGGATAAGGGTGAATTGATATTACACGGTAGGATCGGGTTGCATACGCGCAATAGGAGGAATAAGGGTGATATATATTGAGGAGGAATAAGGGAGAATTGATATTATATGGTGGGATCGGGTTGCGTGCTGCAATATATTATGTTTATTGTTATGATACTGATATTGTACGGTGGGATCGGATTGCACGCCGTAACAGGAGGAACAAGGGTGATATATTGAGGAGGAATAAGGGTGAATTAGTATTATATGGTAGGATCAGGTTGCGTGCCGCAACATATCTTATATTTTGGTATCCCCTATTTTACTGTATTGACTTTGATAATTTGTATTTCTGTTTTTCACTAAGTTTTGAGGATCGAGTTATTGTCATTGACTTATTGACTTGCCGTCATTTCCTGAGTTCTTTCCCTAATACTATTATTATGGTGAATTAATTTCCAATGTAAATTACTACATTGAGTCATTTCCTCCTGCCCTGCTGAGTCATTCGTAATATCGTTATTTAAAATGAAGGAATCAGTATCATGCTTTCTTGTGTGCCTTTAAGTTAGAACTCGCCATATATTTTAGTATCTAATATTTCTAATAATCATTATATTTTATTCCAATTGCTTCCCCAGCTTAATAACCTTCACTTGCCTAAAGTTTTCTTCTATTTTACTTAAGAAGGGATGTTATTATGTTTAAACTTAAAAAATATTAAATGAAATAGCTATTCGATTTTGAATTTCATTCCAAAATGTTATTTTCTTCACTTAAATGATTTCTAAAAGAATAAAGATAACTTCCTCTTACTCGCGGGTTTCCTAATTGGTCTAGAAACTGTGGTCATCACTTATTTTGAAAGAAAATTTTGCATTTCGAGGCCTTAAAAACCTCTTTCTGCATCACTTCGATTAGCGTGCGCAGTCTGGGCGCGTAGCCGGAAAGCCAATATGTGAAAATCTTTGAAAATGATGAATTTTGACTTTAAAATGAACTTAAGTTGACTTCGGTCAACATTTTAGGTAAACTGATCCAGACCCATGATTTGACGGTCCCGGAGGGTCCGTATGAAAATATGGGACTAGAGCGTATGCCCGGAATCGAATTTCGAGGTCCCAAGACCGAAAAATGAATTTTTGAAAGAAATTATTTTGCTGAATTAATTATGAAGTAAAGAAGAGAATTTATGTATGAAACCATTCGTATCGGGACCGTATTTTGGTTTTGGAGCCCGGTACAGGTCTTATATATGATTTAAATCGAACTTGTGAAATTTGGTAAGAAACGGACTTGAAATGATATGAATCGGACCTTATTTGGAAAAAAAAGGAAAATTTCATATTTTTAAGAAAACTTCATGATTTTGATGCTAAATTCATAGTTGTTGATGTTATTTGAGAGATTTGAATGCACGAGCAAGTCCGTATGATGTTTTTAGTTTGGTGTGCATGTTTGGTTTGGAGCCTCGAGGGCTCGGGTGAGTTTTGGATAGGCCACGGAGTAGAATTGGACTTGGGAAAAATGTAGGTTTCAGCTGTTCTATTGTAGGCTTGCAGGCTTTGTATTTGCGAAGCCTGGCTCGCAAATGAGATGTTCCCCATTTTGGCCAGTCGTCGCAAATGCGACAGAATGTTCGCAAAAGCAACTTCACAAATGCGATAACATCAGAGTCTGGGTTCGCAATTGTGAACCCTGATCGCAATTGCGATACCTGCAACCTGTAAATTTACACTTAGACGCATTTTCAACCATTTTTCACATCTTCTCAAAACATAAACTCTCTTGGGCGATTTTCCAAAGAAACCTTCTTCTCCAAATCAATTGTAAGTCGTTTCTAACTAGTTTTCTTCAATCTTTAAATCTTTTCACATGATTCCAACTTAAAATCAATGTTTTTCATGGGAAAATTGGGTGTTTTGGGTAGAACCTAGGTTTTTCAAAAATAGGAGATTTGGACCTCGATTTGAGGTCCGATTTCAAAAAATATTATATATTTGGGTTCGTAGGGGAATGGGTAGTTGGATTTTTCTTCGAACCTTGGGTTTTGACCATGTGGGCCCGGGGCGATTTTTGACTTTTTGGGTAAAACTTTGGAAAACTTATTTTCATACATTAGAATTGATTCATTTAGCATGTATTGACGTAATTAAGTAACTTGTGGCTTGATACGAGCGAATTGGTGGTGGAATCAAGAGGTAAAGCGATAATTGAGACTTGAATTGTGTTCGTGGCATCGAAGTAAGTGTTTGGTCTAACCTTAGCTTAAGGAATTAGGAGTCGTGTCTTATTTGCTACGTGTTAACTGTGGAGTACGGCGTATAAGCATGGTGACGAGTATCAATACGTCGGTGTCAAGCATGCCCCTGAGTCTTGTATGGTAATTGTTATGATTCTGTTGTGGTTTATTGTGCTTCATATGAGGATTATCATTATTGTTCCCTTGTCGGGATGTTATTGTCATATTTTGTTCTCTAGCCGGGATGTGTGTTGTGATATTATTGTTCCCTTGCCGGGATGTTGTTGTAATATTATTGTTCCCTTATCGGGATGTTGTTATATTGCTATCGTTCCCTTGCCGGAATTCTTTTATGATTGGTGTTGATAAATGAAATGGGAGCATATTGCATGCCTGCAATGGTAATATGTGAAATGGGAGCGGGTTGGACACCTGCAACGGTAATATATGAAATGGGAGCGGGTTGCACGCCCAGCAACAGTAATATGTGAAATAGGAGCGGGTTGTACGCCTACAACGGTGATATGTGAAATGGGAGCGGGTTGCAAGCCTGCAATGGTAATATATAAAATGGGAGTTGGTTGCACGCCTGCAATGGTATCATATGAAATGGGATCGGTTTGCATGCCTGCAACGGTATTACATGTGTACCTGTTCTTCTTATTTCATTATCTTTGTTGGTACTTGATTTATGGCATTCCTAATATTTCCCTACTATTGTACTGTTGTTATCTGTTACTCCCCGCAGCATGTTTCCCCCGCGCAACTTTAGTTGTAATTATCTATTTTTATTTCCGTTGTATATGATTTAACTGCATAGGTTTATTTGGTAGTCTGGTCCTAGGCTCGTCAATATTTTGCCGAGGTTAGGCTAGGCACTTACCAGCACATGGGGTTGGTTGTGCTGATACTACACTCTGCACTGTGTGCAGATACTGATACCGAAGCATTTGGACCATAGTGAGGGTGTTGTCTTCAGTCCATACAGGCGATCTAAGGTAGTCCTGCAGACGTCCGCGGGCTTTGGCGTCTCCTCCTATCTTTTCTCTTTCTATTTTTACTTATTCAGAGATAGACTTATGTATTTCATTCAGACCTTGTTTGTAGTATTCATAGACAGTCCGTGACTTGTGACACCAAATTCTGGGTAGTTTCGTACTTCAAATTATGTAGCAGTGTTTGGTTGGACTATTAAGTTTTGGCTTCCGTATTTTCGATTGTTTAATCTTATTCTGTTGTTTAATCACTTAGTATTTTACATTGTTTAATATGCTTAATAAAAAGAGAGATGAATTTGCAATATTCTGCTTGCCTAGCTTCTACGAGTAGGCGCCATCACAACTCCCGAGGGCGGACAATTTCGGGTCGTGACAAGTTGGTATCAGAGCTCTAGGTTACATAGGTCTCACAAATCACAGACAAGCTTAGTAGAGTCTGAGGGATCGGTACGGAGACGTCTGTATTTATCCCCCAGAGGCTACGGAGTTATAGGAAAAAACTTCACATTTATTCTTTCATGTCGTGCGGTTTGGCTTCTCAATGCTAATTGAATTTCTACTCTGTTCTTTCGCAGATAGCGAGAACACGCGCTTCCTCATCCACTGACCAGTAGTCCGAGCCCCCAGTAGCAGCTCCTATGAGGGGCAGAGGGCAAGGCTATGCTATAGGCCAAGATAGGGGCAGAGCTAAGCCTAGAGCAGCAGCACCAGCGGTGGAGACTCAGGTTGACTTTGATGATAAGGTTCCGGCCCATGCAATTCTGGTGGGCCCAGCTCAGGTCCCAGAGGGGTTTATTTCTACCCCAGTACTCCAGGATGCTCTAGTTCGTCTAGTGGGCCTTATGGAGAGCATTACCCGGGCAGGCTTGCTTCCTGTAGCACCAGCCGTCTCTTAGGCAGAAGGAGGAGCACAGACTCCTGCTATTCGCACCCTAGAGTAGATGGCTCCCCAGTTTCACACTCCAACAGCTCAGCCAGTTGGAGCAGTTCAGCCGGGTATGGTAGCTCAGACCGGTGATGGAGCAGCTATGTTTGTCGATGCTTTGTGGAAATTGGACAGGTTTACCAAACTCTTCACTACTACTTTTAGCAGTGCATCTTCTGAGGATCCCCAGGATTATCTAGACAGCTGTCATGAGGTTCTCAGGAACATGGGGATAGTGGAAACCAATGGGGTCGACTTTGCTACTTTCCGCTTGTCTGGATCCGCCAAGACTTGGTGGAGAGATTATTGTTTGGCTAGGCCAACCAGATCACCAGCTTTGACTTTGGATCAGTTTACTCAGCTATTTCTGGAGAAGTTTCTCCTTATCACTCAGCGAGAGATCTACCGGAGGCAGTTTGACCGTCTCTAGCAGGGTTCTATGACCATTACTCAGTATGAGACCAGATTCATCAACTTGGCTCGTCATGCCCTTATTATACTTCCCACCGAGAGAGAGGGGGTGAGGAGGTTCATTGCGGGACTTATTAAGCCGATTCGACTTCAGATGGATAGGGAGACAGGGAGTGAGATTTCTTTTCAGGAAGCGGCCAATGTGGCCAGGAGAGTGGAGATGGTTCTATCGCTTGGAGGTGGTCAGGGATCCGACAAGAGGCCTCGTCATTCAGGCAGATTCAGTGGCACCTCGTCTGGAGGCAGGGATTTGTATGGTAGAGGCCATCCTCCTAGGCCTTTTCAGTCAGCACTCAAGGTTTCTCACGGTGCTTCAGGTGGTCGTGGTTCTCATATGCAGTATTCTGATCAACAGTCTTATAGTGCACCACCAGCTCCTATCAGTGCACCGCCACTTCAGAGTTTTCAGGGTCATCAGCCCAGCCGTCGAGGGCTTGTTTTACTTGTGGAAACACGAGGCACATTGCTAGATATTGCCCTCGAGCACCAAGCGGTTCTATATAGCAGGGTTCTCGTGCTATGATACATGCACCAGGTGTTCCACCACCTACTCCGCCAGCTAGGGGTGGGGGTGCAGGTGCTAGAGGTGGATGTAGAGGTATTAGAGGTGGAGGTCAGGAAGCTAGAGGTGGAGGCCATCCAGCAGTAGGCCATCCTAGAGATGTAGTTCAGGCTGATGGGGGCCCAGCCCCGATGTTATGCTCTTCCATCCAGGCCTGAGGCTGAGGCTTTTGATGCAGTCATTGTCACACCTCTTTTTTACGTACCCGAGAGGGTACAAGGGAGTTTTTTCCAATTAAAGGACAATCGAAACGGGATTTGTTTGTTTATTTTAGAGTCGCCACTTGGGAGATTTAGGGTGTCCCAAGTCACCAATTTTAATCCCGAATCGAGGAAAAGAATGACTCCATATTACAGTCTACATACCAGAAATCCGGATAAGGAATTCTGTTAACCCGGGAGAAGGTGTTAGGCATTCCCGAGTTCTGTGGTTCTAGCACGGTCGCTCAACTATCATATTCGGCTTATTTATCTGATTTTAAATACAATTATGGACCGATGTGCCAATTTTAACTCTTTACCGCTTTTATTATATTTTTTTAAAGGAATATGAATATCGTTTAAAACATGTCTTTGGATTGCGTCACATGAAATGCACCCGCGATCCGGAACATATTTTTATTCAATGTTTTAGGATTTGGATTTGGGTCGCATGAAATGCACACCCGAGTTTAAGAAGGTAAGATTATTAAAATACGCGCCTAAAGTGATTAGCGTATTATTATTTCTGGGTAAATTCGTGGAATTTTGCTAAACGGCCGATCCCGAGTTCTAAGTAATTAAAGCATACATTTTGTGAGGGCTCCGCAATCTGTACATTTTTTATGTGGCGAAGCTCCTCTCGTTTTTATTATTTAAGGGCAAACTTAAGACAATTACGATTTTCTACCAATGAAGTCATCCGAGGTTAAACAAAAGCAACAATTCTAATAGGTAATAATATCCATGGTAAAATGAAAAAAAGCAATTCAACAAAGACGACACACAAACAGTTCATAGGAAATCCATATCATTTTTCCATTCCATTTAAACAAATATCACAAGTTTGGAAATGTATATGCACCTGTTTGAAGAAAGAACAACAACCAAACTGGACCGACAACTGTCGGAAACCTCTCCAACGACGGAACGTCGGAACCTCGATGTCAAGCTCAACGTACCGGACCTCGACGAACCAAAGACGACCTCGATGGAAATAGAAAGCTTGGACCAAAAACTGTCAACGCCCGAGATGTTGGCTGCTGCTGGATTTTTTCGACGCATCAGGTTGGCTCGAGAAAAATGCAACATAAGGGGTTGTTTGGATGCGAGGAAAGGGCAACTATGGAAGGAGCTAGTGGCGCGAAGGAGAAGACTGTAGCGACAGCTGCTCGGCAGCGCAGCGACGCAGCAACAGCTGCTGCCCTAACGACGAAGCAACAGTAGGGTCGACGGGCTGAATGACGAAGAAAGTGATGACAATGGTTATGGCGTTTGGACGTAGGGTCGACGGGCAGTGACGACGCTGCTACTGGTTGCTGGGAATACGAGGGGTCGTTGGCGACGAAGGCGAAGACGCGCTGCAACAGCTGCTCGGAAACGCAGCAACGACTGTTTGGCACGCAGCAATAGCTGCTCGTTGGACTGAAAATGGTGAAACTGCTGGTTTTTGTTCGGGCTGTGCGTGGGGCTGACGAACTGGGCAATGACAACGAGGGGGGCTGCTAACGGGCCTGTTTGGTGGTGGTTCCGACGTGGAGGGAAGCTGGAAGGGTGGTGGTCGTGAGGCTTTGGGGTAGGGTTATGGGGTAGGTCCTCTAGAGTTTTTTGTTTTACTTCTTGAGGAAGAAAGAGCTCAACAGTGCTCGAGCCTCCTCCTTTAAAAATCTGTTCAAACCCCCTTTTCCCCTCCCTTTGTCCGTGCATTTGTAGCCCTTTTGTCAAGAAAAATGAGCCCCACGCGTGGTGGGGTTCAAGACTTGTGTCCCCCACGCGTGGCGGGGTTCCCCGTGTGTCGTGTTCCGTCCGTGTTCCCCACGCGTGTCCCCCATGTGTGGTGGACTCGGATTATTATGGGCTAGGTCCAAAAATTAGACCTAAAAACGGGTAGTTTGAACCCGAATAATATTCTTTTGCCCGGACCCGAGAAATAAGAACACGACGTTGCTCAACTAATTATGTAAGCAAAATAACTACCAAAAGACTAATATTTAAGACAAAACTATATCTTTTTAAATATTTTTTCAAGATTAAAATAGCTACAAAATATTAATAAAACTATTTTTGTAATTTTCGTTTTTATATAAAGATAAAATATAAAATAATATTTTTGTATTTTTTCAAAATTAAAATGACTACAAAACATTAATAGAACTATATATTTTTTTTGGTAATTTTCGAAATTATATAACGTACAAAAGTAAGGTACAATTTTTTGTATTTTTTCAAGTTTATGAGAAATACATAAATTAAAATTTATATATATATTTTTGTAGTTTTCTCTTTTTGCGACGAAATAGAGTAAAATAGTCAAAATAGCTATATTAGACCTAGGTTAAATATTTACGCTAAAAATGTGAAAATTCTCGGGGAGGGTCAAAAATCACGTGTCTAAAGCTGCCCCTCTTTGACTGGAAACACGAAGAGTTTTCCGACAAAGAATGACTAGACATGTTTTTGACCCGATCATTATTTGGAGGGACTACACTAAGGAAAGGAAGGGGATGTGACCGAACCCTGGTATCTGAGCTGCCTACATATCCTTGGTTATACAGGAATTAGGCCACGTGTAGTTCGGAGCTGAGAGAGATGGTAGAGTGTACTGAGGTGGAGAGCCGATCGAGGTGCCGTTCCGTTGAGGTTCCGGTCCGCGGTCCTGTCATTACATCAAAAATGAAAAATGAGAAAGACTAACTAAGCCTATCAGCTATTAGTTACAAGGATTCTTATCTGTAAGTCTTCTGAAACTTGATCTTGAGTCTTGAATGGTGCTTCATACAGACTTTGGATTTGAACCTTGACTTGCTAGTTGTAGGTGCTAGTTCTTGAGCAGACCACATATGTTCTCCACTTCCGTACTTTGGATTCATTTTTTCTCTTTTTTTCTTTTCTTGTGTTTTTTTTTACCAGCTTTTGTTGACCATCTCAGACTGTTGACTCGCATTCTTGAGGCGAGCTTCTGCTATTTATAACTTGGTTGAATGCTGGGGATTTTTGTTGTAGCCTTCTGCTTCCCGGTGCTGGGGATTTTTATTGTTTCCTGCTGGGGATTCCTATTGTAACCTTCTACCTTCCGGTGGGGTTACTGATTTCCGAAATCTACAGTATAAGACTAAAAAGTACTCCTCTTGTTATACAGGTGGGCGCCTGAATGCAAAAATATGATATGTATGCCCGCATTATACTGGTGGGCGACCTAGAACAGAATGTATTCCCGCATTATACTGGTGGGTGACCTAGAACATGATATGTATGCCCGCATTATACTGGTGGGCGACCTAGAACAAAAATGTATTCCCGCATTATACTGGTGGGCGACCTAGAACAAAATGTATTCCCGCATTATACTGGTGGGCGACCTAGAACAAAAATGTATTCCCGCATTATACTGGTGGGCGACCTAGAACAAAATGTATTCCCGCATTATACTGGTGGGCGACCTAGAACAAAAATGTATTCCCGCATTATACTGGTGGGCGACCTAGAACAAAATGTATTCCCGCATTATACTGGTGGGCGACCTAGAACAAAAATGTATTCCCGCATTATACTGGTGGGCGACCTAGAACAGAAATGTATTCCCGCATTATACTGGTGGGCGACCTAGAACATGAATGTATTCCCGCATTATACTGGTGGGCGACCTAGAACAGAAATGTATTCCCGCATTATACTGGTGGGCGACCTAGAACAGAAATGTATTCCCGTATTATACTGGTGGGCGACCTAGAACATGAATGTATTCCCGCACTATACTGGTGGGCGACCTAGAACATGAATGTATTCTCGCATTATACTGGTGGGCGACCTAGAACAGAATGTATTCCCGCATTATACTGGTGGGCGACCTAGAACAGAATGTATTCCCGCATTATACTGGTGGGCGACCTAGAACAGAATGTATTCCCGCATTATACTGGTGGGCGACCTAGAACAGAAATGTATTCCCGCATTATATTGGTGGGCGACCTAGAACATGAATGTATTCCCGCATTATACTGGTGGGCGACCTAGAACATGAATGTATTCCCGCATTATACTGGTGGGCGACCTAGAACAGAATGTATTCCCGCATTATACTGGTGGGCGACCTAGAACAAAAATGTATTCCCGCATTATACTGGTGGGCGACCTAGAACAGAGAAATGTATTCCCGCATTATACTGGTGGGCGACCTAGAACATGAATGTATTCCCGCATTATACTGGTGGGCGACCTAGAACAGAAATGTATTCCCGCATTATACTGGTGGGCGACCTAGAACATGAATGTATTCCCGCATTATACTGGTGGGCGACCTAGAACATGAATGTATTCCCGCATTATACTGGTGGGCGACCTAGAACAGAATGTATTCCCGCATTATACTGGTGGGCGACCTAGAACATGAATGTAAAGATTGAAAAGTATGCCTCTGTTATATGGGCGGGCTCCCAACTTTAATTCTTGAAATGTAAACGCCATTCCTCTCTTCAGGCAGGCTCCTGATTTCAACAACAACTTAGGAGGAAATGCCTCTCATATGGGTAAAACTAAACTTTAAGAGGAAATGCGTCTCCTATGGGTAAAAGTAAACTTAGGAGGAAATGCGTCTCCTATGGGTAAAACTAAACTTAGGAGGAAATGCGTCTCCTATGGGTAAAACTAAACTTTAGGAGGAAATGCGTCTCCTGTGGGTAAAAGTAAACTTAGGAGGAAATGCATCTCCTATGGGTAAAACTAAACTTTAAGAGGAAATGCGTCTCCTATGGGTAAAAGTAAACTTAGGAGGAAATGCGTCTCCTATGGGTAAAACTAAACTTAGGAGGAAATGACTCTCCTATGGGTAAAACTAAACTTTAGGAGGAAATGCGTCTCCTGTGGGTAAAAGTAAACTTAGGAGGAAATGCATCTCCTATGGGTAAAAATGAACTTAGGAAGTGCTTCTCCTATCGGTAAAACAAAACTTAGGAAGTGCATCTCCTATTAATGAAATCTTTAACTTAGGAAGTGCGTCTCCTGCGCGTGAAATCTTAATTCAGGAAGTGCGTCTCCTCTGGGTAAAATAGACTTAGGAAATGCGTCTCCTATGGGTAAAACTTAGGAAGTGCGTCTCCTATTGGCAAAACTAGACCTAGGAAGTGCGTCTCCTATTGGTAAAGGCGTGGAATGTATTCCCTTGTTATACAGGTGGGCGCCTAAAATATGAAATGGACAGACAAAAAAGTATTCCTCTCGTTATTCAGGTGGGCGCCTAGCTTCAACAACAACTTTAAAAAATAAAATCCTATTTGAGGGCGGATGAACCCAAAATATCCTATTTGAGAGCGGATGAACCCAACATATCCTGTTTGAGGGCGGATGAACCCGACATATCCTATTCGAGGGCGGATGAACCCGACATATCCTATTCGAGGGCGGATGAACCCGACATATCCTATTCGAGGGCGGATGAACCCGACATATCCTATTCGAGGGCGGATGAACCCGACATATCCTATTCGAGGGCGGATGAACCCGACATATCCTGTTCGAGGGCGGATGAACCCGACATATCCTGTTTGAGGGCGGATGAACCCAACATATCCTATTTGAGGGCGGACGAACCCGACATATCCTATTCGAGGGCGGACGAACCCGACATATCCTATTCGAGGACGGATGAACCCGACATATCCTATTCGAGGGCGGATGAACCCGACATATCCTATTCGAGGGCGGATGAACTCGAAATATCTTATTCGAGGGCGGATGAACCCAACATATCCTATTTACGGGCGGACGAACCCAACATATCCTGTTTGAGGGCGGATGAACCCGACATATCCTGTTTGAGGGCGGATAAACCCAACATATCCTATTCGAGGGCGGATGAACCCGAAATATCCTATTCGAGGGCGGATGAACCCAAAATATCCTATTCGAGGGCGGATGAACCCGAACTATCCTATTTGAGGGCGGATGAACCCGACATATCCTATTTAAGGGCGGATGAACCCAGACATATCCTATTCGAGGGCGGATGGACCCGACATATCCTATTCGAGGGCGGATGAACCCGACATGTACTGTTTGAGGGCGGATGAACCCGAACTATCCTATTTGAGGGCGGATGAACTCGACATATCCTATTTGAATGCGGATGAACCCAGACATATCCTATTCGAGGGCGGATGAACCCGACATATCTTATTTGAGGGCGGATGAACCCGACATATCCTATTTGAGGGCGGATGAACCCAGACATATCCTATTCGAGGGAGGATGAACCCGACATATCCTATTTGAGGGAGGATGAACCCGAAATATCCTATTCGAGGGCGGATGAACCTAACATATCCTATTCGAGGGCGGATGAACCCGAACTATCCTGTTTGAGGGCGGATGAACCCGAACATATCCTGTTCACAGATCACAAGAGTCTGCAGTATTTGTTCAAGCAGAAGGAGCTAAATTTGAGGCAGAGAAGGTGGTTGGAGCTATTAAAGGACTATGATATCACCATCTTATATCATCCGGGAAAGGCCAATGTGGTGGTTGATGCTTTGAGTAGGAAGTCAGCCAGTATGGGCAGCCTTGCTTATATTCTGGTCGGTGAGAGACCGCTTGCTTTGGATGTTCAGGCTTTGGCCAATCAGTTCGTAAGGTTGGATGTTTCTGAGCCCACCCGTATGTTAGCTTGCACAGTCGCTCGTTCTTCATTTTTGGAGCATATCCGTGATCGGTAGTATGATGATCCACATTTGTGTGTCCTTAGAGACATGGTGCAGCACGGAGGTGCCAAGCAGGTTACGTTAGGAGATGATAAAGTTCTGAGATTGCAGGGTCGAGTTTGTGTGCCTAATGTGGATGGACTCCGAGAGTTGATTTTAGAGGAGGCCCATAGTTCTCGGTACTCTATTCATCCAGGTGCCGCTAAGATGTATCAGGAACTGCGGCAGCATTATTGGTGGTGGAGGATGAAGAAGGACATTGTTGCTCATGTGGCTCGGTGTTTGAACTGTCAGTAGGTTAAGTACGAGCATTAGAGACCCGGTGGGTTGTTCTAGAAGATTGAGATTCATGAGTGGAAGTGGGAGCGTATTACTATGGACTTCGTTGTTGGACTCTCATAGACTCAGAGGAAATTCGATGCAGTATAGTTTATTGTTGATAGGCTGACTAAGTCAGCACATTTCATTCCGGTGGCAGTCTCCTATTCTTCCTAGAGGTTAGCTGATATCTATATCCGGGAGATTATTTGTCTTTATGGTGTGCCCGTGTCTATCATTTTGGATCGAGGTACGCAGTTTACCTCACATTTTTGGAGAGCAGTTCAGCAAAAGTTGGGCACACTGATTGAGTTGAGCACTTTCATCCTCAAACAGACGGGCAGTCCGAGCGGACTATTCAGATTTTGGAGGATATGCTCCGAGCTTGTGTCATTGACTTTGGAGGCTCGTGGGATCAGTTTTTGCCTTTAGTGGAGTTTGTCTACAACAACAGCTACCAGTCGAGTATCCAGATGGCTCCTTATGAGGCTTTGTATGGTAGGCGGTGTCGGTCGTCGGTTAGATGGTTTGAGCCGGGAGAGGCTCGGTTGTTGGGTAAGGATCTGGTGCAGGATGCCTTGGACAAGATCAGGATTATTTAGGATAGGTTTCGCACAGCTCAGTCCAGGCAAAAGAGTTATGCTGACCGCAAGGTTCGTGATTTGGCTTTCATGGTCGGTGAGCAGGTATTGCTTCGAGTGTCGCCTATAAAGGGCGTGATGAGATTTGGGAAGAAGGGCAAACTTAGCCCTAGGTTCATTGGCCCGTTTGAAATTCTTGATCGAGTGGGAGAGGTGGCTTACAGACTTGTGTTGCCGCCGAGCTTATTAGTCGTGCATCCAGTATTTCATGTATCCATGCTTCGGAAGAATCATGGTGATCCATCCCATGTGTTAGATTTCAGCACTGTCTAGTTGGACAAGAACTTGTCCTACAAGGAGGAGCCGGTAGCTATTCTAGACCAGCAGGTTCATCAGTTGAGATCAAAGAGTTTTCCTTTTGTTCGTGTTCAATGGAGAGGTCAGCCTGTTGAGGCATCGACCTGGGAGTCTGAGTCCAATATGCGGAGCCGTTACCCCCCACATTTTCCCCAACTCAGGTACTTCTTTCTTCTGTCCGTTCGAGGATGAATGGTTGTTTCAAAGGTGGAGAATGTGATGACCTTTTGGGTCATCACTTGTTTTGAAAGAAAATTCTGCATTCGAGGACTAAAAAACTCTTTCTGCATCACCTCGATTTGTATGCGCAGTCCAGGTGCGTAGTCAGAAAGCCAATATGTGAAAATCTGTGAAAATGGTGAATTTTGACTTTAAAATAAATTTAAGTTGACTTTGGTCAATATTTTGGATAAACGAATCTAGACCCGTAATTTTACGGTCCCAGAGGTTCCGTAGGAAAATATGGGACTTAACCGCACGCCCGAAATCGAATTGCGAGGTCCCAAGCCCGAGAAATAAATTTTTGAAAGAAATTATTTTGCTGAATTAATTATGAAGTAAATAAGAGAATTTATGTATGAAACCATTGGTATCGGCCCTGTATTTTGGTTTTGGAGCCCGTTACAGGTCTTATATATGATTTAAGTCGAACTTGTGAAATTTGGTAAGAAACGGACTTGAAATGATATGAATCGGACCTTATTTGAAAAAAATTAGAAAATTTGATGTTCTTAAGAAAATTTCATGATTTTGATTCTAAATTCATAGTCGTTGATGCTATTTGAGAGATTTGAATACACGAGCAAGTCCTTATGATCTTTTTAGGTTGATGTGCATGTTTGGTTTGGAGCCCCGAGGGCTCGGGTGAGTTTTGGATAGGCCACGGAGTAGAATTGGACTTGGGAAAAATGCAGGTTTCAGTTGTTCTATTGAAGGCCTGCAGGCTTCACAAGGGCTCGCAAATGCGAGTTCACAAATGTAAGGGCTGAGTCGCAAATGTGAACTAGCACAGACCAGCTTTCCCTCGCAAATACGAGTTTTCTATCGCAAATGCGATGTTCCCCATTTTGTCCAGTCATCGCAAATGCGACAGGATGTTCGCAAAATCGAAGGTCGCTTAGCAAATGCGATAACAGTAGAGTCTAGGTTCGCAATTGCAAACCCTAGACGCAATTGCGATACCTGCAACCTGTAAATTTATACTTAGATGCATTTTCAACCATTTTTCACATCTTCTCAAAACATAAACTCTCTTGGGCGATTTTCCAAAGAAAACTTCTTCTCCAAATCAATTGTAAGTCATTTCTAACAAGTTTTATTCAATCTTTAACATCTTTTCACTTGATTCCAACTCAAAATCAATTGGGTGTTTTGAGTAGAACCTAGATTTTTCAAAAATTGGGGATTTGGACCTCGATTTGAGGTCCGATTCCAAAATAAATTATATATTTGGGTTCATGGGGAAATGGGTAGTCGGGTTTTGGTTCGAACCTTGGGTTTTGACAATGTGGTCCCGGGGGCGATTTTTGACTTTTTGGATAAAACTTTAGAAAACTTATTTTCATGCATTAGAATTGATTCATTTAGCATTTATTGACGTAAGTAAGTAACTTGTGGTTAGATACGAGCAAATGCGTGGTAGAATCAAGAAGTAAAGCGATAATTGAGACTTGAATTGTGTCTGTGGCATCGAGGTAAATGTTTGGTCTAGCCTTAGCTTGAGGGATTAGGAGTCGTGTCTTATTTGCTATGTGTTAACTGTAGAGTACGACGTATAGGCATGATGACGAGTATCTATACGTCACTGTCAAGCATACCCGTGAGTCTTGTATGGTAATTGTTGTGACTCCGTTGTAGTTTATTGTGCTTCATATGAGGATTATCATTATTGTTCCCTTGCCGGGATGTTATTGTCATATTTTATT
The DNA here is from genome assembly GCF_000393655.2 of Nicotiana sylvestris. Classification (NCBI taxonomy): domain Eukaryota; kingdom Viridiplantae; phylum Streptophyta; class Magnoliopsida; order Solanales; family Solanaceae; genus Nicotiana; species Nicotiana sylvestris. The sequence goes on along the minus strand of NC_091059.1, from coordinate 215,576,453 downwards.
CCCTTGCCGAGATGTGTGTTGTGATATTATTGTTTCCTTGCTGGGATGTTGTTGAAATATTATTGTTCCCTTGCCGGGATATTGTTATATTGCTATCATTCCCTTGCCGGGATTCTTTTATGATTGGTGCTAATAAATGAAATGGGAGAGGGTTGCACACCTGCAATGGTAATATGTGAAATGGGAGCGGGTTGCACACCTGCAACGGTAATATATGAAATGGGAAGGGGTTGCACGCCTGCAACGGTAATATGTGAAATGGGAGTGGGTTGCACGCCTACAAAGGTGATATGTGAAATGGGAGCGGGTTGCATGCCTACAACGGTAATATATGAAATGGGAGTGGGTTGCACGCCTACAATGGTATCATATGAAATGGGATCGGGTTGCACGCCTGCAACGGTATTACATGTGTACATGTTATTATTTCCTTATCTTTGTTGGTACTTGATTTATGGCATTCCTTATATTTCCTTACTGTTGTTATCTGTTACTCCCCGCAGCATGTTTCCCCCGCCCAACTTTAGTTGTAATTATCTATTTCTATTTTCGTTGTATATGATGTAACTGCATTGGTTTATTTGGTTGTATAGTCCTAGCCTCGTCACTACTTCGCCGAGGTTAGGATAGGCACTTACTAACACATGGGGTCGGTTGTGCTGATACTACACTCTGTACTGTGTGTAGATACTGATATCGGAGCGTTTGGACCGCAGTGAGGGTGTTGTCTTCAGTCCACACAGGCGATCCGAGGTAGTCCTGCAGACGTCCGTGGGCCTTGGCGTCTCCTCCTATCTTTTCTCTTTCTGTTTTTACTTATTTAGAGATAGACTTATGTATTTCATTCAGACCTTGTTTGTAGTATTCTTAGACAGTCCATGACTTGTGACACCAAATTTTGGGTAGTTTTGTACTTCAAATTAAGTAGCAGTATTTGTTTGGAATATTAAGTTTCGGTTTCCGCATTTCCGATTGTTTAATCTTTCTCCGATATTTAATCACTTACTATTTTACATTTTTTAATATGCTTAATAAAAAGGGAGATGAATTTGCAATATTCAGCTTGCCTAGCTTCCATGAGTAGGCGCCATCACGACTCCCGAGGGCAGAAAAATCCGGATCGTGACAGAAACTGTCAATTTACTTTATGAAATATAGATGAAACGTTTTGAAAATATTAATTAGAAGTTGATACGGATATGATGTATTGAGTAGCACGTGGATTTTGCCATGTAAAGCGAAAGGAGAATATGTGGGCACAAGGTGCCATGTGTGTTAAAGGTTTAGAAGTTGTGATTTTGATATGAGACTTCGAGGATTGGGATGGTCAGAATTGTGTATTAAGAATGATGTGATTGGTTTAGTTAACATCGCTTTCTTTGTTTGAGCACATTTTTACTTGTCTGTAACCCAGCTATGTTGGTGTTAACTTACTTGGTTACTTTTCGTTACCATCCCCGTTATCGTCTCTACTGTTTTTAATTTGATTTCTTCTTGCTATTGGAGTTACTTTGTTATCTTTATCTTGTTATATGTATGTCATATCTTGTTCAGTTTATTAGACCAATAGGTGTCTTGACTGTTCCTCGTCACTACCTGTTGATACCTAATTTTTCCCTATATATTTTCAATATGCAAAATAACTTCAAAATAGTATATATATATATATATATATATATATATATATATATATATATATATATATGCATATGTAAGCATGTCCTAGTGTTTTATTATTTTTACATAATTTTTAAAGATTTTAAAATCAATTTATTTCCCTCTTTTATCCACAAAAAAACCAATAAGTATTTTCAAAATTATTATTTTTGGTAATTCATTTGTTGGACTTTTATATTTATGCTAAGATATAGCTAAGGTATTTTTTTGCATATTTTTACAAATTTATTAAGTATTTTTAAGTTAAATTACATAATTGCAATTCTAGCCCTTTTAAGATTCAATTGTGTTTTATATTCATAAAATTAAGTCCTGTATTTTTAAATTTTTAATCATATATTATAAATCATTTTAGTTCTTTCAATTTAATTCCAGAAATTAATTTACTATTTTTTATAATTTTAAAAAAGGGGAAATTGGTTATTTAAATAATAGCCCAAATATATTTCAATTTTAGCCTATATTTGACCCAAATTAACTCAATTTCCCCGGCCCAATTCCCATACAAACCCGACCCCTAACCCAATTAAACGACCCAACCCGGATTCCCCTACCTACTCTCTTTAATCCATGCCGTTGATCATTCAGATCTACGACCAATATTCGCCCTTACCATTTTAACCTTAAACGACCCCTTACCCTACCTCATTCTTCACCAAACACCGCCCTTGAATCTATCTTCTCTCTATTCTCTCTGAAACCTCACATAAACCCTAACCGCCGCTATCTAACCCAACCCTAATCTACCTTAACCCCTGCCTAATCCATGGCCTCTCATGGCCATTGAAGATGTGCATTGGCCTCTTATGGCTCCTGGGTGTTTGTTTCTGTGGTTTCATGGCCAAACCTTGAGGGAATCTGGTCCAGTCCTTGCTCGGCTTCTGTTTATGGCCTTTCTCCAGCCATCCATGATCTTTCTCCCGCCATTCATGGCCTTTCAAGGCAGATCCTTGATTTTCCTGGTTAGATCGGTAACTTTCAAGGTCTTTCTCACCTCTTTTGGGTTTTCCGAAACCTTAATCTTTAAGATCTTTCATTTTTCTTCAGATCTACCTTAGATATGTGATTACTATGAACTTCTTAAGTAATTTTCTCAAAGATTTTCCGATTTTCTTTCAAAGTGACTCTTCACTTTTCAACGATTAGGGTTTTCCTTTAAGTTTTTTTTCAAAAAAAGATCTCTTCTCTGATTTTAGTGTTGTTTGTGATTTTGCTATGTTTGAAACGATTTGCTCATGTTGTTCTTCTATCTATTTCAATATGTTAAAAAACCCTAGTTCCTCTTAGTTCTGAAATTGTTTGCCTAAATGTGTACTTGTTCTTTGTTTCTGACTCTCTTTTCCTTGTCTGACTTATTTGATTTTGAGTTCGTACCATCTCTTAAACTCGACTACTGTCGAAGCCCTAATTTCTTAAAAGGGGTTTTCTCACCTATTACTACTGTGAGACCTTTACCTTTTTCTAACCCTCTTTACATGTTATTATGATCTTCTTCATTGTTGATTCTATGTGACTACTTGACCTACTTGACTACTGTGCTTCGAATATTTTCCTTACTACTGAATCCCAGCTTATTTCTGCCACTACTGTATGTTTGTGTTATCTCTTTTACCAATGTGTTTGGCCTCGCATGTCTGATGCTTTTGTTCACTCTATTTATATACTGAAATGCAGAATCATGTTTCTTCCTTGATTGATCTTGATCTTGTGACTGATTGAAAAAAGCTTATCTTTTAGGAACCCTAATTTCACTCGCTTGATTAAATTAATTGATTCCTTTCCTTTACTATGATATTTTATCTTGCTGAATCCTTTCCCAAAATAAGCCTATTTTACTTAGACTTGATTGTTTATTTCATATGTTTACTGCCCCCTTGTATGGCAATAATCAATCTGTCCCCAAATTGATTTCTTTCCTTAATTAAACTTGCTACTACCCATTGAATAGTGATTCCTTAATTAAAGGAAATCACTTATGGTAATTGATTCTGACTTGTGATTGTTTCCGTGTTTGTGTTAAGACTTTACTTAATACCTTATTTTTCACTTGTTTTCAAAAAGCTATAAATACCCTGCACCCCCTCTTCTTTCAAGGACACGAACAATTGAGTTCAAGAACACACACTTACACTCAAAACTTTCTCTTTTTTCTCTACTACTACTTGTGTTACTGCTTTGTCTAGCAGGCTGAAAGCCAAAGCTAGACTGTGGAATCTTGCTTATTTCTTTCTTTCTGCACTTTGCTTCTCTACTGGTATGTCCTAGTTAATCTTCAAGCATCAACAACAACATGTTTCTTTAGTTGTTTAAGTTTCTCTTACTGTTGCCTGCTTCTGCGTATGTTTATGCAATCAAGTTACATTACTAAGCATGTTGTAATCTGCTCTCTCCCCTTCTAAATTAATGGTTTCCCTTATGTATGTACTATGTCAGTCGTTTGTTATGTGATTTGCTGACTTATGAATCCCAAACCCCCATTATCCCCTATGTGTTTGTGTTCTTTGGCTGGTTTGTGGGCATGCCAGCATCATCTATTGCTGTACATAACCAAACCTGACCCTTTCTGGGGTCATATGTTTCATGCAATGTAATCCCAAAATCCCCGACCCCTTTGTGTAACTATTGATTCTGTGTAGTTTGAGTTTTATTACTACTGTTTTCAAATCACCCTTACCACTTACTATTTTCAACCCAGTTTTAAATAAATCTTTGTATTCAACACTTCTACTATATTCTTAGAACCTAGGTCCTGCCCCTTTTGTGTGGGCCTTGCCTTGGGACCCTTGAGCTCTCTCTGAACTTGGACGCATAAGGGATGGCCCTTCCACACTACACTCATTTCTATCTGGTTATGCAAACCTGGTTGTAAGCACTGCCCGGGGTCCCTTGAGACCCTTAGGGAACTTTGACACACCCATGTTTGAGAAATGCTTTGAAACAAGTGGCATTTGAGGTGGTTTATTCTATAACTCAGAGAGGAAGTCAGAATCAGGCTTCCTATGATTGTAACTTCTTATTTTACACTTTTCTAATGTAATTCAGTATTTGTTCTGTAATAATTTATAACAAATATTGGGGGATGGCTAGTGAAAAGGGATGGGGTAATTATGCATGTTTTAGCTATTAGAAGGGTAGAGAACATGCCTATAGGATCTGTTCTGTTTTAACTCAAGTTCTGCATGCTTTATTTTCACACAAATAGAGATCATGCCTATAGGATTAAAAGTCACTTTTAATAGAGATCATGCCCATAGGAATTTCGCTTTAATCAAATAAATCCTGCCTACTTCACTGCATGTTCCATGCTTATAAGATCAAAATCAGTCGTTAACACATAGATACCATGCCTATAGGAATTGAAATCTGCTATAATAGAGATCATGCCTATAGGATCTAAAACCAGTATAGTTAAAATCAGTTTGACTCGTAGTGTTTTGAATTAGTTTAAACAACCTACTCCTTTTATTAATACGGTCTAGAAAGCATGCCTATATGTCACACCTCCTTTTTCCTACCACCTCTGGAAGGGAGTATAAGGGAGTTTTTTTCAAACTCAAAGTGACAATTGAAATAGGATTATTTCATTACAAATTCAGAGTCGCCACTTGGGATGATTTATGGTGTCCCAAGTCACCGGTTTTAAATTCCGAATCGAGGAAAGATTGACTCTGTTATTCAGTCCGCGAACACAGAAATCCAGGTATGGAATTCTGTTAACCCGGGAGAAGGTGTTAGGCATTCCCGGATTCCGTGGTTCTAGCACGGTCACTCAACTATTATTTTTGGCTCAATTATCTGATTTTAAAATACTTTTAAACCTATGTGCATTCTTAACTTTAAAACCGCTTTAATTAATTATTTTTTTAGGAGAAAGATTCAACATCATATAAAACACGTCTTGAACCACGTCACATAAATGCACCCGCGGTCCACGACACATTTTATCTAACATTTTTGAGATTTGGATTTGGGTCACATAAATGCACACCCAAGTTTAGGAAAGTGATTTTTTAAATTATGCGCCTAAAGCAGGCTACGAAATTTGTATTATTTTTCTAAACTACTTTGAGATTATTGTGCAAAGTCAAAGAAATTATGGATAAAAAATATTAAGGAGGAAATGATGTAATCTAGTCATTAGGCTATTTAGATCAATTGCATCTTAAAGTTGTCATGCCTCATTGATTATCAAAATCATCTCAAAAAAAAAGCTTCTAACAATTCCATAGTACTACCGTGACCCACTTGTTATGAATCACTTTAATGTAAACCCAAAATTACAAGTGCTAATTAAACCCAACTGCCCGTTCAATTCACCATCAAAACTTATGCATTCACTTAAATAAGAAATGACAACAAATTAATCTAAAGGATACTAAGAAACAGACTACTCAACAACGCACAAACCAAGGTATTTACTACTCACAAATGAAATATATGGCATAACATGAAATAAGTACTAAATCAATACACAAAAATAAAACGAATAGTTTACCATCAAAATTTATGAATTACCCATTTAATATGCCAATTCAAGATGACAACTGTATACATATATGCAAAGACAATGGAATTAAAACTATATCAAAGTTTTAAAAAAAACGCATGAAGACAAAGAGGGTGCCAAGAACTTTGCATTAATTAAAAATGGGATAAGAACTGAACCTCCACGAGCACTGATGCTCAGTATATACAAAGCTTCCTATGGACTAAGAGCTTCATGTGTAACCTTGACTAGAGATCTCACCAACACCTCAAACGGAACTAGCAACCAACGATCGGAGCTTTAACTAAACTCAATCTAAAAAATGTTGTTATTTTGTGAGGAAAGAGGGCTATTTTCGAGTTGTTGTTCAGCTGAATTTGGAGCTTCTTTGGACTGGTTTTACTGGTTGTTCTATGGATGGAGGAGATGGGCTGGTTGTTGTGATGTTCAGGGGTGTGGTTAAGAAGAAGGAGCTTCAGGGGAGGAGGGGGTCGTCTTTGTTACTGTCTATGGTCATGGTCGATGAAGAGAGCAGGGGTCGTTTGGAGAAGATGGCGTGGGGGGGTGTGCTCTCTTTGGCTGCGGCGCTGGTTTTTTAGGCGCCTTTTTCAGTGTATATGTCTAGCGTGCCCTCTTCAGCTTATTGCTTTAAGAGTAGGTCCCTATATTTGTTGTCTAGGTTTAGATTATTTATTTTGCTCTTAGGTCCTTAGGGTCCTTTTTATTTATCTTTTGTTCCCAAGAAGAATTTAGAAGGGTCCCTAGGATTAGCTTTATGGGTATTGGGTATTGGACTTAATGGGCTAGAAATTTGGGCATTTATGACTAGCTATGCTTAAAATTAGCTTAATTAACTAAAAATATTATCCAAAATATTAATTAGCCCTACTTAAGTAAAAATAATTATTAAAATAAGACTGCCCGTTAAAACAAAACTATTTTTGGGTATTTTTTAAGATTAAAAATGACTACAAAACATTAATGAAACTATTTTTGTAATTTTCGTTTTCTTGTAATAAAATAAGTAATAGAGTAATATTAGTTGAAATAGCTATATTAGGCCTAAATTAAATATTTACGTGCTAAAATATGAAAAATCTTGGGGAGGGTCAAAAATCACATGTCTACAGCTGCCCCTCTTTGACTGAAAACGCAAAGAGTTTTCAGACAAAGAACGACTAAACAGACTTTTTTTTTACCCGACCCTTATTTGGGAGAGACTAAAACTGAGAAAAGAGGAATGTGACCGATCCAAGGTATCTGAGCTGCCTACATATCATTGGCTATAAAGAAATCAGGCCACGTGTAGTTCAGAATTATTGAGATGATGGAGTATACCGAGGTGGAGAGCCGGTCGAGGTGCCGTTCCACCAAGGTTCCGGTCCACGGTCCTGTTATTACATCAAAAATCAAAACATGAAAAAGACTAGCTAAGCCTGTCAACTACGAGTTACAAGATTCCTATCTATAAGTCTTCTGAAGCTTGATCTTGAGTCTTGAATGGCTCTTCATGCTGACTTTGGATTTGAACCTTGACGCTTGCTAGTTGCAGGTGCTAGCTCATTCTTCTTCAGATTTTCGGATCAATACTGGACATGTAATACCTGTGACCTCAACCATGTCTTGAGAAGCTCACATCTTTCATCAACTTCGGCATTTGGATTCACTTCTTGCCTTTATCTCTCTTTTTTTTCTTTATTGTGACTAACTTCTGTTGATCACCTCGGACTGCTGAGCGCATTCTTGCCGCGAGCTTCTTTTGTTGCTGACTTGAATTGCATTCTGAGGTGAATTCTCTTATTCTCCAGGTAGGCGCCTGATTGCGGAACTTGAGTTGTCTTCCTTCGACACATGGGTGGGCGCCTGATTGCCAAAACTTTAACTATGTTCCCTTACTTTCCAGGTGGGCGCCTTATTACCAAATCTTTAACTGTATTCCCTTGCTTTCCAGGTGGGCGCCAGATTACCAAATCTTTAACTGTATTCCGTTGCTTTCTAGGTGGGCGCCTGATTACCAAATCTTTAGCTGTATTCCCTTGCTTTCCAGGCGGGCGCCTGATTACCAAATCTTTAGTTGTATTCCCTTGCTCTCCAGGTGGGTGCCTGATTACAACATCTGAACTGTATTCCCTTGTTTTCCAGGTGGGCGCCTGATTATCAAAACTTTAATTGTATTCCATTGCTTTCTAGGAGGGCGCCTGATTACCAAATCTTTAGTTGTATTCCCTTGTTTTCTAGGTGGGCGCCTGATTACCAAAACATTAACTGTATTCCCTTGCTCTCCAGGTGGGCACCTGATTACCAAACATTTAGCTGTATTCCCTTGCTCTCCAGGTGGGCGCCTGATTACCAAATCTTAGATGTGTTCCCTTGCTTTCCATGTGGGTGCCTTATTACCAAATCTTTAACTATAGGATCCAAATCGTCTGTTTAAATTAACCACTGCTCTGCTGCATTCTTAATCAGTGATAGATATCCTGCTTATAGGACATCACCAATACACACTTAGGTAAGTCTTAGGTATTTGCTTAATAAAACTGGATTCGCCTTTATTTAATTAGCAACTGCTACAACCAGCAGGCAGGCCTGATTCGGACTTCTTATCTGAGTTATGTAATAAATATGGTCTGCTTCAACAATTAAAACACTATCTTAGTATTTTAAATTCTGACCCTAATTGTGTTTAAGTCATGCCATTTATGTGCATTGTCTGCGTAGGTATATATGAGCCTCTTATTTGTTTATATATTTCCCCCTAATATGTAGTCCTACGTGTTTTGTATGTCGCCTTAGACTTTTTACCTTTAAAACCCAAGAGTCAGCCCAAAACCTTCCCTTTTATAGGAATAGTAGTCCTAAATTCCTCCAGGACTAATAGGAATAGGACGGGTAATAGCGTGCAATAGAGGTCGAGACCAATCTGCGCTTTAATACCTTAACGGGGTGGGAATGGTAGATATGGATATGATGACCGGTGCGCTAATACCACGTGTATCCCCTTTTCTAAGGAGTGTCATACCGGGTATCGCATTGATGTGATCCATATTGTAAATAAACCTAGGACCCCCCCCCTCCCTTTTATATTCTCAAGTGTTGGTAGAGTTGTAACTCCTTTTCAAAATTTTCCTTTTAATAATTGTTTTCAAACTCTTATGTGTTCAAACTTAAATCCCCTACTATTTGATCCTATGTTTGTCTATCTGCTAATTGTACAAAATTCACAAAAACTGTCTGGCCGGGAACCACACTAGTGGATCCTGAGACCTTCCCCTTAGGATAATTTCAAGCCCTTACCTTGTCTCTGGTTATCAAACAAACTTATAAATGAATCTTATATGTGTTCTAATGCACCTTAAATCATTAGGTGGCAACTCTCCAAATGCAAACCCAGTTCCCAAAAGGAATGAGTTGTCCCATACCTAAAAAATGTCATAAACCCGATTTTCCGATACGAAGAGGGAAAAAGAGGGCGCGACATCATGGCGACTCTGCTGGGGATTTTAGGCTTTTACCATTTCAGATTATTTTGTAAATTTGCACCCCCTTTATGTGCAATTACCTGTTTAAATTTCCTTAAGCCTTTAATTCCTTCTTGAGTTACGAAACTAACATGTCTTCTTTGTTTCTTTCCTTTATTGCCGCTTTAAATCATAAAATTGTTGTATTTATCACTTTCTTAACGTGCAAATACATTCTAACATGCTTTTAATTATTGCATAATCATGCTTAACACCACACTCCACTCGTGCCAAACAAATACTATAGCAACGCTTATAATGAGTGGTTGCGTTTTTCCTATATTATTACCCCTAAATTCGGAAAGGCATATTTGCGATAAAACCAGTCGATCAGCGGTGCAGTTGATGGTCCGTGCCTTCCCCCCTTGAGTTGTCGCTCAAGGGTACCAGTCTAAAACCTCATAGAAACCTTACTCTGTTCAAATTGTGCATGCATCATGGTCAAACCTAGTTGGGTCAGTTATGTTGTCCATATAATGATCCTTTAAGATAGTCTTGCCCAAAGTCCACTGGGTTTCCCTAAACCCAAACGGACATCATCACGTTCTATGCATTTATTTAGAGAACTAAATGCTTCATGCTAATTGTTGGTATTAAATAGTCGAGTCTGGTACGGGTAAGGGCCTAACCTTATTTGTCTTGCAGAAATATGAGGCATGAAGTCCCCTGATTCGGCATGGTCACCAACGTCCACCCAAGATTGCTAAGCTGGTAGAGAGATTTACCCTCCAGTGACCAAACCTTCGTCCAAAAATATCTGGGAAATCTACCATCCCTCCTGGAGATCCAACCCAACAACATGATCATAGAAGTTGTCACACTGTTCTGGGATTGTGAAAGGGTCGTGTTCCGCTTTGGGGACATTGAAATGATACTCTTGCTAGAGGATATAGGAGGATTGGCCGGTCTAGTATGGGAAACTCCGGGTTTGTTAATGCCTGAGAACCGCAAGGGCAGGGGCTTCCTCAAAATGATGGGTCTGAAGAAAAATCTAGAATTGACATGCCTGAAGGAATCCTAAATCCCTTTTGACTATTTGTATGAAAGGTACGGTCACAACAAATCCTACCATACCTACGTTGACGAGTTTTCCATCACATCCTTGGGGCACGTCCATCGAAGGGTTTTCATCTTCATGTTTTGTTTCTTGGGGCTGATCGTGTTTCCGATGAAGAAAGGGAGAATTCATACCAGGCTGGCTATGGTAACTAAGACCCTAATTGAGGAGATTGGTAGGCAGTCATTCAGCATCGTGCCCATGATCATTGCAGATATATATCGAGCCTTGAAGAAGTGTCAACGAGGAGCAAAACACTTCGAAGGCTGCAATTTATTACTCCAACTCTGGCTCATGGAACATCTCCAAAAGGGCAAATACCGACAAGAGATTCAGCGAAGGGATTGGGATGATCACATCGCTTTCCATCATCCAAAGCGAATGAATTACATCCCTAATATGTTCGCTCAGCCTGAGGATGCCAAAGGATGGTTGGAGCTATTTGATAATCTGACTGAAGAACAGGTTCAATAGATGTTCGAGTGGTTTCCGACCGAGGAGTTCATCACCCGATCCAGAGAGGCACCTTTCTTGATATTAATTGGTCTGAGAGGAATATACCCTTAAGTCCTTCTCCGAGTTACGAGGCAAGCTGGTAAGAAGCAAGTTATACCCAGGTTCGACAAGATGAGTCACTTCCGGGCTAACTTCCAGAATGATGATAGTTCTTACAAGTGCCAAGCTTAGCATATGTGGCACTGAGATCATAATGGGGAGGGATACCATCGAACAAGACGGGTATCATGTTGGTTGTGCTCCTTTCTACTCCGGTTGGTTGGAAGACAATTATGATGTTCTGGGCCAGCCAGGGTTTGCTCGAGGACATAGGATTATAGATGAAAGGGCCGAGGCACAGGTCAAATACATTCAACTACACAAAAGGGTCCAGGAGTACGAAAGCGAACACCACGAGATACAAGAGTCCAACCAGAAGCTGATTGAGGAATGGAAGGACATGGCTGTCAATGCCAACAAGCGACTAGGATACTTAGAGCGAGGCATAGTGGAATTGGAGAGAAAGTTTCTCAAAAGGGTCGAAGATTGTCAAAATGCTGAAGGAACCGAAGGTGGACATCTAGCCAGAGCCTACCTGTTGCTAGGACTTCACGAGTTGGGAAAGCTGTTCGACGGAGCCAAGGATGCCGAATCTGAGGAAGGTCCTTCTGGAATCAAATATATATGAGTTTATCTTTTCGCTTTATAAATTGTAATAAGGCTCATGGCCATTAGTGACTTTTATTTCCTGTTTATTTAATATCCGTTTAGGATTCGTCAACTTTTTATCAATAAAATGAGGAATTTAGCATCCTAAGTTCTCCAAATTAATTTGTTGCTAGGCCTACCTCGGGCACAAAGAGGTCCCCCAAATTAGGACACAATTTACATTCCCGCACTATGTGTTTAAATATTACAATACTTCTTATGATCCTCACTAACTTGGTTACCTTTTGTTTTTGTTTTTGTTTTTATTATTCCCCTCCCCAAAGGTTAGTTCGTGAACCCTGGCAACATCATCCTATTCCACGAGATCCAGGGGCCCTCCACCCACTCCTCATCTTAGTCCTGTCAAAAACAAGAACAAAGGCAAGATGGAAGATTTGAACAACGTCACAAAGAAGAATCCAACTGAACGGGTAGAGGCCACTAATGGCCATGGTACTCAGGAGAATGTATCCGAACTTGAATAGAAACTACTGAAATTCCAAGAAGAGCTCGATCAAGTTCAGAATCTGGCAAGCCTGTCATTTTCCCTCAGCACCCCAGATATCAGTTTCCCCAATACTCAAAACCCTACACCTCCTCAAAATATCCCAAAGCAACAGAATCATCATGTTCCTCACCATCACACTATCCCACCAAAAACTCAATGCAACACCTACCATATCCCAAACAACACTCCACTACTCGTCCCAGAATCTCAAAACCCCACGAATGACCATTTCCACACCCACACACCAGGCTACCATAACACCCCTATCTACGTGGAAACCATGCCACACTCCACCCAACTTCTCTCAAGAACACCTGAGTCAGACGAAAAGGATCTTCTTATCAGAAACCTGGTTGAGGAACTTAAGAAATTGACCAGCCGGATTCAAGGAGTTGAAGGAAGCAAGGGAATTGAAGGGATGAACTATGAGGATCTTTGCATATAGCCTAATGTCGAACTGCCCGAGGGGTACAAACCTCCCAAGTTCAAAATGTTTGATGGTACGGGTGATCCAAGGGTCCACTTGAGGACATACTGCGACAAGCTAGTTGGAGTAGGGAAAGATGAGAGAATTCACATGAAGCTGTTCATGAGGAGCTTGAAAGGCGATGCACTGTCCTGGTTCATCAGCCAAGATCCGAAGAAGTGGTCAAGCTGGGTTGGCATGGCGTCCGACTTTATGGACAGGTTTCAGTTTAACACAAAGAATGCGTCGGATGTGTTCTATATTCAGAATCTAAAGAAGAAGCCTATAAAAACGTTTCGTGAGTATGCTACTCACTGGAGGTCCGAAGATGCTAAAGTCATACCTGCCTTAGAAGAGGAACAGATGAACATATTCTTTGTCCAGGCCCAAAACCCACAATACTATGAGCGATTAATGATGATTGAAAGCAACAAATTTTCCGAAATTATTAAACTGGGTGAAAGAATTGAAGAGGGTATCAAAATCAGTATGGTTACAAAATTCGAGGCCTTCCAAGCTACCAATAAAGCTTTATAATCCGGTGGTGTGTCTAAGAAAAGGGACGTGGGAGTCGTAATGGTTGCACAGAGGACCAAATCTCCCATCAAATACCAAACTTATCCAACACCTCCACTCACATATCAGCCGACTCCGAACTACTAAGCACCCTCACCCTCATACCAAGATCCACCACTAACTTATCAATCACCTCCACCTCCCACATATCAACTTACTTCACCCAGATACTCCCAACTCGTTCACGTCTACCAAACCTATAATGCTCAACCATCCCACTATCAATCACCTCCTGCACGCCAAAACTTCCCTAGACCCCGACCTAATTTTGATCGCATACCTCCAAAATAATATACGGCCATTGCTGAACCCATTGACCAGTTGTATGAGAGACTCAAAGATGCTGGTTATGTCACCCTCATCCCTGCTATAACCCCTGAGAACCCTTCTCAGTGGGTTAACCCAAACAAATCTTGTGCATACCACTCCGGCATGAAAGGGCACACCATCGATGAATGTCGTTCCTTGAAAGACAAGATCTAGTCTCTAATTGATAACAACATTATTGTGGAAAAGGAACTTGCTCCAAATGTCCGCAACAACACCTGTCAGACCATAAGTGTGGAGGTATCCACATGATTGAAATAGAGGATGATTGGGATCCCGAGGGATCAATCGGGTTGATTGTAGAAGGTGATGACCCAAAGAAGCCAATAGTTACTCTCAATCCAATCATAGTCCAGATACAACCATCTGAGGATGTTGAGGTGAACTTGTCTATACCATTTGAATTTGAAGCAACATCGTCCGCAAAGACACCAGCACCAATTGAGGTTAAATTCGTGTCTCCGACAAATGCACCTATACCATTTGAGGTTGATTTTACCACCCAAGGCACATGATCCATTCGGAGTGAGGTTAGCCATGCCAATCCCAGTGGCAATGTCGACCATGACACTATTCCATACAAAGTCTGTACCCTGGGATAATATAGCTGAGGTAAAGAGGAAAGGCAAGGTCAGGTTCGAAGAGACCGTTGTGGCACAGGGTATGACAAGATCTAGTAGAGTCTATACCCCCGAACATCGAGCTGAGTCTAGCAAGCAGGCCTCCAACCGGCCGCCTATCATTAAGAGAGGACTAGATGACCTTTGGAGGAAAATATAGGCCAAGGAATATTCGGTCGTCGACCAGTTAAACAAGATGTCGGCACAAATATCCATTCTCTATTTGCTGCAAAATTCTGAGATGCACAAGAATGTTAAGTAAAGCATAATTACCAAGCAACATCACTAGCGGGGAAATGGCTAATATGGTAGGACAAGTGTTGGAGAGTCATAAGATCACCTTACATAAGGACGAGCTGCCACCTGAAGGGTTGGGGCAAAACAAGGCATTGCACATCACCGTGCAATGCGAAGACTATTTTATCACTAGGATCCTGATCGGTGGAGGCTCCAGTCTCAACATTTGTCAACTGGTAACACTCAATAAGTTGGGTAAGGGACTACACGAGATAAAAGATGGATAAATCAATGTGAAAACTTTCAATGGTTCTCAAAGGTCCACCATTGGTGAGATTAGTCTATGCCTGCAGATGGGGCCAACATGGTTCGATATCGATTTCCAGGTGATAGACGTGCCAGCATCTTACGACCTGCTATTGGGACGGCCACGGATTCATGCTGCTGGGGCCGCAGCATCAACACTGCATTAGGTAGTAAAATTTGAATGGAATCCCTAGGAAGTGATCATTCACGGCAACGGCAGCAACCATATATATAATCGCCAGACCATTCTGGCAATTGAAGGAAGAAGAAAGCTAGGTGGAGAGACTTACCACCACATTGAACGGGTAAATATTGTTGACAAAGACAAATGGTGGGATAACAAAATCGAGAGTATACTGAATTGGAGTGGGTACAAACCTGACAAGGGGCTCGGTAAGAATATCCAAGGAATCGCTAAGCCTATAAAACTCAAGAAGCATGGAACTACCTTCGGTTTGGGATATGACTACACCTGGGAAGAATTCAACAATTGGTCGCCACCATGGCGCGATCCTTACTATCCCCTGGAGCAGCCAATACCCCATCTGGAGTAGACTTTCCAATAGGCCGACATTATTTATGGGTCAGACGAAGAAGAAGCATTTGCAGCGGTGAAGAATTTGTTCCTAGAAGACAATGACATGGATTGTTGTGTTGTTCTCGAGGAGGAAGGGGAGGAAGGCCCTTCCATACAGACTGTAAGAAGAAGGGCACACCTCAATAACTGGACCATCAGGACAACCAGAACCCGATGAGCCTCGGGGTAGCAAGGCTGAAACAAGCATCATGCACTGTTTTTATTTACTAATGATTTTCTTTTCGCATTTTTCAATTCTCGCAATAAGATCTCCAATGTTTAAAATGGTTATGCAATTTATTAAAGCATTTTGATTTTTCTTATGAATCAACATTCATTATTATTTTTCCCTCATTACTTTACATATACAGTATTACTATTACTTATCTTGATGAACCAATCACTGTAACATGTAATAAGACAACGCAACAAACGGACATTGATTCAGAGGAACATGACATACCTGACGAGATTTTCAAAGAAGTTGAAAATTTTGAGAACAGAGCTAAGTCCAACCCGGACGAGACCGAAACTGTTAACCTGGGAGATGCAGAAAATATCAAGGAAACACAAATCAGTGCTCACCTATCGCCGTCAGAAAAGAAAGAATACACAGAATTTCTAAAGGAATATGAGGACATATTCGCCTGGTCATATAATGACATGACTGGTCTGAGTACGTCCATTGTGGCGTATAAACTGCCAACCGATCTGACATGTCCGCCGGTAAAGCAAAAGCTCAGAAAGTTCAAAGCTTGACATGAGTTTGAAAATCAAGGAAGAAGTCACTAAGCAGGTCAAAGCTAAGGTTCTCAGTATAGTAGAATACCCGACATGGTTAGCCAACATCGTGCCAGTTCCAAAGAAGTACGGGAAGGTCAGAGTCTGTGTTGACTACCGGGTTCTCAACCGGGCCAGTCCGAAAGACGACTTCCCTTTGTCGAACATACACATCCTGATTGACAATTGCGCCAAGCATGACCTGCAGTCATTTGTAGATTGCTTCGCTGGTTATCATTAGATATGGATGGATGAAGAATATGCAAAGAAAATAGCTTTTATTACATTGTGGGGAATGTACTATTACAAGATGATATCATTCGGCCTAAAGAATGCAGGGGCCACCTACATAAGGGCAATGACTACCATTTTCCATGATATGATACACAAGGAGATAGAGGTATATGCAGATGATGTTATCATCAAGTCCAAGAAGGCCACTGACCACATGGAAGATTTGAGGAAGTTCTTCAATAGATTGCGGAGGTACAACCCGAAACTGAACCCCGTGAAGTGTGCATTTGGGGTTCCTGCTGGGAAATTTCTTGGGTTTATTGTGAGCCGCCAAGGAATAGAACTAGATCCATCAAAAGTCAAAGTCATTCAAGAACTTCCACCGCCAAATAACAAGAAGGATGTGATGAGTTTCTTAGGGAGACTTAAATACATCAGCCGGTTCATAGCACAGTCTACAGTTATTTGTGAGCCAATCTTTAAGATGTTGAAGAAGGACACCGCTACAAAATGGAATGATGACTGCCAAAAGGCCTTCGACAGAATCAAAGAGTACCTGTCAACACCACCAATTTTAGTCCCGCCCGAGCCAGGTAGACCCTTATTACTCTACCTTGCAATATTGGATGGAGCTTTCGGTTGTGTTTTGGGGTAGTATGATGGAACAGGGAGGAAAGAACATGTCATTTATTACCTCAATAAGAAGTTTACCCCGTACGAGGCCCAGTGTTCTCTATTAGAGCGCACATGTTGTGCTTTGACCTGGAAAGCTCAAAAGCTGAGGCATTACTTCGGTGCCTATACTACATATCTCATATCAAGGATGGACCCCTTGAAGTACATCTTTTAGAAGCCCATGCACTCTAGCAAGCTAGCCAAATGGAAAATCATGTTAAGTGAGTTCAACATTGTTTACGTATCTCAGAAAGTGATCAAGGGACAAGCACTGGCAGACCACCTTGCTGAGAATCCCGTGAATAGAGAATACGAACCCCTGAAAATGTATTTTCCTGATGATGAGTATCATTCATAGGAGAAGATATTGCAGAATCCTATGACGGTTGGAGAGTGTTCTTCAATGGAGCAACAAATTTCAAAGGAGTTGGCATAGGAGCAGTCCTAGTATCAGAAATCGGTCAGCATTACCTAGTGTTCGCCAAACTCAGGTTCTCGTGCACTAACAATATGGTCGAGTATGAAGCCTGCATCTTAGGGCTCAAGATGGCCAATAACATGAACATTCAAGAATTGCTAGTGATTGAAGATTCAGACCTACTCATACATCAGGTGCGTGAAGAATGGGTAACCAAGAACTCCAAGATACTCTCGTATCTGCATCATGTACAGGAACTCAGGAAAAGGTTCATGAAGACGGAGTTCCAACACGTTCCCAGAGTTCAGAATGAGTTCGCCAATGTATTGGCTACCCTGTCATCTATGATACAGCATCCAGACAAAAATTTCATTGATCCCATTCCAGTAAAGATCCATGATCAGCCAGCTTACTGTGCCCATGTTAAAGAAGAAGCAGACGGAAAGCCTTGGTTTCATGATATCAAGGAATATTTGGCAAAAGAAGAGTACCCAGAGCTTGCAAATCCTACTCAGAAACGCACATTTCGGAGATTTTCCAACAACTTCTTTAATAGCGCAGGAATCCTATATAGGAGGACTCCTGATTTGGGACTATTAAGGTGTGCCGACGCAAAGGAAGCATCCAGGCTACTAGAGGAAATTCATGTTAGGACTTGTGGTCCACATATGAACAGTTTTGTCTTAGCAAAGAAGATACTCCGAGCCAGTTACTTTTGGATGACTATGGAGACGAACTGCATCCAGTATGTCCGGAAATGCCACCACTGTCAGATACATGTAGACATGATAAAGGTACCTCCAAATGATCTCAATGCAACGTGCTCTCCATAGTCGTTCGCCGCCTGGGGAATGGGTGTTATCGGACCAATCGAGCTTGCCGCTCAAATGGGCATAGGTTTATCCTAGTAGCAATCGACTATTTCACCAAATGGGTCGAAGCAGCATCTTACAGAGCAGTAAATAAGAAAGTCGTGGCAGACTTTGTTCGCAACCGCATTATTTGTCGATTCGGGATGCCAGAGTCGGTCATTACTGATAATGGCTCCAACCTTAATAGTGACTTGATGAAAGCTATGTGTGAAACCTTCAGGATCAAACACAAGAATTCGACAGCCTATAGGCCTCAGATGAATGGAGCTGTAGAGGTCGCCAACAAGAATATCAAGAAGATATTAAGTAAAATGATATAGAAGCATAAACAGTGGCACGAGAAGTTATCATTTGCTCTATTGGGGTATCGCACCACAGTTCACGCATTAACCGGGGCAAACCCCTATACACTGGTTTATGGTATAGAGGTTGTCATTCCTGCTAAAGTAGAAATTCCTTCCCTGAGGATCATACAAGAAGTTGGGCTCGATGACGCAGAGTGGGTAAAAAGTCGTTATGAACAACTAGCCCTTATAGACGGAAAGAGAATGAATATAGTTTTCCATGGTCAACTCTATCAGAACAAAATGTCCAGAGCCTTCAACAAAAGAGTCAATCCAAGACAGTTCACACCGGGTCAGCTGGTGTTAAAGAAAAAATTTTCGCATCAAGATGAAGCCACGGGGAAATTCTCTCCCAACTAGCAGGGTCCATACATGGTTTACCGGGTTCTGACAGGAGGAGCCCTTATACTTGCAGATATGGATGGAGAAGTCTGGTCAAAGCCAATTAACTCAGATGCAGTCAAGAGTTACTATGTGTAATTTTTATGCTTCCCTTATATGATGTAAATTGAACTACACCTAACATGATTCCCGTTTAAGAGAAGATACGTAGGCAGCCCTATGGGTTCGGTCACAATGCAATAAAAAATTTTATTTCCCCCACAATTGGAAACTGGGGCAGCATTTCGAGGAGGACCCTCAAATTTTGAAGTAATTTCAGCCAATCGCTGCGAGCAGCAATCAGAAACGTCAACTCATCAAACCGGGGCAGAATTTTGAGGGGGGGCCTCAAAATTCCATAGCTAGAGAGGTTGCAATGTCCCGATCCATGTCACAGTCGTCGGTTTATCTAAAAGCTATTTCTTAATTATACACTTATGTCATATCTTTACGAAACCATGCATGTTTATTACTGAAATTGCTTTGTTTAGCAACGCTACTCCAATGATATGTATAGTATCACCAGATCAAAGCCGAGCAGGACAAGCAAAGCCAGCAGGGATACGAGCTAACCTTCCCCCTCTACAAAAATCATGATTTTTCTTTGGATGCAGGCACCAGGATTGCAAAATCATTAAACATACTATACACTCAAGGACAAACATTATTCAGGAACAAGACTCTCCGAACCATTACACTTGCAAACATTTGCTATCAACATACACCAGTGACATTCCGTCAATCATAATGCTCTCTGTAATCATGACATCGCAATCTGCTATCATCTAAGAAAACTCTACTATCATTTGTTATCTCATTTTTTGCATAAGGCTACCATTCTGCCTTTTGAGACTAAATGTTGTCTCCATCTGCACTCCTGCATAAGTCTACCATTCTGCCTTCCGAGGTTAAGCTCTACCTCCATCTGCATTTGCATTGCATAAGGCTACTGTTCTGCCTTCCAACTTGCATAAGGCTACTATTCTGCCTTCCGAGGTTAAGTTCTACCTCCATTTGTATTGGCATTGCATAAGGCTACTATTCTGCCTTCCAACTTGCATAAGGCTATCATTCTGCCTTCCGAGGTTAAGCTCTACCTCTCTCCGCCATTTGCATCTTTGCACAAGGCTAGCATTCTGCCTTCCGAGGCTAAGCTCTGCCTCCAATTTTCTTCGGAACTAAGCACTATCTCAAGCATCGTTTATTTCGTTTCTCTTACGGGCTAAGCTCTGCCCTTCAATGCGCAAGACTAAGCTCTATCTTGTCCGCATCATGCTACTGCATCTCATATGCTGAAAGATCGCCTCATACTGCATCTCATCGGCTGAAAGATCTCCTCGGACTGCATCTCATGGGCTAAAAGATCGCCAAATTATCCAAAGGCTTCATTGTTCGGAGGCACCATCTTCATAGCCCTAGAACACAATATCATGGCCTGAGGATCCCTTTCAATCTTTTGCATATCATTATTCAAAGGAACCATCCTCATAGCCCGAGAGCATCATTTCATGGCCTGCGAATCCTTTATCATACGTTTCATGGACTAGGACGTCATTGTCTAAGGACGTCATCCTAACAGTCCAAAGACAACATTCGTGGTCCGACGGGAATTTGCAACATGTTTAAATTTATGCACGATATACGCTTGTATTGCTTCTAATTGTAGGTAAATCGGTGAGCAACGGCCATCCCGGCAGGAGCGATCTTGCTCCAGTTCCCGCAGCCACATCAAACCTAACCATTCCTGGCCCTAGTTATTGCGTCCGTTCTTCAAAAGCCACCATCGGCATACTCCGCCGATGGATCCTGAACTACATATGGCCTGATTCCTGTAAAACCAGGGATATTTAGGCAGCTCAGAAGCCAAGGCACGGCCTAAACCTCTTCGAACCATTTTGCTCAATCAAAATTGGCCATCATATCTTTACCCGACAACTCTTTTATCTTTCTCGTGTAAAGAGGGGCAGTTGTTGATACCCAATTTTTCCCTATATATTTTCAATATGCAAAAAACTTCAAAATAGCATATATATGCATATGTAAGTATATCCTAGTATTTTATTATTTTTTAATAATTTTTAAAGGTTATAAAATTAATTTATTTCCCTCTTTTATTCACAAAAAAAAACAATATGTATTTCCAAAATTATTATTTTTTGTAATTCATTTGTTGGACTTTTATATTTATACTAAGATATAGCTAAGGTAATTTTTGCATATTTTTAAAAATTTATTTAGTATTTTTAAGTTAAATTGCATAATTGCAATACTAGCCCTTTTAAGATTCAATTGTGTTTTATATTCATAAAATTAAGTCCTGTATTTTTAAATTGTTAATTGTATGTTATAAATCATTTTAGTGCTTTCAATTTATTTCCAGAAATTAATTTACTATTTTTTATAATTTTAAAAAAGGGAAAATTGGTTATTTAAATAATAGCCCGATTACATTTCAATTTTAGCCTAAATCTGACCCCAAATTAACTCAATTTCCCCAGCCCAATTCCCATTCAAACCCGACCCCTAACCTAATTAAATTACCCAACCTGGATTCCCCTACCTACCCTCTTTAATCCACTGTCGTTGATCATTCAGATCAATGGCCAATATTTGCCCTTACCATTTTTAACCTTAAACGACCCCTTACCCTACCTCATTCTTCACCAAACCCCGCCCTTGAATCCCTCTTCTCTCTATTCTTTCTGAAACCTCACATGAACCCTAACCGCCGCCATCTAACTCCACCCCAATCTACCTCAACCCCTGTCTAATCCATGGCCTCTCATGGCCATTGGAGAGGTGTATTGGCCTCTTATGGATCTTGGGTATTTGTTTCTGTGGTTTCATGGCCAAACCTCGAGGGAATCTGGTCCAGTCCTTTCTCGACTTCTGTTCATGGTCTTTCTCCGGCCATCCATGATCTTTCTCCCGCCATTCATGGCCTTTCAAAGGTAACTTTCAAGGTCTTTCTCACCTTTTCTGGGTTTTCCGAAACCCTAATCTTTAAGATCTTTCATTTTTCTTCAGATCTACCTTAGATATGTGCTTACTATGAACTTCTTAAGTGTTTTTCTCAAAGATTCTCTGATTTTCTTTCAAAGCGACTCTTCACTTTTCAACGATTAGGGTTTTCTTTTAAGTTTTTTTAAAAAAAATCTCTTCTCTGATTTTAATGTTGTTTGTGATTTTGCTATGTTTGAAACGATTTGCTCATGTTGTTCTTCTATCTATTTCAGCATGTTAAAAAAACCCAGTTCCTCTTAGTTCTGAAATTGTTTGCCTATATGTGTACTTGTTCTTTGTTTCTGACTCTCTTTTCCTTGTCTTAATTGTTTGATTTTGAGTTCGTACCATCTCTTAAACTTGATTACTATCGAGCCCTAATTTCTTAAAAGGGGTTTTCTCACCTATTACTACTGTGAGACCTTTACCTTTTTCTGACCCTCTTTACCTGTTATTATGATCTTCTTCACTGTTGATTCTATGTGACTACTTAACCTACTTGACTACTGTGCTTCAAATATTTTCCTTACTACTGAATCCTAGCTTATTTCTGCCATTGTTGTATGTTTGTGTTATCTCTTTTGTCAATGTGTTTGGCCTCGCATGTCTGATGCTTCTGTTCACTCTATTTATATACTGAAGTGCAAAATCATGTTTCTTTTTTGATTGATCTTGATCTTGTGACTAATTGATTTATTTCCTTAATTAAACATGCTACTACCCGTTGAACAATGATTCCTTAATTAAAGGGAATCACTTGTGGTAATTGATTCTGACTTGTGATTGTTTCCATGTTTGTGTTAAGACTTTACTTATTACCTTATTCTTCAATCATTTTCAATAGGCTATAAATACCCTGCACCCCCTCTTATTTCAAGGACACGAACAATTGAGTTCAAGAACACACACTTACACTCAAAATTTTCTCTTTTTTCTCTACTACTACTTGTGCTACTGCTTTGTCTAGCAGGCTGAAAGCCAAAGCTAGACTGTGGAATCTTGCTTATTTCTTTCTTTCTGCACTTTGCTTCTCTATTGGTATGTCCTAGTTAATCTTCAAGCATCAACAACAACATGTTTCTTTAGTTGTTTCAGTTTCTCTTACTCTTGCCTGCTTCTGCGTATGTTTATACAATCAAGTTACATTACTAAGCATGTTGTAATCTGCTCTCTCTCCTTCTAAATTAATGTTTTCCCTAATGTATGTACTATGTCAGTCGTTTGTTACGTGATTTGCTGACTTATGAATCCCAAACCCCCATTATCCCATATGTGTTTGTGTTCTCTGGCTGGTTTGTGGGCATGCCAGCATTATCTATTGTTGTACATAACCAAACCTGACCCTTTCTGGGGTCATATGCTTCATGCAATGTAATCCCAAAATCCCTGACCCCTTTGTGTAACTGTTGATTCTGTGTAGTTTGAGTTTTATTACTACTGTTTTCAAATCACCCTTAGCACTTACTATTTTCAACCCAGTTTTAAATATATCTCTGTATTCAGCACTTCTACTATATTCTTAGAACCTAGGTTCTGCCCCTCTTGTGTGGGCCTTGCCTTGGGACCCTTGAGCTCCCTCTGAACTTGGACGCATAAGGGATGGCCCTTCCATACTACACTCATCTCTATCTGGTTATGCAAACCTGGGTGTAAGCACTGCCCGGGGTCCCTTGAGACCCTTAGGGAACTTTGACACACCCATGTTTGAGAAAGGCTTTGAAACAAGTGGCATTTGAGGTGGTTTATTCTATAACTCAGAGAGGAAGTCAGAATCAGGCTTCCTATGGTTGTAACTTCTTATTTTACACTTTTCTGATGTAATTCAGTATTTGGTCTGTAATAATTTGTAACAAGTATTGGGGGATGGCCAGTGAAAAGGGATGGGGTAATTATACATGTTTTAGCTATTATAAGGGAAGAGAACATGCCTATAGGATCTGTTCTGCTTTAATTCAAGTTCTGCATGCTTTATTTTCACACAAATAGAGATCATGCCTATAGGATTAAAATTCACTTTTAATAGAAATCATGCCCATAGGAATTTCGCTTTAATCAAATAAATCTTACCTACTTCACTGCATGTTCCATGCTTATAGGATCAAAATCAGTCGTTAACACTTAGATACCATGCCTATAAGAATTGAAATGAGCTATAATAGAGATCATGCATATAGGATCAAAAACCAGTATAGTTAAAATCAGTTTGACTCGTACTGTTCTGAATCAGTTTAAACAACCTACTCCTTTTATTAATACAGTCTAGAAAGCATGCCTATAGGATCAAAATCGCTTGTTTGAATTAACCACTACTCTATTGCATTCTTAATTAGTGATAGATATCATGCTTATAGGACATCACCAATACACACTTAGGCAAGTCTTAGGTAATTGCTTAATAAAACTGGATTCGCCTCTGTTTAATTAGCAACTGCTATAACCCGCGGGTAGGCCTGATTCAGACTTCTTATCTGAGTTATGTAATAAATATGGTCTACTTCAACAATTAAAACACTGCCTTAGTACTTTAAATTCTGACTCTAACTGTTTTTAAGTCATGTCATTTATGTGCATTATTTGCGGAGGTATATATGAGCCTCTTACTTGTTTATATGTTTCCCCCTAATATGTAGTCCTACGTATTTTGTATATCGCCTTAGCCTTTTTACCTTTAAAACCCAAGAGTTAGCCTAAAACCCTCCCTCTTATAGGAATAGTAGTCCTAAATTTCTCTGGGATTGATAGGAATGGGATGATTAATAGCCTGCAATAGAGGTCGAGACTAATCCGTGCTTTAATACCTTAACGGGGTGGGAAGGGTAGATATGGATATGATGACCGGTACGCTAATACCACGTGTATCCCCTCTTCTGAGTAGTGTCATACTGGGTATCGCATTGATGTGATCCATATTGTAAATAAACCTAGGACCCCCCCTCCTCCCTTTTATGTTCTCAAGTGTTTGTAGAGCTGTAACTCCTTTTAAAAATTCGCCTTTTAATAATTATTTTCAAACTCTTATGTGTTCAAACTTAAATCCACTACTATTTGAGCCTATATTTGTCTATCTGCTAATTGTACAAAATTCACAAAAACTGTCTGGCTGGGAACCATAGTAGTGGATCCTGAGGGGTGCCTAACACCTTCCCCTTAGGATAATTTCAAGCCCTTACCCTATCTCTGGTTATCAAAAAAACTTAGAAATGAACCCTATAGGTGTCCTAATGCACCTTAAATCATTAGGTGGCGACTCTCCAATTGCAAACCCAGTTCCCAAAAGGAATGAGTTGTTACACACCTAAAAAATATCATAAACCCGATTTTCCAATGCGAAGAGGGAAAAAGGGGGCACGACACTACCCCACCGAGGTTAGTCTTGATACTTACTGGGCATCGCTGTGGTGTGCTCATACTACACTTCTGTACATTTTTGTACAAATCCAGATATTTGATCGTTAGTATCTGTGCGGATCGTTGTTGTGGAGACTCAAGGTAAATTTGTTGTTGTGTTAGCAGGCCTCAGAGTCACCTTCTATTGTACTTATTTCCATTGTTTTCTTTTGTTCTGGAACAGTGATGTATTCATTTTGTACAACTACTCCAAGAAAGGCTTATGACTTGTACTACCAATTTTGGGATTATAAATTGTTCAGAGATTTCTATTTCGGAATTGTTCGAAGATAGTAAATATTGTCGTTATTTCTGTTAATGTTAAGCTTACCTAGTCTTAGAGACTAGGTGCCATCAGGACTTCTTCGGATGGATTTTGGGTCATGACAATACAATACAATACTATTTAACTTGAAAAAGAAAGCATCTAGTACAAGCACATAGTCAAATATGGGTGCACCACTAAAGAAAGGAGAAAAAAGAAAGTATTCCATGAAAATTGATCTATGCTCCTCTAGTTAAATAACTCAACACTTAATCAAGTGCACCATTTAGCTTTTTTGGAGCATGAGTGCCTAGCAGACAATATTAGATCAATTTTAAAAAATATATACATAAAATATCTAGTTTGACGGAAAGATCATGGGTTAAAATGTCCCATTAAATGAGCTATAAATCCGCCCATGGTGGACTCATGAGAGTGGGAAAATGGATTAGAAAGGAAAGTATATATATGTACAATCAAACCTCTTTATAACAGTCTCGTTTGATCCGAATATTTTTGAATGTTATAGCGAAGTGTTGTTATATAAAATATATATTATAACGTAACATGAAAATTGGTTCCGGAAAAGTTTGACTTTTATAATAAAATGTTGTTATATAGGAATGTTTTTACATAGAGTCATAATCTGACTGTACATGCAAGAAATAATAGAAGAACAAAAGGAGTAGCTTCCTTCCCTAAACAAAGCTCCAATCAGTTTTGCCTTATTTATAAGCTTCTTTGGACAGTAATGATTCTTATATCAATCCCAATTGGATTCATAATTAAATTTTCTCTTCGAAAACAATTTAATGGTATATTTAATTTGCTTATATTGCTACCTTAACTAGAGGTAATCTGGTGTATATAAGTTAAACTCTAATTAACATTGAAGTTAGCAAATGATGAAGAAAGGATTGAGAATATTGAAGATAAGAGGGATTCCAGTTGTGGCCCTAAATTTGGGACGAGTATTACGTTTGGGAGATATCGTTTTCAAATTTCATGTCTGCATCATAGTAATAAGCACTTAATTGGCAAATTGCATTTGCTCTTGACTTTTCCTTAAAGTGGATATGAGCTCTCATAATCGTTGTGTCCCCCTGTTCCTTATTCTGCTGACGTGTGATTTTCTCCAAAACAAAATGTCTCAATCATTCTATTTTGCTTTTATTATCATCAAGAATGAGTAACCATCATTCTTTCTTTAATCATGCAACCGACAATCAAAAATCGTCAGCTCATCAAGTTAATACTAATTCCTTGTGGAAAAAATGATTAAGTTCCAACTAATAATTCGTTTAACGAACATAAAAGAAGTCCTCCTTTTTCCCCAAATTAAAAAACTTCTTTTATTTTTTCAAAAGAATTTTTTCAAAAACAAGTTTATAGAAAAATTTAAAAGCTTTGTCAATTTCAGTGTATAAATATTCATATTCAGCGATCCATATAAAAGTCTATATTATGTTCTAGGATTGTATAATAATAACTTTTACAAAGAAAACTCTATACGTTCTATTAATAATTCTTGGGAAAACCTCATCCAATTAGTTCAGTAGTGGGTGCTTTTCAAGAATATAGTATAGAAATTAAGAATAAGGTGACAAGTGTAACTTATCCAACTATTGTAGATATGTGTCTATTCTCCATATTTTCTGTTTGTCGGGTTTGCTTATGTGTTGTATTTTGATTGGTTCTTGTGGAGCTTGTTTAGATAAGATGCAATTACGTGGTGACTTTTGGAATTTGGGGTAAAGACAATGGACTAAAAGGAAATGGAAAATGACTTCAGTCAATTAATCTTTCATGGTTAAATCCTTTTAGAATATCTTATCACATTTCCAGGTTTATTAATTATCACATGATTCACATCCAATACTTTGAGGTCCTTAGGATTTTAACTAGTTCTTCTTCCCTCCTTGTTGATTTTAACTTGATGCCACTATCTTCAGCCACATCAGAAAATTAGAAAAACAAAAAAGAATATCCAAATATATAATATGACCAAGAATATAAACGCCTTGGTAAGAAATCTTGGTTTAAATTTTTTTTTTTTCTATAAATAAAAAAAATATAGGGACGAGGTAGCTAGAATATATCAGGAAACCTTTGTACGGGGTAATGGTTTTATATTATGATCATCATATCTCTGACACTTAAATATAGTTGAGGGAGTGGAAAGATCTTTAAACAGCTTGGCATATTATGATATGCTATATAAATTAAAGCAAAACCCACATAAAGAAAAGTAAGATTAATGATGATGTATCATAATATGTGGAAGATCAGTTGGTCTGCTTTAAACAAAACTAATGGGGTGAGTAGGACAAGGAATATGCAGATTGTGCTTTTTAATTTGTAAAGAACAGATTTGTTCCGCTCGCTGCGCCTTTCTTTTTAGCATCAAAAGAATAGATCGGACAAACTAATCTAACTGTCTTCACCGCACAAAATCAAATAGTATTTGCCACAACAAATTCAGCACTACCTCTGCATATGGACCCTATACTCTATGCTGATCTCTTTCTCTCTCTCCAATAAAAGGGCGCCCCGTGCTAGGGCTGTTCATTCGGATCGGATATCCGAAATCCGAATCGATCTATTTAATTTCAGATTTTAATTGGATCGGATTTCGGATTGGATTTCGAATTTTGGATCGGATTCGAATAGTCAGTACTTCCTTTACATCTTCCTCCAAGTTATTACCTTTACAATTGCTGGATTTAGCTATATTGGCACCATAGTACTCTCATAATTGCATAAACATGAATTTTTCTTAATGTATTGCCTCTTTTACAAAGAAATATACATATTAGTTTGCAACTTTGAGGCATAATACGATCTGAAATCCGATCCGATCCAAACTTTAAAATCCGATCTGATCCGATATAATTCAGATCGGATTCGGATTGCATTTTCAAGAATCCAAAATCCGAATCCAAAATGTGCAAAATCCGATCCGATCCGATCCGATCTGATCCGTGCACAGCCCTACCCGGTGCACTAAGCTCCCACTATGCGCGGGGTCCGTGAAAGGACCGGACCACAAGGATCTATTGTACGCAGCCTTATCCTGCATTTCTGCAAGAGGCTGTTTCCACAACTTAAACCCGTGATCTTCCGATCACATAACAGCAACTTTACCTGTTACTTTAAGGCTCCTGTTCTCTCCGATATAAAGAAAAAATAGACATGCATAAACTAGTGATAAATCTCCAAATATATTTTATGTTCAAAATAGTAGCGGTCTATTCTCTCTTAATTACATAACAACTAGAAGCTTGGAACTCATTAAGGGTAAGAATATATACCACACTTGAGATTCAAATGTATAACATAAAATAATTTTATAATCGTTTATTGTCGTTACACTAGAAGTATATATAGCTTATGTTAAGGGAATTCCAACACTTACATAATATAATATTAAAAAAAAGGTTATTTTTACTCTATTTGTACAATAGAAACTCAATTTAACCTTTTTAAAACCTTGTAGCTAGGGGTGTTCATAAAAACCTGAAAAATCGAATCAAACCGAAAACCAAACCAAACCGATCAAATTTAGTTTGGCTTTGGTTTTATTCAGAAAAAAATCGAAAAAACCCGAACCAAACCGACTATAGGATTAGTTATTTCAAATTTATTATTACACTATATATATATATATATATATATATATATATATATATATATATATATATATATTTATACAAAGTTTCAAAAAATTTATGGTAAATATTAATAGTTTGCAGTTTTAGTATAGTTCTTTACCTTTACATTCTAGTTTGATTGGTAGATTTCTTTTGTTAAGTGTAAGAATCAATTCGTGTTAAAAATAATATATTTTTAATTGAGTCCTTAAATTATTCATCACTATTTGATTAAATTATCATCAATATATCTTGGTAAATAATAGATTTCTCAAAGGGCAATTGATTTGATAGTGTTACGTTGAAAATGTGGTCGCCGGAATATGTGTTTGGTAGTGTACGTCTTATATTTAAGAAAAAACCGACAAAAAACCGAAAAAACCGAAAACCCGACATAAACCGAATCGAGAAAAAACCAACTTAATTGGTTTGGTTTGGTTCTAATATTTGAAAAACCGACTTACTTAGTTTGGTTTCTTTTTAGGGAAAAATCGATCCAAACCGAACCATGAACACCCCTACTTGTAGCTTTCTCTGCTAGAAAGTTTAAAACAATTTTAGGTGCACTTAACTCCATATCAGTAAGTTTCGAATATTATATATAGTTCAAGAATACTAGGTAAACCAAGTTAAAGTTTAAATACTATAAACCTCTAACTTTGAACATTTCAATGATTGGTAACTCTTCCAGTAGGGGCAAATGTAATCTCTCTGTTACGGGCTCAATTGAACTTATATATACTTTGACGCAGACTATAAATTTATATATAAAAAATTATTAAAATTTCAATAAGTATTAAATTTTGACCAATAATTTTAATAATACATTAAGGAGTTCAATGCAAAAATATTTAAAAGGCTGAACACATTAAATTTGAATTCTGAATCCGTAGTTGCCAATAAGCATTGTGAGGAGGGACCATCTTCTGTGTGCTAGTTGGATGTCATGACAGTCCGTCCTGATCGTGGATCCAGGAAGTGTAAAGCAAAAAATCGTTGATTAAAGCACGGACACATCCAGAATTTAAATCTTATGAGTTTAATTTTAATGTTTTTAATATTGATGAACCCATTATATTTTTAAAGTTATAGATTCATATTTAATATTTTTGTAATTTTAATAAATTTTTACTCCGCATTAAAAGCTATGGATTAAGTTGAACCCCAGATAGTACACTACATTCGCCTTCGGATTAAAGGATTTGGGAAGTCCACTTCTGTTTTGGAAAAAATAAAAAATAAAATAAAATAAATTCTTGATTCAAGTATTTGGAAAGTCCACTTAAGTTTTAGCAAAAAATACAAGGAACACATAAAAGTGAAATCTACTCAAGCCCTAATTAAGAAGCCGAAACTTAAATAGTGCCCTTTTGGGCAAAAAATACCGTTCTACTATTAAAAAAAAGTTACATAAGTACATAACGGAAAGTTAGCCGTTAAAGTTAAACGCAGTACTATACTGCGATTTATTAGAAAAATTTTTTTTTAAAGGAAAATGCATTAGAATACTGTGTATTCCTTAAACGCAGTATTGTACTGTGTTTCCCTATTAAAATTAGGCCCACTTCTGCAGGACTGCAGAGAATTAATTTTTAGTATAAAATGCAGTATTATACTGTATTTTACACGAAAACGTATTATTATACTGCGTTTTACTCTGATTTTGTGCCCACCAATAAGTGTTCTGCGGATAACTGACATAACAATAATTCAAATACATAAAACGTGGTATTGTACTGCGTTTTACATAAAAAAATTCTGCACTCCACGCTCGGTCTTGCCTTATTTAAAGGCGTTTCAATTTTATGAAAATCCATTCAATACTTTCTTCAAACTTCCATTCATACTTCTCTCTTCTTCTTATCAATCATTTTTTTATAATGCCTGAAGAGCCAAAAATAAGGGTTTCATTATATTTGGGGGGTGAGATGTGCTGGAGAATAACTCTGTGAGGTATAGCTCACCTCCACAGTGTCATGTTAAATTGCCGCTTACAATGGAGTACGATAAATTGGTATCGTTGTTACATAAAAAGATGAGTGTGAGGAAGCGTTCGGTTAACCTTAAAGTAACCGGTAGATTTCCGTATTCAGTGACTCCACAGGGGTTTGCTTATTATTCTGAGTTTAACATCGAAGATGATGAAACTCTTAGAGATTTTTTGCGGATTCCGGATAAATACAGGGAATTTATTATAATAAAATTGTCGGAAATATACGTGAAGATTGAAGACGTTCCCAATAATGAGGGCGTGCATAGCAGGGATAACCCCCCGTCGTCGGGTGGTTATTCTGTAGCAGTTTTTACCGGACAGATTTCTGATGAAAGAGCTTGCCTTGATTTAAACTTGTCACCACCGGTAAATGAGCAGCCACAAAATAATTTTTTGACTTTATATAATCCACAAGACGACTGGTAAACTTCAATTTTTCCATGCTTCAGCATTGTTTATTTTATGTTTTAATTGGATTTGTATTAACACTCATATTTTTCATGGGGGTACCGTCCGGATATGAATTTTACAAGTTATGACCCCGCCCCTAGTTGGAATATGCATAGTTCTGGCGTATTGGACCACGGTGGTCCATCCGGGAGTCGTCACCAACAAGAAAATATTCATCTTGAAACGTCAAGATAGTATGACTTGTAAGTAAAGTGATATAGCTATATGTAAAGTATTTATCTAGTTGGGTAACTTATCATTTTGTTCTTTTTGTGTAGTGAAAACGAGCTTCTTGATGTTCCTGACCTCACACAGTTGCCCATAGACAATGTATTGACTCGTGATTTGGCAGATGCGCAGAGTCAGTAAGATGATAGTGATTATGACAACAATGCAGATGAGTCTGGAGATGACACACCCTTCCCTGATGAGGATGATGAGGAGGAGGAAGTGAATGTTGAACCTGAGCTGACGAGGGAGCATGTTCCTCCACCTCCCGCTAGACAAAGAGTGTACGAGTCTCATGTGCCATTTCATGAGCAGAATATTCCCTACGTTGATAATTTACCAAGTATGCCGAACGTGGATGCCCTCACAAGGGATGATGATGAAATTCGGTCAGCGATGTGGGATGAGTCTAGACCAGCGGTTCTAACAAAGGGCATGAATTTTCCCGATAAAGCTCGCCTAATTAGGGCTGTAAAAATCGACAATGTAAAAGAGTGTCGTGAGATGACGGTAAGGGAGTCAACTATGGAGATATACAAGGTTGTATGTCATAGAGACTCTATGGGCTGTCACTGGATGTTG
Organism: Nicotiana sylvestris; assembly: GCF_000393655.2. Taxonomy (NCBI): domain Eukaryota; kingdom Viridiplantae; phylum Streptophyta; class Magnoliopsida; order Solanales; family Solanaceae; genus Nicotiana; species Nicotiana sylvestris. The sequence continues at coordinate 215,543,633 of NC_091059.1, read as the reverse complement.
CGTGCCAGCAAGAAGAAATCAGTTTTATGGAAAGTGGGTAAATTTATTAGCACCCACAGATGTGAAATGAACACATTCAATGAGAATTATTTCAACCTGGATACAAACTTGATTTCTCTTGTCTTGATTCCATATTTGGAAGTATCCATTAGGTTCAAGATTAAAGAGTGTATTACAGCCGTCCACCAGGAGTATGGTTGTACTATAACCAAAAGAAAGGCATATCTCGGTCGCAAGCGTGCCTTTGAACTTATTTATGGCGACTGGGATAAGTCTTTTCATCGCTGCCCAGGTACATGGCCGCACTGCAACACTTTAACCCCGGGATTGTTGTTGAATGGAGGCTTGAGTGGAGTCCGGACAGACCGGAATATATTTTCAACTATGTATTTTGGTCATTTAAACCATCAATTGATGGTTTTGTTCATTGTCGTCCTGTAATCTTCATAGACGGTACTCATGTCTATGGAAAGTATGATATTAAGCTTTTGATTGCAGTTGCAGTAGATGCCAACGGACAAATATTTACACTAGCTTTTGCCATTTGTGCCAACGAAAGCGAAGAGACGTGGACACTTTTCTTGAACCATTTGAAGCAGCACGTTATCAAACAACGTTCAGTTATTTGTCTAATATCTGATCGACATGGTGGTATTTTAAGTTTTGTACGGCACTTGCCTGAATGGCAGGAACCCTATGCGTACCACCGTTATAGTGTGAGGCACCTAAAGGCCAATTTCCAGAAGAAATATCCTGACAAGGCCTTGCATGACTTAATATGGATGGTTGCAAATGAGCACCAGCAGTGCAAATTCATGAGGCGCATAGAAGCGATCCGGCAGCTAGATCCACGAGCCTATACTTGGCTGATGGGACATGAGCTTCACATGTGGACATTGCATGTTGATGGCGGCAGAAGATGGGGAGCCCTAACTATAAATGTGTCGGAATCATTCAACTGCTTGTTGAAGTCTGCCAGTGAATTGCATGTCACTGCCATGGTCCACATGACATTCAAACAGAGTACGGAGAGGTTAGTTAAAAGGCATAGAGCTGTATCGGCATTGATGGGCAGGGGTGTTCAATTTATGCCAATACCCATGAGAAGATTTGAAATGTACAGGAGGCGAGCACATTGGCATTCATTTCTATAGTATGATCATGACCGGGGTGTTTTTGAAGTTAAGACCGCTATCCGCGGACACCGTGGGAATAATCTACAGACGGTGAATGAAGCCAGAAGGTTGTGTTCATGTGGGAAATGGACCATCTACCACATGTTGTGCGCACATACGTTGAAGTGATTTCAATAAGTTGGTTTTGGGGCAACCAACTATATTGATAGGCAATACAGTGTTGTTGCATACGTAGACATGTATAGTGGGCAGTTGCAGCCATTAGGTGCTGAGCATTATTGGCCACCAGAACCTTTTAAGATGGTATGTAACAAGGACCATTTGTGCAAGATGCAAGTGCAAAAGAGGACGCGTATACATAACCAAATGGATGTTGGTGACACCGTTTATGCGCGTAAATGTGGCATATGCTCGCAAACAGGACACGACCATCGTAAATGTCTTTCAGGTGGTGTACGTGGCGGTGGTAATCCATCTCCTGGTGCAAGTTCGTCGAATGTACTCAACTATCAAGAATACCCCTAATCTTTTGTTTTCATATTATTTTTTGTAATTCGTGTCTATATTTGTGTATGTTGCAATATCTATCAAATAAAATTATATTCCATAATCTTGGTACATCTTATTTTTTAACATGACCTTTTGATATAGTTGTTCAAATATTAAACTTATTGGTGTTTGTAAAAAATACAAAAATTTAATATTAAAAAATAAATTTAATATGTAAAGCGCGATATAAAACTATGTTTTTTTGAGTTGTCTTGTCATTTTGAAAAAGCTGAAAACCATGTGAAAAAATAGTTTTCTTGCAGAAAAATTTAATATGTAAAGCGCGGTATAATACTACGTTTTATTGAGTTGTCTTGTCGTTCTGAAAAAGCTGAAAACCATGTAAAAATGTAGTTTCGTTTCAGAGAAATTTAATATGTAAAGCGTGGTATAATACTACGTTTTATGTGAAATCTTGCCTATAAATAACGGGCGCATTCTACTTATTTTCTGTGCTTAACAATAACCAATAGCAAATCTTTCCATAAAACAAAAGTTTCTCTTTAAGAAATGTCTCAACAACCCCTTTATGTCCTAAGGTGCTATTGCGGAGAAAAATACAGTTTGTATAATTGGTGGGAAGAAGGTGGACGCCGCTACTGGGCGTGTATGAAAAAGTTTGATAGGCAACTCGACGATCCTACATGTGATTTTGAGGTATGGATGGATGAACCATGTGAGCAGAAATACTACAAAGAGAGAATTTATGATTTTCATAATTTGTGTACGAGGCAATGGGAAAGAGAGTGATGAACCAACCAAGAAATTAAGGAGTTGAAGGTGAAACTCAAGGAGGTGGACGAAGAAAAAAAAGCTGGAAGACCAACTCAAGTGGTTGGAGCAGAGAGTGTAAGCACGTGATTTTTGACCCTCCCCGAGATTTTTCACATTTTTAGCGTGAATATGTGAAATTGGGTCTAATATAGCCATTTTAACTATTTTTACTTTATTTCGTTGCAAAAAGAAAAAATCACAAAAAATACATATATAAATTTTAGTTTATGCATTTCTCATAAACGTGGAAAAAATACAAAAAAAAATTGTACTTTATTTTGGTACTTTATATAAATTCAAAAATTACTAAAATATATAGTTCTATTAATGTTTGCAGTCATTATAATTTTGAAAAATACAAAAATTGTACTTTATTTTGGTACTTTATATAAATTCGAAAATTACAAAAAAATATAGTTCTATTAATGTTTGCAGTCATTATAATTTTGAAAAATACAAAAATTGTACTTTATTTTGGTACTTTATATAAATTCGAAAATTACAAAAAAAATATAGTTCTATTAATATTTGCAGTCATTATAATTTTGAAAAATACAAAAATATTACTTCATATTTTTGTCTTTATTAAAGAACGAAAATTACCAAAAAAATTGTTTTATTAATATTCTATAGTCATTTTAACTTTGAAAAATACAAAAAAACATTACTTCATATTTTATCTTAATATTTAAAAAAACGAAAATTACAAAAATAGTTTTATTAATATTTTGTAGCTATTTTAAATCTTGAAAAAATATTTAAAAAATATATAGTTTTGTTTGAATACTAGTCTTATTTTTGGTAGTTATTTTGCTTACATAGGACTAGTTAAGCAACGTTTTCCTATTTCTCGGGTCCGGGCAAAAGAATAATATTCGGGTTCAAACTACCCGGTTTTAGGCCTAATTTCGGACCTAGCCCATAATAAACCGTGTCCAGGACACATGGGGAACCCCACCGCGCGTGGGGAACATAAGCCTCGAAACCCACCACGCGTGGGGCTCATTTTTCTGGGCAAAGACTATACAAATACACGGACAAAACTTTGAAAGGGGAGGACTTTGAAAGATTTTTAAAAGACAAATACTGTGCATCTTCTTCTTTCTCTTTGAAAGAAGAAGCAAAGAACCCTACTGTCTCACGTCCACGACCGAACCGGACCACCCTCCTCCTCCCAAACACCACCCCGTCACAACCCAACACCACCCCAAACAGCTCCCTCATCCCTTCCGGCACCCCCACGCACCAGCCCCCTCGCCGGATCATCACCAAACGTAAACCCCAGACCCTTCCGCCAAAACCCACCGCCATAACCATCGCCTTCCTCCTCCTTGAATCCGCCATTGTTGCCGTTGCGAGCTCCGCCATCGTCGACCACTGACCACCAAGCTTCCAACGCACCTCCATCAACAAACCTTCAGCTCCCAGCACTACCAAGCTCCAAACCCTCCCGTAAAACCACCCACGAAAAACCAGTGAAACCACCAGCTCCATCGCTCACCTCCACTGTCCGAACGCCACCCCACGTCAAAAGGAGCAGTCGACAAAAACCAGTCCACAAAAACCTCCGACCACCCTAAACCATCGTCAAACGACCATCACCTCGTCGTCACTACCCAGCAGTCGAACCCCCTCCTCCTCACGTCCAGCAAAACCACCAGCCCCATCGCCTTCTTCCTCACCACAAAACCCTAGCAAAAACCTAGGAGCCCTCCCCGTCAAACACTGCCCGTTGACCCCACAGTCGTCGACCAAACAGTCCGTCAGTGAGGTCGAGTTGAAGTCGAGTTCCAGTCCAAAGTCCAAAAGCTGAGTCGAGGTCCGGTTCGTCGAGTTTGTTCCGGGGTTTTCGTTGTTGTGCCTTGTTCAGTGAAGTCCGGTTCGAGTTCCGTAGGAAGCACTGTTTGTCGTTCTAGGATTGTCGAGATTCGAAGGTTGGTGTTCTTCGTCCTTTGTTTCATTTCATTCATTTTGCATATTATGGTTCAAGGCAATAAATGAGAATATTCGATATATATGAATGTCAACAATGCAATTTTTGTTGTTATGTTAAAAATGTTTATTCTATGTTTAGTTACTGCATGCTTAAAGTAAATGTGAGCATATGAACGAGGTTATTCTATTTTTTCATTTTTACCCTGGATATTATTACCTGTTAGAATCGTTGTTTTTTTTGTTTAACCTCGGATGATTTCATTGGTAGAAAATCGTAGTTGCTTTAAGTTTGCCCTCAAATAAATAAAATAAAAAAACGAGACTAGCTTCGCCAAATAAAAAATGTACGGATTGCGAAGCCCCTCACAAAATATATGTCTTAAATACTTAGATTCCGGGACGGGCCGTTTAGCAAATTTCACGGCCCTACCCCAAAATAATAATGCGTTAGTTGCTTTAGGCGCGCCTTTAATAATGTTATCTCCCTAAACTCGGGTGCACATTTATGTGACCCAAATCCAAATCTCAACGAAATCGAAATGTGTCTCTAATCACGGGTACATAGACTGTGACGTGGTTCGAGATGCATGTCCATGACGTTGCAAATTCCTTTTAAAAAATAAGAATGAGATGAGCCTCGCCGAATAAAAACACAAATTGCGGGGCCCTCAGTAAATACTTGTTTAAAATTACTTAGAATTCAGGAGGGTCGTTTAGCGAATTTCACGGCCTCCGCAAAATAATAACGCGATAGTCTCTTTAGGCGCGTGTTTAATAATTTACTTTCTTAAGCTCGGGTGTGCATTTCATGCGACCCAAATCCAAATCTCAAAACATCAAATAAAATGCGTTCCGGATTGTGGGTGCATTTCATGTGACGCAGTCCAAAGACGTGTTTTAAGCGATGTTCACATTCTTGTAAAAACAATAATAATAAAGCGGTTAAAAGTTAAAATTTGCACATAAGTTCATACTTGTATAAAATCAGATAATCAAGCCGAATATAACAGTTGAGCGACCGTGCTAGAACCACGGAACTCGGGAATGCCTAACACCTTCTCCCGGGTTAACAGAATTCCTTATCCGGATTTCTGGTACGCAGACTGTAATATAGAGTCATTCTTTTCCTCGATTCGGGATTAAAATTGGTGACTTGGGACACCCTAAATCTCCCAAGTGGCGACTCTGAAATAAATAAACAAATCCCGTTTCGATTGTCCTTTAATTGGAAAAAACTCCCCTCGCGCCCTGCGGGTGCGGAAAAAGGAGGTGTGACAGCTCTGGCGACTCCGCTGGGGATTATTTACTTACCCAGAACCACTGGTTCAGGGTTAGAAATTCGAGCTTAGATAAATTGTTATATTTGGTTTTATCTGATTTTTACATGTTTGAGCCTAATGTGCTAAATGCTACTTTTACCGCTTTGATATTATTTGAACTGTATATAAACTATGCCGAAACCTTTCTCTTCTTACCTCTGGGGATGTGCTTACTGGCTGAGACTCCCTATTCTGTTAGTGTCATACCCTAAATAAAAGAGGCTCGGAAAGTTTCTAAGCCGGCTGGCCTTTTGGTTCCCGGAAAGGAGCTCCTTCCTCAGCTCGAGTTGTCCGTTAGGGTACACTGTCTAGAACACCGACCCAGGTTTTGAACATAGAATAACGTGACTTCATGCCGGATCCCTAGTAGGAACGTTTGTTTGCATCATGTGCATTTGACTTAGGGGACTCAACACAGGGGTTGGGTCCGTCTAGGACAAGCAACCTGAAAATAATAGACCATCCTGAGGCATCCTATTTGTTTTCCGTGCATTTATTTTGTCTCGCTGACCGGTGTTTGAATATTATGAATATTGTGAAATTGAAAAAAAGAAATAGCGGTTAGGGAATTGATTGTTTATTTTTGAAAAACCTAATACACAAATACTGTCAAAACTCTGCCGAAATTTTGAGAAAATGAAAAAGTGTCTTATTAATTTGTTTTATTAAAAGCAAGGGAAAAATAGAAAAAAAGAGTAGTGGCTTTGTCTTGTTTTTCAAAAAAAAAAAAAAAATTAGAAAAAATAGTTTGTCTTGCCATAAAAATGAAAAAAAAAAAAGTCTTGTTTTGAAATGGGTTTTTATTTATTTATTTGTTTATGAAAATGCCAAAATAAAAATAAAAAATAATAAAATAGTTTGTTTTTTAAAAAAAAATTAGTTTGTTATTAGTTGCAAATATATATATATAAATCCAAATAGTTGCAAATATATATATATATATATATAAATCCAAAGGTTTTTCATTATTTCCTAAAATGTATATATATCTTTATTTGTTGCGAAAATGTTTGTCTTGCAAAGTCTAGAAAAGTTCTTTTAGACTCCCAGTTTTCGAAACAAAAATCCAAAAATATTTTCCGTTATTGACTTCTTTAGAAAGTTTTTTTTATTATTAAAAAAAAACGTATATATATATATAATAAAAAGAATCCGAAAATATTTTCCCTCTTCTTTAAATATTGAAAAGAAAATTCAAAATTCAAAAAAAAACATTTTTAGAAGCATTTCTTATATTAAAGGTAAAATTACGAAAAATATTTTCTTTAGAATAATAAAAAAACGAAAATTCAAAAAATATATATCTTAGAAGTCTTTTCTTTAAAAAAGAAAATCAATCAAAAAAAATAATACTTCCTTTCTTCTTTTAAAGTAGTTCCTTCGCACATTCAAAAAAAAAAAAGTTAGTTTATCTATTTATTCCTGATTGCCCGAACTACGCGGGTTTGATTCTCACCGGATGTGAGATACGTAGGCAACCCTCATCGGGTCCAACCCCACCTTTTGCTAAAAAAGCCAAAAATAAATAAATAACAAAAAAGTATATGTCAAATTTTAATTTTGGTGATGTTGTTTTGTCTTAAATAGCCGAATGTTCCCGAATGGGACGCCGGAAGGCTGACTTTGCATAAACAGCCACCTTTGGGTCATTTTTAAGACTTGGTCCAGTCGACCCACATAGCCTTAAAAATCTTCGTCCCCGGGGCATTGAAAGGCCGTGTTTGCAATGTTGAATTTTCTATTTTTGAAAAATGATAAAAGAGTCATGAACAAGTCCGGGTGATGCCGTTTATGTCAAAAATGGCCAAATGTTCCCGAAAGGAACTCCGGAAGGGTGCCTTGGTACAGACGGCCACCTCGTTTTTTTTCCTCACATAACCTTAAAAATCTTCGTTCATGAAGTGCTGAGAGGTCGTGTTCAGAAATCCTTTTGAGAAAAATCGCATATATTTTTGTTTTTTATCAGAATAAGTTTCGTTTGTTAAAATCTTATTAATAAATGTGCAGAATGAGCACGACTCCAAATGAACCCTTTTCAATCATGAATAAAATCCCCCTCCAATTGCGGCTCTGGTGGAATGATTTAGGCAAAGAAGGGCATGACGAAATCAAGAAGTATCTGAAAGGCCTCACGAGTTTGTTGGATATCAGGCCACGAGGAGATATCATAAGGGCACTAGTCCCCCACTGGGATCCTGCGCACAATGTCTTCCATTTCTCGGATTTTGAACTTACCCCAACTTTAGAAGAAATAGCAGGGTATATCGGCAGCGCTGAGACTCCTTTGAGGCACAAATATCTGATTGCTCCAAGAGCTGTAGCAATACACCGGTTTCTGGACTCCTTAAAGATAGTCAGAACAATTCATAACCCTGACTTGGCAAAAGGTTTTTGCAGCATGAGTTTCATATATCAAAGATATGGTCACATAGGAGGATTCGACAAGCCAGAAAACCAGTTGTGCAGCAAAAGTAATCGTCAAAAGTGGGAAGAACATAGACGGATTGCTTTCATGATAACTTTCTTAGGACTACTAGTATTCCCAAGAAAAGACGGGAATATTGACATAAAGATAGCAGGGGTCGTCAGTACGTTGCTCACACAGAGAGATAGTACGTTGGCGCCCATGATAGTATCTGATATGTTCCGGGCTCTCACGTCTTGCAAAGCCGGAGGAAGCTTTTTCGAGGGTTGCAATTTGTTGTTGCAAATGTGGATGACCGAACACCTATGTCACCGAGCCCAGTTTCTGAGCCATGGATCCGCTGAAAAGACCTGCATAGAGGAGTTCTATACCAGAGTTAATGAGACCTACCTACCGGAAGGAGTCACAGCATGGACCTCATATTTCCATACCCTCAACGCCAGTCAAATACAGTGGGCGCTAGGATGGTTACCGATCGACGAAGTCATATACATGCCAGCAGCCAGGCCCCATTTTCTCTTAATGGGACTTAAGAGCATTCAACCATACGCGCCGCATCGGGTTTTAAGGCAACTTGGGAGGTATCAGATAGTGCCGAAAGACGAGGATCTAAGCACCCAGGTAATCGAGATCAGTCCCGACGGCCAGTTTCCTGAAGCAAGGGTTCGTCAAATTTGGAGCCAATGTCAATACTTAGAAGCAAATACTTGTGTAATGAATCGGGCAAAAGGGGAAGTTTCGCCCGGGTATCAGGCCTGGTACAAAGGGGAGACATCATCTGGAAGACCGACCAAAAGACCTCACCTGCAAGAATTTGCCAAATCTTCACAAGAGCAGTGGGGCTGGTTGGCCAAAGAGCGGGAATATCTTGCCGAAACAGGCAAACTGAAGCAACAAGTTCAGGATATGAGGTTTGAATGCCAATTACAGTCTGCTGCCCACAAGGGAGAAAAGAACAGATTAATCAGAGAAGGCGAGATCCTCAAAGCTCAGATCCGGAGGATGAAAAAGGAGGCTGATAACCAGCTGAGAAGCCGGGCGGATAAAAGATTGATAGCGGGGTTAAAGGATCAGGTTGCGGAATGCCAGGAAGATTTGGAAAGAGCCAAGGCTAGCACAGCAAGATTGCGGACCAAGTGGGCAAAGGGTACAATGGCCCGGAGGCAGCGCCTGCAACAAGTCATAAGGGATTATGAACTGAGCATCGGGACATTAAGGGAAACGAATGCCTCTCTTCAAGAGAGGATCTTCAAGCAAACACGGGATGCCCAAGCCGACAGAAGGCGATGTTACGATGCAATGACCAGAATGGAAAGACAAATGGAGATGTTCCAGGATCAGCTTGCCAACAATGCGCAAACACTAGGATTGAAGAACCGACAGATAAGGCAGTTGTTCGCAGAAAGGGACAACATTCGAGGAAGGATCGACGAGATTGGGCATTACATCTACATGAGATGCCTGGCATGCGAGCAAATGCCTCGGAAGACCCTCCTTGTTTCCATCATGGGTTGCGTCCACCGAATCATGAATGAGTTGAAAAGCCTGCAGAGGGACCTCACACCAAGGGCCGCGGAAAGGCCGAATGATGCCTCGCGGGCCCCTAAGTTGGAAAATTAATCTTTGGTTGAGTCTTGTTTATTTGGCTTTGTTGCTTTTCCATATGTTGTTTTCTTTTCTTTTAGTCAAAACGGGTTAAGAACTGTGGAGTCTGTACTATTGCTATTCCTTGCTTGAAGTAATTTGTAATAGCAAAATTTTGAGAATGAATTTAACGATTTCACAAGAATTTTGTGTTTCTTTACTTTAAGGCAGAACTACGCCTGGTCTGATTCGCGCGGGGACGTGATACGTAGGCAATCCCCATAAGATTCGACCGCTTTTAATAAAGAAAGAAAAGGAAGTATAAAAATAAAAAAGAAAAATAATAAATAAAAAAAACAAGAAAAGGGGATAAATGAGCAAACCGGGATGACGCGTGTTGTTTAAAGCAAAGCATGTAGAAACGGTTAACTACCTAGGAGCATTGCATCCTCTATGTGTTGAGATTAAATCCGTTAAACTCTAACGCTAACAAAGTTTGTTGTTGTCTGATGAAGACAGTTAGTTGTTAAAGAATTCTGGCAACACACCCTTATCAAACCAGATCCAAAGGACCGATAGCAACCAGCATGACTACTTCAGAGAATAGTAATGAGGAAGAGAGGCCGATGAGCCAGTTGCTAAAAGAAGCGATGGAAAAGATTGAAAGGATGGGACTAGAGATGAATGCAATGCAGCTAGCCATAGCCAAAACACAAAAGAGCCCTGAAACACTGGGGCACATGCCAGAATACCCTCACTCTGGCCCTTCCACAAGCCGCCCAAATCCCCTTTATCATCAAGAAAGAAGCCCTCATGATTCCCAAGCTCCACCACCCCACCAACCTCTCCCAACACCCAATATTCCCATTTTTGTGGGACCTACATCAGCCCCTTTGCAGAGAACGACCAGTGAGCCATTGTTTCAGGCTCACGATACACAATACTATCCCCCTGAGCCTACATTCCATGCACCCGAGCCTCAAGCTTACAATCCACATTTAGAAGTGCCGGCAGAGGTTGAGAAGCCAGTTAAGGCTCCTGAACAGGATGAAGTGTTGAGAAAGTTCAAAAGCCTGGAGCAGTCCTTCAGGAACTTGCACGGATTGGGCAATCAAATCAGCGTAGCATACAAAGATCTGTGTCCTTTCCCAGACGTCCAACTCCCGGCTGGTTTTAAGATGCCTAAGTTTGATTTATATGAAGGGCACGGTGATCCCATGGCACATTTGCGGGGATTCTGTAGCAAAATGAGAGGGGCAGGCGGCAAGGATGAACTGTTGATAGCTTATTTCGGCCAAAGTCTGAGCGGATCTGCACTAGAATGGTATACCAGGCAGGATTCCAGCAGGTGGTACACGTGGGATGATCTGGCGCAGGCTTTTGCGGGTCATTTCCAGTACAATCTTGAGATAGTCCCCGACCGTCTCACATTATTGAGAACTGGGAAGAAACCCGGGGAACGTTTTCGCGAGTTCGGGTTCCGCTGGAGAGAACAAGCAGCTAGAGTCGATCCTCCCATGAGAGAGGGAGAGATGGTGGACTATTTCTTGCAGACATTGGATCCAACCTACTTTGGTCACTTGGTGACAACAGTTGGAAAATCTTTCAACGAGGTGGTCAAGATAGGGGTCATGATAGAAGAGGGTTTAAGGTCTGACAAGATCTTGAACTATTCGGCACTCAAGGCCACAACCCAGGCTATTCAAAACGGCACGGGAGGTGCGTTGAGAAGAAAGAAAGAAGAGGTTGCCACGATCGAGGCAGGCAGTTGGTCCAGGGCTGGCAGGCCACACTACAACCAACCCAGACCTCACAGGTCAGAATACCCATACAGCCCACCACAAAATTTCTATCCACCTCGAGAACCACATTGTTCCGTACACCAAGCCCAGGCATACACTCAGCCTCCGGTTCGCCCACAATGGCGCGCACCGGCTCCCCAGAACATATATGCACCACCACAAAACACCTACCCTCCACCAAGGGCATATAGAAACCCTTCAGGGGTAGGCTTTCGGGGAAATCCAGATGCTAGGAATGACAGGTTGCGGAAGCAGAGAACTTTCACGGAGTTGGGAGAAACCTACACCGCTTTGTTCCACAAGCTGAGGCAATTGGGTTTGGTTAGTCCTGTCCAGACTCGAGAACCAAATCCCCCACCTCAGAACTTGGATCGATCAATCAGTTGTGAATACTGTTCAGGGATGCTCGGGCATGATACCGAGAAGTGCTGGAAATTAAGGCATGCCATACAAGATCTTATTGACACCAATAAGATCGAGGTCCAGACACCGGAGGCTCCTAACATCAACCAAAACCCACTGCCAGCGCACCACGAAACTCACATGATTGAGTTGGTATGTGAGGGGGGAGAATTGAGAAAACCCTCGCAAACAGTGATGATGATCCAAGCCGCCCCGAAAGAAGTCTCAACCAGTGGAGGAACGAGTGTACAGTCGCAGGGAGAAGGCGTCAAGCCGGTAGTGATATTGGGAAAGAGCCCGTCCGCCATAACAAGCAAACCCGAGCCAAGCAAGTTGGTAATACCAGGGATCCCGCCCACACCGGCGGTCGTGTTGAAAGGGGTATGTAGAGAACGGGTGACCATAAAGCCTGTGGTCCAGCTGCCGATGATTGACAGCAGGGCTGTGCCTTGGAAATATGAAAAGGCGGTGGTGATGTACAAAGGAAAACAGGTGGAAGAAGTCAGTTGTGAAGCGCAAGGGCTGACTCGATCAGGTCGATGTTTTGCTCCGGTGGAGCTAAGAAGAACCAACCCAGTTGCAACCAAGAAACCTGTGTCCGAAGAAGAGGCTGAAGAGTTCCTGAGGAAGATGAAAGTACAAGACTATTCTGTGGTCGAACAGCTGAGAAAAACACCGGCCCAGATCTCACTGTTGTCATTACTGATCCATTCTGAGGAGCATCGTCGGGCCCTGTTGAAGATATTGAACGAAGCTCATGTACCCAGTGAGATTTCTGTAAACCACCTGGAAACCATTGCCAGCAAGATTTTCGAGGTGAACAGGGTAACATTCTCAGATGATGACCTGCCGGTGGAAGGTACGGAGCATAATAAAGCTCTATACCTAGCTGTCAAATGTGAAGACTCGGTGGTAACTCGAGTATTGGTGGATAACGGCTCAAGCGCCAATATTTGCCCACTATCTACTTTGAACCAGTTGAAGATCGACCACGGAAGGATCCACAAGAACAGTATCTGTGTCCGAGGGTTTGACGGAAACGGAACAGCCACTGTAGGGGATGTTGTACTTGAACTGACCATTGGTCCAGTCCTGTTTACCATGGAATTCCAGGTGTTAGATGCCACAGTTTCTTATAACCTGCTGTTAGGACGACCCTGGATTCATGCAGCCAAAGCGGTGCCTTCCACCCTACATCAGATGGTGAAGTTCGAGTGGGAAAGACAAGAGGTCGTGTTACACGGCGAGGATACAACGTGCACCATGGGCGGAACCATTGTACCTTTCATAGAGACCGCTGATGACAAAGGTCCTTGGGTCTACCAGATTTTCGATACAGGGTCGGCCAACAAAATTTCTGAAGGAGAAATCATCCCGCACCCTAGGGTAGCTGCCGCAACAGTCATGATGGTCTCAGAAATGCTGGGTAATGGATTTGTGCCGGGAAAAGGCCTGGGAGTCGAGCTTCAAGGGATTGTCCAACCTGTCTCCCTTCCTAAAAATCTGGAAACTTTCGGATTGGGGTTCAAACCAACCGCAGCAGACAGGAAGCAAGCGCGAAAAATGAAGAAGAGGGTCTGGTTTCTGCCTAAACCAGTGCCACGCCTCTCAAGGTCTTTTGTCAAACCGAGTGCCAAGGGGTCGCCGATCCCAAAGAGTCGAGGACCTTTGATCGGTATAAATGAAGACCTGAATCAGAGTTTTGAGAGACTATTCGCGGATGTCAGTATGGTGGAAGCTGGAGAAGGTTCCAGCAGAGCAGAGATACAGTTTGTGGGGCCTGAGGCCAAGACCAACAATTGGACGGTTACTCCTCTTCCTGTCCGAGGGGAGTCTTGGTAGTAGGCTTTGATTTATGTTTTGTTTGTTTGTTTGTTCGGATTATTCAAGGGTGTAATCCAAATTTTACTTTCGTTTTTGTAAAAGTGTGAACCCTTTTATCCCGCAAGTTTAATAAAGTTCTTTTCTTTTGTCCCATCTTAATTTTGTTTTGTTCTTTTTCTTTCTGAACAGTTCTCTTTTTACTGGTTCTAATGACATGGCATGCACAGCGGATCTTCGACCTAGTCTAATAAATCAATCTGAAACCGACTCAATGATGCAAAAGGTCGTTTGTGACGATGAATCTGAATGTGACGAAGGTGAAGCCTTCGAAGAAATAAACAGAGAACTGTGCCAATTTGAAGAGAAACCCAAGCCTAACCTAAATGACACCGAGGCTGTGAATCTAGGAGACGCTGATAACGTCCAAGAGACCAAAATTAGCATCCACATTGAGCCGAATGTCAGAGCAGAATTGATCAAAACTCTCATGGAATTCAAAGATGTTTTTGCATGGTCATATGATGATATGCCTGGATTAAGCACCAATTTAGTGGTTCACAAATTGCCCACTGACCCGGCATACCCTCCGGTCAAGCAAAAACTAAGGAAATTTAAAACAGAAATGAGTGTAAAGATCAAAGAAGAAGTGATTAAGCAGTTGCAATCGAAGGTCATTCGGGTCACTCGATATCCCGAGTGGTTGGCCAATGTGGTACCAGTCCCAAAGAAGGATGGAAAAATCAGGGTGTGCGTTGACTACCGCAACCTCAACAAAGCCAGTCCCAAGGACAATTTTCCGCTACCCAACATTCATATCTTGATTGATAATTGCGCTGGGTGCGAGATCGGATCCTTTGTGGATTGCTATGCGGGTTATCATCAGATCCTAATGGACGAGGAGGATGCTGAGAAGACAGCGTTTATCACGCCATGGGGAACCTACTGCTATCGGGTAATGCCATTCGGGTTAAAGAACGCCGGGGCAACGTACATGCGAGCAATGACTGCTGTGTTTCATGACATGATACACAAAGAAATCGAGGTGTACGTCGATGATGTGATCATCAAATCTTGGCGTCAGGAGGACCATGTAGCAGACCTAAGGAGATTTTTCCAAAGACTCCGGAGGTATGATATCAAGCTTAACCCGGCCAAATGCGCATTCGGGGTTCCATCAGGAAAGTTGCTAGGATTCATCGTCAGTCGACGGGGGATTGAGTTAGACCCATCCAAAATTGAATCCATCCGAGATTTGCCACCGCCAAGGAACAAAACAGAGGTAATGAGTTTGCTGGGTAGACTCAATTACATCAGCAGGTTCATCGCTCAACTCACAGCAACTTGTGAGCCCATATTTCGGCTGCTGAGAAAGGATGCTGCAGTAGGTTGGACGGCAGAGTGTCAGGAGGCTTTCGACCAAATCAAAGGGTATCTGTCTAATCCACCCGTATTGGTCCCGCCTAAGCCCGGGAAGCCCCTAATTCTTTACCTGACGGTCTTGGAAAATTCATTTGGTTGTGTGTTGGGGCAACATGATGACACAGGAAGGAAGGAGCAAGCCATCTACTATCTTAGCAAGAAATTCACAGTACATGAGGTCAAGTACACTCAACTCGAGAAAACATGTTGCGCCCTAACTTGGGTAGCTCAGAAGTTGAAACACTACCTGTCTTCGTATACTACTTATCTCATATCCCGCTTGGACCCATTGAAGTATATCTTTCAGAAACCTATGCCCACGGGAAGGTTGGCAAAATGGCAAATTCTGCTCACAGAGTTTGATATCATCTATGTGACGAGGACGGCCATGAAAGCCCAGGCGCTGGCAGACCATTTGGCAGAGAATCCCGTTGATGAAAAATACGAGCCCTTAAGAACGTATTTTCCTGACGAAGAGGTGATGCATACGAATGAGTTGGAATTACCTGAGGAACCGGGTTGGAAGCTTTTCTTCGATGGAGCTGCAAACGCAAAAGGGGTTGGAATAGGAGCAGTACTCATTTCTGAAACAGGACGGCATTATCCTGTTACGGCTCAACTACGCTTCTATTGCACCAACAATATGGCCGAGTATGAGGCTTGCATTCTGGGTCTGCGCTTGGCTGCTGACATGGATGTCCAAGACGTCTTGGTCTTGGGAGACTCGGACCTCTTGGTACATCAAATTCAGGGTGAATGGGAAACACGAGATCTAAAGCTCATACCATACCGACAATGCTTGCATGATCTGAGCAAGCAATTTCGATCGGTGAAGTTCAAACACATCCCGAGAGTTCACAATGAGGTTGCGGATGCCTTGGCCACCTTAGCATCAATGCTGCACCACCCTGACAAAATGTATGTTGATCCTCTACACATCCAGGTCCGTGATCAGCACGCCTACTGCAATGCCATAGAAGAAGAAGCAGATGGCGAACCCTGGTTTCATGATATCAAGGAATACCTCAGAATGGGGATATATCCAGAACATGCCTCTAGAGACCAAAAAAGAGCCCTTCGGCGTTTGTCGAATGGTTTCTTCCTCAGTGGAGGAGTATTGTACAAAAGAACCCCGGATTTGGGATTGTTGAGATGCATAGATGCCAGTCAAGCAACGACGGTTATGGCAGAGGTACATGCTGGAGTTTGTGGGCCACACATGAGCGGATATGTATTGGCAAGAAAGATCCTTCGAACAGGGTGTTATTGGCTCACCATGGAACACGACTGTATCACTTTTGTGAGGAAATGCCATCAGTGCCAGATACATGGAGATTTGATTCATTCTCCGCCAACAGAGTTACATACGATGTCAGCACCCTGGCCGTTTGTGGCATGGGGCATGGATGTCATTGGGCCCATCGAGCCGGCAGCATCCAACGGTCATAGGTTCATTCTAGTGACCATTGATTACTTCACCAAATGGGTTGAGGCTAAAACCTTCAAATCAGTAACCAAGAAGGCAGTGGTGGACTTTGTTCACTCCCATATCATCTGCAGATTTGGGATCCCAAAAGTGATCATCACGGATAACGGTGCGAATCTTAATAGCAGCTTGATGAGAGAGGTATGCCAACAATTCAAGATTACACACCGCAATTCCACCCCATATCGTCCCAAGGCGAATGGAGCAGTCGAAGCAGCCAATAAGAATATCAAGAAGATACTGCGAAAAATGGTGGAAGGGTCCAGACAATGGCACGAGAGATTACCCTTTGCTTTGTTGGGTTACCGCACTACCGTCCGAACTTCCATAGGCACAACTCCTTATTTGTTGGTGTATGGAACTGAGGCCGTAATACCAGCGGAGGTCGAAATTCCGTCCCTCCGAATTGTCGCTGAAGCCGGGATTAATGATGATGAATGGGTCAAAGCTCGATTGGAACAGTTGAGCCTGATAGATGAGAAAAGATTGGCAGCAGTGTGTCATGGTCAGCTGTACCAGAAGAGAATGGCAAGAACATATAATAAGAAGGTGCGCCCCAGGAAGTTTGAAGTAGGGCAGCAGGTATTGAAGAAGATCCTCCCACATCAGGTCGAGGCAAAAGGCAAATTCGCCCCAAATTGGCAAGGGCCTTATATCGTGACCAGAGTATTGTCCAACGGTGCTTTGTGTTTGACAGATGTCGAGGGGAGATGTGTCGACATGGCTATCAATTCAGATGCAGTCAAGAGATATTATGCATAATTTCTTTAATTATGGCAATTGTTGGTTTATTTGTTTGTATTTGGCATTTATTGGATAATGAGATGACGGAGGCAATTCTTTCTTCTATCCAAACACTTTTAACCCTTGCTTCCCCCTTTGAGCCTTAAGTAATTCTTTCATACCCCTCTTTTGAAATCACTAATGGAAAAGACATGAAAAAAAAAGAAAAAAAGAAAGAAAATGAAAATGAAAAGAAGAAAAAAAAAAGAGAAGAAGATAAAATCACAAGAAATACAAAACCGTGGGAACTACGTTTGACCTGATTCCTCGAAGAGGATACGTAGGCGCCTCACGGCTCGGTCATAGTATGCATCATAGCGAATATAGGATGCATAATGTACATAGGTGTGCATAATAGGCACAGTGTGCGTAACGCACATAGCGCAACATAAGTGTAAAAAATAAATTCCCCAAGCAAGAAAACTGGGGCAGAGGTTATGTTTTAAGTTCCAACAAAGGTTTGATTCCAAAAGTTGTAGCACATCACCCATCAAATTATTTTCATTTTTATAGCCTTTCTTTAACCCCACACCAGTGCCAACATCAACGTCCAAAAGACCTCCCGATCAATGTCCAAGAGATGCCAAGTCAGGCAAATAAGACCGAGAATAATACACCGATCCCCAGCAAAGAAGAGGATCGTAAGATTGGGAATGAATCGATGATCAAAGGAATCTCCAGAAGAGAGGGTCGTATCTACAACACCCCGATTCCTCGAAAGAAATAAAAGGAGAGAGTCTTATCGGTGAAAACCTTCACAGGCACCGAGAGGCGATGTAAGATGAGGAATATGAAATGAGAGAGTCTTATTGGTGAAAACCTTCACAGGCACCATAAGGCGCCAGGAGATGAGAGAAAAGAGAGAGTCTTATTGGTGAAAACCTTCACAGGCACCATAAGGCGCCGGGAGATGAGACAAAAGAAAGAGTCTCATTAGTGAAAGCCCCTCGAAGGGCACTATGAGACGACAAGACAGATCAACAAAAGCTACAACATTCGAAATGGACACTCCTTTATCATCCCCAGCAAATCAAACCATCGGGCAGATCGATTGATACAAATAGACTGGGTCGGGAATCGGTGGTGCACGTCATGAGCACGGGGACCAGTCATGTCCTCCAGATAAATTTCTTTTGAGTTTCTTCTCCCACTAAAATATTGGTTCAAAAAGATTTTTCTCCTTTTTCTATCTTTTATTTCTTTTCCTAAAAAGTGTCTTGAAAGGATTTTTCAAAGCTTACTACCAGAAACCGGAGGGGAATTCATCCAATGCAGGATAATACAAACAGTCTTAAAGGCCGATCCCAGACAATGCAGTGA
This sequence comes from Nicotiana sylvestris, assembly GCF_000393655.2. Classification (NCBI taxonomy): domain Eukaryota; kingdom Viridiplantae; phylum Streptophyta; class Magnoliopsida; order Solanales; family Solanaceae; genus Nicotiana; species Nicotiana sylvestris. Next base: position 215,524,875 of record NC_091059.1, on the reverse strand, counting down.
TCGTGCCCGGCAATTTTGGAGGAAGTAAGCTCATAAAGGGAGTGGTTTCGGGAGTTAAAAACAGACTCCCACAGCATGAGCTTAAAGAGAAAGCAGAAAAGGGGATTAATTGAAAGCCAATCCCCCAGCAGGCTAGAGACCCCCAGCAGGCAACCCTGCCCATTAAGCAATTATGGGGACATGGAGCAAGAAAAAAGGGAAGAGAGAAAAATCGTTCGACGGAGAGGCACCCTCTACCACCACGATTAAAACTGACTAAATCCTTTTGTTTGCTGCAGGAGAACAAAGGATTGATAATGGCAGCAAGACGCAACGCCAGGGAAACCACCAAAAACCGGGGCAGAAAATTTTCTGCCGATTGTCGAAAATTTTCTCGGAAGAACGGGGAAGCAATTTCAATACATTTAAGTTCTAGGTCGCCCACCAGTATAATGCGGGAATACTTTTAAGTTCTAGGTCGCCCACCAGTATAATGCGGGAATACATTTAAGTTCTAGGTCGCCCACCAGTATAATGCGGGAATACTTTTAAGTTCTAGGTCGCCCACCAGTATAATGCGGGAATACATTTAAGTTCTAGGTCGCCCACCAGTATAATGCGGGAATACATTTAAGTTCTAGGTCGCCCACCAGTATAATGCGGGAATACATTTAAGTTCTAGGTCGCCCACCAGTGTAATGCGGGAATACATTTAAGTTCTAGGTCGCCCACCAGTATAATGCGGGAATACATTTAAGTTCTAGGTCGCCCACCAGTATAATGCGGGAATACATTTAAGTTCTAGGTCGCCCACCAGTATAATGCGGGAATACTTTTAAGTTCTAGGTCGCCCACCAGTATAATGCGGGAATACATTTAAGTTCTAGGTCGCCCACCAGTATAATGCGGGAATACATTTAAGTTCTAGGCCGCCCACCAGTATAATGCGGGAATACATTTAAGTTCTAGGTCGCCCACCAGTATAATGCGGGAATACTTTTAAGTTCTAGGTCGCCCACCAGTATAATGCGGGAATACATTTAAGTTCTAGGTCGCCCACCAGTATAATGCGGGAATACATTTAAGTTCTAGGTCGCCCACCAGTATAATGCGGGAATACATTTAAGTTCTAGGTCGCCCACCAGTATAATGCGGGAATACATTTAAGTTCTAGGTCGCCCACCAGTATAATGCGGGAATACATTTAAGTTCTAGGTCGCCCACCAGTATAATGCGGGAATACATTTAAGTTCTAGGTCGCCCACCAGTATAATGCGGGAATACATTTAAGTTCTAGGTCGCCCACCAGTATAATGCGGGAATACATTTAAGTTCTAGGTCGCCCACCAGTATAATGCGGGAATACATTTAAGTTCTAGGTCGCCCACCAGTATAATGCGGGAATACTTTTAAGTTCTAGGTCGCCCACCAGTATAATGCGGGAATACATTTAAGTTCTAGGTCGCCCACCAGTATAATGCGGGAATACATTTAAGTTCTAGGTCGCCCACCAGTATAATGCGGGAATACATTTAAGTTCTAGGTCGCCCACCAGTATAATACGGGAATACTTTTAAGTTCTAGGTCGCCCACCAGTATAATGCGGGAATACATTTAAGTTCTAGGTCGCCCACCAGTAAAATGCGGGAATACTTTTAAGTTCTAGGTCGCCCACCAGTAAAATGCGGGAATACTTTTAAGTTCTAGGTCGCCCACCAGTAAAATGCGGGAATACATTTAAGTTCTAGGTCGCCCACCAGTAAAATGCGGGAATACTTTTAAGTTCTAGGTCGCCCACCAGTAAAATGCGGGAATACATTTAAGTTCTAGGTCGCCCACCAGTATAATGCGGGAATACATTTTGTCTGTTCATTCCATATTCTAGGTCGCCCACAAGTATAAATGCAGGCATGTCATTACCAATAGGAGACGCACTTCCTCAGTTTAGTTTCACCATAGGAGACGCACTTCCTAAGTTTAATCTTACCAATAGGAGACCCGCCTGTAGAACGGAGTTTGTTGTATGTCGAAGAAAAGAAGAAATCAGGCGTCCACCTGGAGAACAAGGACAAAGAAGGAAGAAATCAGGCGTCCACCTGGAGAACAAGGACAAAGAAAAATAGAAATCAGGCGTCCACCTGGAGAACAAGGACAAAGAAAAAAGAAATCAGGCGTCCACCTGGAGAACAAGGACAAAGAAAAATAGAAATCAGGCATCCACCTGGAGAACAAGGACAAAGAAAAGAAGTAATCAGGCGTCCACCTGGAGAATAAGGACAAAGGAAGGAAGAAATCAGGCGTCCACCTGGAGAACAAGGACAAAGAAAATAGAAATCAGGCACCCACCTGGAGAATAAGGGAATACAATTGAAGTATTGAAGTCAAAAGCCCGCTCATATGAGAAAGGAGCACACTTAGAATCAATGAAGCAGAGGAATACAACAGGAATCTCCAGCAGGAAGCAATAAAATCCCCAGCATAGTTTTATTTTGGTACTTTATATAAATTCGAAAATTACAAAAAAAATATAGTTCTATTAATGTTTGCAGTCATTATAATTTTGAAAAATACAAAAATATTACTTCATATTTTTGTCTTTATTAAAGAAAGAAAATTACAAAAAAATAGTTTTATTAATATTCTATAGTCATTTTAACTTTGAAAAATACAAAAAAACATTACTTCATATTTTATCTTAATATTTAAAAAAATGAAAATTACAAAAATAGTTTTATTAATATTTTGTAGCTATTTTAAATCTTGAAAAAATATTTAAAAAATATATAGTTTTGTTTGAATACTAGTCTTATTTTTGGTAGTTATTTTGCTTACATAGGACTAGTTAAGCAACGTTTTCCTATTTCTCGGGTCCGGGCAAAAGAATAATATTCGGGTTCAAACTACCCGGTTTTAGGCCTAATTTCGGACCTAGCCCATAATAAACCGTGTCCAGGACACATGGGGAACCCCACCGCGCGTGGGGAACATAAGCCTCGAACCCCACCACGCGTGGGGCTCATTTTTCTGGGCAAAGACTATACAAATACACGGACAAAACTTTGAAAGGGGAGGACTTTGAAAGATTTTTAAAAGACAAATACTGTGCATCTTCTTCTTTCTCTTTGAAAGAAGAAGCAAAGAACCCTACTGTCTCACGTCCACGACCAAACCGGACCACCCTCCTCCTCCCAAACACCACCCCGTCACAACCCAACACCACCCCAAACAGCTCCCTCATCCCTTCCGGCACCCCCACGCACCAGCCCCCTCGCCGGATCATCACCAAACGTAAACCCCAGACCCTTCCGCCAAAACCCACCGCCATAACCATCGCCTTCCTCCTCCTTGAATCCGCCATTGTTGCCGTTGCGAGCTCCGCCATCGTCGACCACTGACCACCAAGCTTCCAACGCACCTCCATCAACAAACCTTCAGCTCCCAGCACTACCAAGCTCCAAACCCTCCCGTAAAACCACCCACGAAAAACCAGTGAAACCACCAGCTCCATCGCTCACCTCCACTGTCCGAACGCCACCCCACGTCAAAAGGAGCAGTCGACAAAAACCAGTCCACAAAAACCTCCGACCACCCTAAACCATCGTCAAACGACCATCACCTCGTCGTCACTACCCAGCAGTCGAACCCCCTCCTCCTCACGTCCAGCAAAACCACCAGCCCCATCGCCTTCTTCCTCACCACAAAACCCTAGCAAAAACCTAGGAGCCCTCCCCGTCAAACACTGCCCGTTGACCCCACAGTCGTCGACCAAACAGTCCGTCAGTGAGGTCGAGTTGAAGTCGAGTTCCAGTCCAAAGTCCAAAAGCTGAGTCGAGGTCCGGTTCGTCGAGTTTGTTCCGGGGTTTTCGTTGTTGTGCCTTGTTCAGTGAAGTCCGGTTCGAGTTCCGTAGGAAGCACTGTTTGTCGTTCTAGGATTGTCGAGGTTCGAAGGTTGGTGTTCTTCGTCCTTTGTTTCATTTCATTCATTTTGCATATTATGGTTCAAGGCAATAAATGAGAATATTCGATATATATGAATGTCAACAATGCAATTTTTGTTGTTATGTTAAAAATGTTTATTCTATGTTTAGTTACTGCATGCTTAAAGTAAATGTGAGCATATGAACGAGGTTATTCTATTTTTTCATTTTTACCCTGGATATTATTACCTGTTAGAATCGTTGTTTTTTTTGTTTAACCTCGGATGATTTCATTGGTAGAAAATCGTAGTTGCTTTAAGTTTGCCCTCAAATAAATAAAATAAAAAAACGAGACTAGCTTCGCCAAATAAAAAATGTACGGATTGCGAAGCCCCTCACAAAATATATGTCTTAAATACTTAGATTCCGGGACGGGCCGTTTAGCAAATTTCACGGTCCTACCCCAAAATAATAATGCGCTAGTTGCTTTAGGCGCGCCTTTAATAATGTTATCTCCCTAAACTCGGGTGCACATTTATGTGACCCAAATCCAAATCTCAACGGAGTCGAAATATGTCTCTAGTCACGGGCACATTGATTGTGACGTGGCCCGAGATGCATGTCCATGACGTTGCAAATTCCTTTTAAAAAATAAGAATGAGATGAGCCTCGCCGAATAAAAACACAAATTGCGGGGCCCTCAGTAAATACTTGTTTAAAATTACTTAGAATTCAGGAGGGTCGTTTAGCGAATTTCACGGCCTCCGCAAAATAATAACGCGATAGTCTCTTTAGGCGCGTGTTTAATAATTTACTTTCTTAAGCTCGGGTGTGCATTTCATGCGACCCAAATCCAAATCTCAAAACATCAAATAAAATGCGTTCCGGATTGTGGGTGCATTTCATGTGACGCAGTCCAAAGACGTGTTTTAAGCGATGTTCACATTCTTGTAAAAACAATAATAATAAAGCGGTTAAAAGTTAAAATTTGCACATAAGTTCATACTTGTATAAAATCAGATAATCAAGCCGAATATAACAATTGAGCGACCGTGCTAGAACCACGGAACTCGGGAATGCCTAACACCTTCTCCCGGGTTAACAGAATTCCTTATCCGGATTTCTGGTACGCAGACTGTAATATAGAGTCATTCTTTTCCTCGATTCGGGATTAAAATTGGTGACTTGGGACACCCTAAATCTCCCAAGTGGCGACTCTGAAATAATTAAACCAATCCCGTTTCGACTGTCCTTTAATTGGAAAAAACTCCCTACGCACCTCGCGGTGCCGGAAAAAGGAGGTGTGACAGCTCTGGCGACTCTGCTGGGGACTTAACCCAGAACCAGTGGTTCAGGGTTAGAAATTCGAGCTCATATAAATTGTTATATTTGGTTTTATCTGATTTTTACATGATTGAGCCTAATGTGCTAAATGCTGCTTTTACCGCTTTGATATTACGTGAACTGTGTATAAACTGTGCCGAAACCCATCTCCTCTCTGAGTCTTCTAAATCATGAAGAAGGGTGTACTTCGTACGACTTCTTTTCTGTATAGTGTCAAATCCCAATTTAGAACGAGGTTCGGACAAGTTGCTAAGCCGGTGAAGCTTCTGTATTCCCGGTACGCTGCCCCCCCTCGGCTCGAGCTGTCCGCTCGGGTAAGCCAGGTCTAGAACAAACACCCAGGTCTGAACCTAGTATAACAAAGCCACATGTTATGTGTATGTAAAGTGTGGTATAATACTACATTTTATGTGAAATCTTTCCTATAAATAACGAGCGCATTCTAGTTATTTTCGGCGCTTAACAACAACCTATAGCAAATATTTCCATAAAACCAAAGTTTCTCTTTAAGAAATGTCTCAACAACTCCTTTATTTCCTAAGGTGCGACTGCGGGACCAAAAGCATGATGTACGATTGTTGGGAAGAAGCTGGACGCCGCTACTGGGCGTGTATGAACAAGTTTTATAGGCAACCCGACGTACCTACATGCAATTTCAAGGTGTGGATTGATGAATGTGAGCAGGAATACTATAAAGACAAGTTGTATCATCTTCATAATGTGTGTACGGGGCAGTGGGACAGAGAGCGGCAATCCAAGCAAGAAATTGCGGAGTTGAAAGTGAAACTCTAGGAGGTGGAAGAAGAGAAAAAAAAGTTGGAAGACCAGCTCAAGTGGTTGGAGCAGAGAATACTAGGCAGCAGTGACTAAACAATGGCATGTACGTGTTGAGCGGTGTAGTGTATCTTTATGTTTCCTTGTCAAGTGTTTTCATTAGTTCTACTGTTTGTTTTTGTGTTAGGTTTGCAAGGTTTGTGTTTGTATTGTACTGTTAAAGTAAAATTGTTGTTCAAACGCAGTTAAAATAAAATTGTTTCTAAAACATAATTGTTACCATTATTTACATAATGTACTATTTACACAAAGTAAAAACATAAGTAAATCAATGTGTCTTGCAACATGTGTGCTTCAGTGCTGATGCTGGCCTGAGTCGCATCCCCTATCGCCCGTGTACACTATCTGGATCATCATCATCAAGCCGCCTCTTTATGTGAGGATGTGCAGCAACATCGACACCACAGCTAGCAAGATCGGTAGAAGAGGCCGTCGGGCCGTCAGCAACCTACAAAACAAGTACTACGCTTAGCATGTGAAAAAGTATATTAGTATTGTATATGTTAAGTCAAAAAATATTTTCTCACCGTGTTCTCGTCGGCCTCTTGAGTATATGCATCCGTGGTGTCCTCATAAAAGCATGTAGTGTCCTCAAAGATGGGCTGGGATGAAGCCTTCATAAGAAAGTTAAAAATTAATTAATGGCAGCTCATTAAGGAAAAGAAAACAAATTGAAATTTTACAGTAATACAAACATACATGCGCCTGTGGTAGATCCGCATCAATCAGTCGGGGATGAGGCATAGCTCAACCTGCGCCCGCCATCCACGTCCGGGGTCAGCCGATCCTCAGCTGCGGTAGATGGGACTGCAAAGTACTGGTCTACATCCCCGTCGAATGTACTCGTAATCAAAAATGCTCCCGACGGGGTGACCTGCGATGCTGGCAGAGATAGTTGAAGGTTGCACGATGGCATGCTGTTGGAAGGCTCATCTACCTGAGGTATATAACCCGGCTGATCATCTCTAAAATCCTCATCATGTCCCTCAACAGGTGGGTCGACAGGTGCCTCAACGCCCTCTTGCTGGGGACCACCTCTTCTCCGTCCTCGCGACCCCGTAGGGCACCCCTCTCTCGTGCCCTACCCCTGCCTCGTGGGACAGCCCTACCCCGATGGTAGTCCTCTGGCGCCGTATACTGAGCCTCGTGATCCAACCTCGCGCCATCTCTCGCTTGAAACAGGGTCCGACGAGCCACATCCGCCACCCGCCGGCCATACTCAACGAGTGCAGCACTGTCGGCATGTTGCTACATCTCTTGTCCCAACTGGTAGACCAGGTGATGCCCAATAGCCTGTGAAACACTTAAGATATTAATTAAATAATTCTATATCACAAATATAAGATATTAATAAGCCACAAAAATATACCAGTTCCTCCCGGCGTATAGTCTGTAGCGCTCGCTAAGTACATGAATGGAGTTCCCCATCATCAGTCGGGTGTGACGGCGATACCATGACGTATATAGCTGAATCGTGGCCTCCTGGGTAAATGAAGGTGGTGGCGGAATACGGTCACCTTGCTGCTCCCAAATATGGACCTGTTGCTCTAGCCATCCCATAAATCTATCGTCCACCCTGGTACGGTCATCCCGTTGATAGTGTGTAGGCACCCATGCAGGCTCCCCCGGTATAGGCTGGGGACGGTAAAACTGGCGAAGCACACGCTCTGTGGCATGATACTCAACCATATCGAAGAAGATCATCGGGACGGAGGTGCTCCAAAGCAGTCGGTCGACTGAGCAATAATCGGGCAGCTGAGCTAGCAACTCGTCGTTGTATGGCGTCCAAATGAACTACCAAATAATAACATGAAAGTGAGTATGCGCAACACAACTCAATTTATAACAAGTAAGTGTAGGTACATACTTATATGTCCGGCCACCAGCATATCTAACACATCCATAACAAGGGGGAGATTATGATGAGCATCGGTCCCTCGGTAGTTCCCACGCCAGAGAGCCCACCTAGAAGCTAGAGGGAGAAACGGATGAGCCTCACCGGGCTCTAGTGGTAGTAGAGGTGGCTGTAACGGCATGTTCCGCTGCTAGGCCCAAACCTAAGATAAAAGGTTGGCGTAAAATTTAAGAGTCATTTCGACCATATAGAATTCGGAGTAATGAACAGAGTATTCCAAAATATTGTCACCTGTAGAAGGGGCAGAAAACCACATATGTACACCTGGCAAAGCATGCTCACTAGGCACATGCTCCTATACAGGTATGCGAGAATAGCAGCACCTCAGCTGTACAGGGGTAAATCATCTAGCTGCTGCAGATGATGGAGAAAGCGCATACTCACTAGACTTCCTGAAGTGTTCGGGAACAAGACATCCCCGAAACTAGGAGCAGCGCCAACCTCGTGTACCGCTCAATATGGAGATCCTCCGTCTCGCCGGTAATGTCTGGGTGCAAAAACGCCATATGATCTCTGATGGCTGACAAAGCAACGCGACTGCCCCCTCTTTGTACAGCGTCACCCTGAGGTCTGTAACCAGTATACTGCCCCATCATATCCAAATACTATCCACGCGTCATGGATCTAATGTATTGGGGCAGTGCAACGGCCCGTCCATCTACGCGCAACCTGTACAAAACCTGAACATCCTCCAACGTGATGGTGGCCTCTCTAGTGGGCAAGTGAAAAGTGTGCGTCTCCGGTCGCCACCGCTCTACCAAGGCCGTGATGAGAGACCAATCAAACTGCATCCCCCCAATCCGAAAAATCGTATAGAAAGCCCGTAGCTTGTAGTTGCGCGACTATGCGGGCATGGAAATGATGTTGCGCCATGAAGTCCCACAAATCGTCAAGTCTCCTGGAGTAGAGAGGCTGATCCGATAGATGTCCCTCCCATACAAAGGAGGACCTATGGTCGCCCTGCAACACTAATAGCTGATCATCGGCTGGTCCAGGATGCGCAGGCAGAAAGTCCATGTCGTCTACTATAATTTAAAGAAAAATAATTGTGTGTGTTAGTTTAATAAATTAAAGAATTATTTTTAAAATTGGACTGAGTAATTATCTATGGGTTCCAGGCTCGATATTTGAGGCCCGGTAGCACCAAGTTATCCTTAACTATTATGTGTGTCAATTTCAACATTTTTAGAATTTTGTTAGTTTAATAAATTAAATAATTATTTTTAAAATTGGACTGAGTAATTATCTATGGGTTCCAGGCTCGATATTTGAGGTCCGGTAGCACCAAGTTATCCTTAATTATTATGCGTGTTAATTTCAACATTTTTAGAATTTTGTTAGTTTAAGGAATTAAATAGTTATTTTTAAAATTGGACTGAGTAATTATGTATGGGTTCCATGCTCGATATTTGAGGCCCGGTAGCACCAAGTTATCCTTAATTTTTGTCCCAAAGCTAATAAATCAATCCGGGTATAAATAAGATACAAATTTAAACACAAAGCTTGTGTTGTGTGCGAGACCTACACTCTTTGCTTTTTGGGTGACGGGTGGGGCCCAAAATTTTTTTTTAAATTTGAGGGGGTGGGGACCAGCAATAAGGAGGGGGAGTTTTTTAATGGAGTCGTTGTCTTGGGGAAGAAGAAGGGGCCCTATATTTTATTAAAGGAAAACACAATACAATACTGCGTTTCCCTTAAACGCAGTACAATACTGCATTTCCCTTAAACGCAGTATTGTACTGTGTTTCCCTTAAACGCAGTATTGTACTGCGTTTTCCTTTAATTAAATATAGGCATTTATGGCAGAGTTATAAGGTGGGCCCAATTTTAATAGGAAAACGCAGTACAATACTGAGTTTAAGGGAAACGCAGTATTGTACTGCGTTTTCCTTAAAAACAATTATTTTTTTTAATAAATCGTAGTATAGTATTACGTTTAACTTTAATGGCTAACTTTCCGTTAAAGTAAAACGCAGTATTATACTGTATTTTATGTACTTATGTAACTTTTTTTTCTTAATAGTAGAAAGGTATTTTTGCCCAAAAGGGCACTGTTTAAGTGTCGGGAATATAATTCGTGGGACTACTATTACGGCTGCTTTCACAGACACGACCAAACGAGAACGAAGTTTTTGGGAAAGTTGACGTCAACAATTCCCAGTCTGTTAATATAGACATTGATGACGTCAATTTCCTCCCCACATTAACATAAGTTTCCTGTACTTTCATCAGCTTTAATTTACTACCTCAAGCCAATCTTGTACGTATGTTTCCGTCAAGGTGAAATATCGTGTACATGTTTCTGTTATGAAATATATACACGATGATGATACTACAATTTACTTCTAATATGATTCATAGACAACAGCATATGGGAATGAATTTGCGAGTGAAAATGAAATGAGGAAGGGGAAACAGAAAGGTTATGGTCTGAGAAAAAGCAACATTGACAACAGGTCCAACAATTGTATTCACGTGATAACATGTTCTAAATTACTGCTAATACGTACTCTCTGCATTTCTGCATTTTTTCCCACCTTCTCCATTATTCTGGACCCCTATAATTTTGTCAATTGTCCTTTTAGTCCCTTCACCCACCCACCTTCCCAACTAGCATATTCCTACAAGTTTCTCTATCTTCCAACTCTCTAACTTTTATTTGGTGGGCTGGTTTTGTTGGTTTCAGCTCAAACACAAGCTCAGATGTCCCAATGTTGCACTAGTACTCCCCTCCTGTGAAACATGTCATGGGATCAACTTGATTACTCTATTATTTGGCACTTCTAGCCTAACACCACCCAATTTCTCGACGATGTTGACAACAAGTGAAGAGCCACTACGTAAATATCCTTCGTCAAAAGATTACTTCATCCGCTCTAATTTATGTGAACTTGTTTGACTGAGTATGAACTTTAAAAAAAAATAAAAAATTTTTGAAGTTTTTGCACTAAACAAGTCAAAAAGATGCAGAGTATTTGTGTGGTTATAAAAGTTTTTCATTGAAGTAAAATTGAAAGTTTAAGTTAAATTATTTTCGAATTTAGAAATGAGTCTTTCTTTTTAAAAATATCAAAAAGGAAATAAATTTACATAAATTGGAACAGATAGAGTATTATATAATACAAAATTTTAAACAGCCTTACTAAAATTTATGACTTTCGCCACGGTAGACAACTTCTCCAAACTCTTGAAGGATCAATATAAGTAATCTGTCTGTGGCATATCACAGACAACTTCTTTGAACTTGATAAAAGAGAAAGAAACTAATTTTGTCTGACAAGTCAATGATGAAACTCCATATTGAGAACTCTGTATGTAAAATTGGGATTTTTTAGGTAAATTTCTTAAGAATGGTAGTAGTAGTAGTATTAAGCCTTAGGGCCCGTTTGGCCATAATTAAATTTCACTTTTTTATGGAAAAAAAATCATTTTTTTCTCGAAATTAATATTCAGCTATAAAATTTTTAATTTTCACTTGAAGATAAGTTTTAGAATTTTTCGAAAATTTGAAAACTCCAAAAAACTATTTTTCAAAATTTACACTTCACACCACTTACAAAAATTCAAAAACAACCCAAAATTGTATTCATGTCCAAACACAACTCTAATTTTCAGATATCATTTTCACTTGAATTTTTATTTTTACTTTTTCCGTAATTTTTGTTAGGATAAAAAAATCAGGTGTCATGCGGAAGCTAGCAAAGCAAACCTTGAATGACGATAAATCATACAACAAAAGAGAAATATACCAAAAGAGACACAAATATATAACGTGGTTTGGTCAATTTGACCTACATCCATGGCGGAGATGAGCAATCCACTATATAAAAGACAACACAAAATATCGAGAGAACAACCTCACGAAGAGGAAAACACAAGTGACACACAAACACTTGTCCCCTAAAGTTTTTCCCCTAAACACGACTTTCAAATTTCATATGGCTACATTATGGATGCTACTGAATGAGAAGGAATGATCCTTAATTTATAGAAGTCAAAAAATCTTTTCCTACAAGAAAAATGACTAGCCAAATATGGAAGAATTATATTTTCCTTTACGTAAAAGGAAAAATCAATTATGGTAAATATGTTGTCCTTCATGAAATAGGAAAACTAAATATGCTAAGAAAATCAGGACAAACACATAACAATTCTCCCCATTGGCCTGAATCTTCAAATAAAGTAATTTTGATCCACCTTCTTCACATAGCCTTCAACAGGTACAAGAAAACTTCTTCAGATCACTGTGTATTCTTCCAGAAGTTCTCTGATGATGATTTTAATATCTTATTGCTTTATGTGGATGATATGCTTATTGTAGACATGTGATTTTTGACCATCCCCAAGATCTTTTATATATTAGAGTAAAATATTTAATTTAGGCATAATATAGATATTTTAAGTAGTTTTGACTCTTTTACTTTATTTTAGTACAAGAAAACAAAAATTACAACAAAAAAATATATATATAATAATATAATAATAAGTTCATTAATATTTGTAGTCATTTTTAATCCAAAAGAAATATATAAAAATAGTATCGTATTTTTATTTTTAATATAATGTTTGAAAATACAAAAAAAATAGATTTGTTTTAAGGGTTAGTCTTGTTTTAATAAACTATTTTAATAGTAGGGCTAATTAATAAATGGGCGCGTATTTTTAATCTCATTTGCGGCAAAAGAATAGAGCTGGGGCTCGAGCAACCCATCTTTAGGCCTAATTTTGGACCTAGCCCACAATTGCCAAGCCCATAACTCCTAGGCCCACACCCCTTAACCTAAAAACCCTACCCAAAATCCCTAGACTCTACACTATAAAACAAGCCAGAAGACTAAACAAAAGAGGGGGAGGAGCTGGAAGAAAAACGCAAAAGCTGCGCATGAAAGAAGCAGCATGAAAGTTCTTCGTCTCTTCTTCACGCTTTATAACAGTAGCTAGAATAAGCTGCACAGTTGTATTCCTCTTCACATCATCATCTTCTTAGGAAGGAGCTGGGAAAACACGCAGCAAGGCTGCGCGAAAACGAAGGAGGAAGAAGCTGAAAGCAGCAAAGCTGCGCGAAAACAACAACCCCACCCCCACCCGGATCATCTTCTTCGCACCCTACCACCCCTTGATCGTCGTCTTCCCCGACTCACCCCAAATAAACCCTACCCCCCGTTCATCATTTGTTTGAAGCGGCCATCCATGGCTTGTTGTCAAACAGAAACGACCCCCCCCCCCAGTTAGTCATCTTCTCCGGACTATCTTCAGCAGTCGACGATAGTCCATGCCTCGTCCTTTACTGAACACCCCAAAGTCCAAACGCCGCTGCTTTCGTCTTCAACTCATCGTCCAGTTTCACGTCGGCCAGCCCCATTAAACCAACCAAAATTCAGCCTCCTCGTCTCAGTTTCTTCCTTTTCATTTCACAACCAAAAGCTCCTCCAGTACATCGAACCAACCGAGCTTCAACTCCAAATCGTTACTCCATGTCATGGAGTTAATCAGTGTTGTTTTCCGAGTCTAGCTCAAGTTCTCCGGTGAGTTCCGAGGTCGCCGAGGTTCCGATATCGGTTCAAGGATCAGGTCGTCAGCTCGGTGTTGTCCGCTGCGTCGGAAGTTTTCTTCGTTGTATACGTCGAAAATATGCAGAAATAAAGGTCCATTTCTGAGCTTCTTTGTATTGTTTTAATGGGTTCTTGTTCTCGTTTGATTTTAATTGATATTCTGAAGTAGTTAGTTCATCTCTAAATATCATTCGTTTAGTTTTTAACTTTTCACGCTTTTACATTGGCAATTTTCGTACTTCAATCGTTCATTATTCACTCCTATTTGTTGGTGATTTGGATCTTTAAGAAATTAAGTTAAACTAATTGGCAGTCTTGTTTCGATTGACTAAAATTTGCATTTAAGCCATACCTATTTTGTGAGCTTCTGATGAAAGGAATGGTCAACAGTTATTTGATTTAATGATGTCAATTGCTGTAGCTATTTCGGCATGTGATAACTGGATATGATAATGAATTGGGAACTGTTGGGAAGGAGTGATTAATTGTTCTTTGTATTATTGTTGTGATCTATTGGTATAAGTGAAAGCAGCAACAGGGTCGTGGGGAGTTTGGCCGAGTTTAATTGAGGTTTGGGTCCTATTGGGTCATGATGCTTGGGTTTAAAAGCATGCTCGGAGTGATGGTAAGAATTTCACGCTATTGAGCTTAGAACTTTCATGTTGTTTGGTTATATTATTAGCTAGTATTATGATATTGGCCAGCCTCGTGTGGGTAGGCAAACTTTTCGGATTATTAAATAAAGTGTCACAGCTACGGGTACGGTTCCCGTGACATAGTTGTGATACACAATTTTAAGATCCGGGTGCGCATTGATGCGACCCATATCCGAATCTCAATGAAGCCGAATGTGTCGATAACCGCGGGCGCATTGATTGCGACTTGGTTCGAAACACGTTTTCGCGACATCGTAATTCTTATAAAAATAAATAATGATAAAAAAAAAAAGCTTCACAAATTGAGATGGGCCTTACCGCACAAAATAAATAAATGTGGAGCCCTTAGTAAATAATTATCGAAATAATTAGAATTTGGGATGGCCGTTTAGCGAACTTCATGGCTTTTCCCCAAAGTAATTCTACGTTAGTATCTTTAGGCACGATTTAATTAAATAACTTTCTTAAAAATCGAGTGCGCATTGATGCGACCCAAATCCAAATCTCGACGAAGTCAAAATATGTTGACAACCATGGGTGCATTGATTGTGATGTGGTTTGAAACGTGTTTTCACAATGTCCAATTCTTTTAAAATATATAATTATAATAAAAGCGGTATAAAATTAATAAAAGGCACATCAGCTAGCATGTATTAAAATCAGATAAAATCAAATACAACAGTTAAGCGACCGTGCTAGAACCACGGAGCTCGGGAATGCCTAACACCTTCTCCCGGGTTAACAGAATTCCTTACTCGGATTTCTGGTTCGCGGACTGTTAACAGAGTCCTAAATTTCCTCGGTTCGGGATTCAACCGGTGACTTGGGACACCATTAATCTCCCAAGTGGCGACTCTGAATAATTAATAATTAAATCCCGTTCTGATTGTCCTTCAATTGGAAAAACTCCTCTATGCCCTTTCCGGGGGTGTAGGTAGTAAAAAAGGAGGTGTGACAGCTCTGGCGACTCTACTGGGGACATAACCCAGAATCTCTGGTTCATGGTTCAGAATTCGAGCTTAGATAAATTGTTGTATTTAATTGTATCTGATTTTCCTACATGATTTATGCTGAATGTGCCGAATGTTACCGCTTTGATATTATCTGAACTGTATATAAACTGTGCCGACACCCTTTTCTCTTCACCCCCGGGGATGTGCTTACTGGTTGAGACTCCCTATTCTGTTAGTGTCATACCTTGAAATAAGAAAGAGGCCGGATAAGTTACGAAGCCGAATGGCCTTTTGGTTCCCGGTAAGTTGCCCCTCCTCGACTCGAGTTGTCCGCTCGGGTACACAGTCTAGAACACTGACCCAGGTTTTGAACATAGAATAACATGAGTTCATGTCGGATCCCTAGTAGGAACGCTTATTTGCATCACGTTGCATTTGACTTAGGGGACTCAACACAGGGGTTGGGTCCGTCTAGGACTAGCAACCTTAAAATGAAAAGACCATCATGATGCATCCTACTTGCTTTGTACATATATTTGTTGCGAACCTGCATGTTGACCGGTTTCTGAATCTCGGGAATGTTGGAAAATTGAGGAAAACAAAAGAGAAAAGGTGGAAAAAAAAGGAAAAAAAGAAGAGAAATATCAGTTAGGGAGTTAATTGATTATTTTAGAAATAAAAAATCAATAACCAATTACTGGCGAAACTCTGCCGAAATTTTGAGAAAAATAAAAGGGAAAATGTTTTATTTTGTTTTACTAAAAAAAAAAGCGAAGAAAAAAATAGAAAAAGAGTCTTTTATTTTTGGAAAGTTGTTTGTTGATAAAGAAAAGGATAAGAAAAGTTTTTGTTTTAGTTTGAGAAACATAAGTTGTTTCATTATTTGTTGAAAATGAAAAAGAAAAAAAGAGTCTTTTATTTTTATCTTGGAAAAATAGGTTGTTTTATTTGTTGAAAAGAAAAAAGAAAAAAGAGTCTTGTTTCTAAATATAGTTTTATTCGCTTATGAAATGCCAAAAATAAAAATGGAAAAAGAGTCATGTTTTAAAATAGTTCGGTTAATTTGCCCGAACTACGCATGGTTTGATTCTCACAGGGCGTGAGATACGTAGGCAACCCTCATCGGGTCCAACCTCCCCTTTACAAAAATAGCCCAAAAAATATCAAAATTTTAATTTTTGTCATAAATAAACCAGGTGATGCCGTTTTTGTCAAAAATAGCCAAATGTTCCCAAACGGGGCGCCGGAAGGCTGACTTTGCGCAAACAGCCACCTTTGGTCATATTTTGATTCTGACCCTCACAGCCTTAAAATCTTCGTCCCCAAGGCGCTGGAAGGCCGTGTTTGCAATACCGGGTCGTTTAATTTAATTTGGAAAAACAAAAAAAAGAGTCAGTGGTCAAGTGAATACCGTTCAGATTTTGGGTCAAAATTGGCATATAGGGGAAGGAATCTGTCATTTTTGGGGTTTGTATTTCTTCTGATTAGAGTATATGGGTTGTTTGATTTTCGAGTCTGTATTGCATTGTCAAGTTGGTCAGTTTTGTCGTTATTATGAAAATGGAAAATTCCAAAAAATATTTTATTGTCGTTTACCTTTTATTAGCAAGAACTATGCACGGTCTGATTCATGCGGGGTCATGATACGTAGGCAATCCCCATAAGATTCGACCGCAACCACAACCAAAAAAAATGAATGAAAAGTGAAAAAATATAAAAGAAGAATTGAAAAATGGGAAAAGATGTTGTGAATAATGAGGACCGACCCAATCCATTCTAACATGTCATGTTTTGAATTGTGAAGAAAGTTGAGGTGGTTGGTTGTGGTAAGCGGGAAACACAAGATCCAAGGAAAATGATAACTGACATCGAAGCTATTACGAGTGCTCAAGAGACTCAGGGTCAGAGGGTTCAACAAGGGTCTACTGTGGTTGAGGAAAATAGAACACTGAAACAACAAATGACCAAAATGCGTCAAGCCTGGGCCAATGGCCAAGGACAGCCTTGTCACGAGTCACAATTTGCTACACAACAAGAACAGTACCACTATCCCGAGTACCACTCGTACTCGTTTGAGCTTCCTGTAAACATCGAGAAGCCTACCCGAAAGAGGGTACAGGAAGAAATAACCCAAAGAGTGAAAAGATTAGAACAACGATTGAAAAACACGCAAGCAATGGCAGGTCAAAAGAGCATTGCCTTCAGAGATCTATGTATGTTCCCCGATGTCCACTTGCCGCCTGGTTTCAAGGTTCCCAAATTTGAAAAGTACAATGGACATGGAGACCCCATAGCCCACCTGAAAAGGTATTGCAACCAATTGAGAGGTGTGGGAAGAAATGAGGAATTGCTTATAGCTTATTTTGGGGAAAGCCTCACGGGAGTAGCATCTGAATGGTTTTTGGATCAGGACACATCTTGCTGGTACGTCTGGGATGACATGGCATGAGCCTTTGTTAAACAGTTTCAATACAACATCGACATCGTCCCAGACCGCATTTCCCTTTCTAACCTAAAAAGAAACCAACTGAAAGTTTCAGGGAATATGCCATCAAATGGAGAGAGTAGGCAGCTAGAGTTAAGCCACCCATGGATGACCACGAGTTAATCACTGTCTTTCTACAGGCTCAAGAGCCAGATTATTTTCAATACATGACATCCGCAGTGGGCAAATCCTTCCCGGAAGCAATCAAAATGGGAGAAATGGTGGAGAACGGTCTTAAGACAGGCAGAATTATAAGTCAAACAGCTCTTAAAGCTGCAGCTCAAGCTGGCCAAATTGAATCTGGTAACACGAATGAGAGGGATGAAGAAATCATGGTGATATCAGGGTCGAGAAGAGGTCCTAGGAGAACATCTCGAAGGTATGTGCAGCTTCATCAGGTTTTCCGTGACCCCCATAAGCATTACTATCCACCTCCGAACCCCTCATACTCACCACCAAATCACCCAAGAAAGCGAGCACGAGTATCACAAAATCTCCACCAGCCTCCGCAAAATTTTCAATTACCTTGTAACCCACATCCAAGCCAGGGGTATAGAAGGGAACAAAAGTTGAAAGATAGTTTTACACCAATAGGAGAGTCCTATGCAAGCTTATTTGAGAAGTTAAAACAACATGACATGATTGCACCCATTCCTCCAAATCAGGTGGACCGACGTGCGAGAAGCTTTGACTCATCTAAAAGGTGTGAATACCACTCCAATGCTCTGGGGCACAATGTGGAAAATTGTCGGGATTTGAAAAGAGAAATAGAAAGGATGATCCAGGAAAATTTGATTCAAGACAGTGGCACCCAGAATATCACGCTGCATCCCTTACATGAGGAGGCACACTTGGTGGGGATGATTCCCGGTGACATGGGGTATGAAAATACTCTTGGGAACTTGTTGACTAAAGTTGAAGATACTGAAGCAGATAGTGGTCAGGGCAATATGGATGCGAAGCTTAGTGGCTAAGATGACGTGCTTGTAATTGGAAATACGCTCCATTCCTAAGTCAGCTGGGGAGGAGCTTTGGTGGTCCATTTGGCTGTCATTTCTGTTGTCCGGATTATTTGCAGGGTTGTAGTCCGGATATTGTCTTGTGTTCAAACCCTCCTATCCTTTCATTTTTGTCTAGCTTGTTTAGTCGTAGTGGTTTGTCTAGGGTTGTCTAGGTTTGTTTCAGTTCATTCTAGGGTTGCAATCCAGTTTGTTCTGTTTTGTCTTGTTATTCGAACTGTTTTATCGTTTGGCTAATGCATATTCCGATCTATTGTTACTCCCAATCATTTTCTTTGTCTAGTTCTTTTCTATCTTTTTGTTTTGCCTTTTGCCGGTTCTAGTGACATGACATGCACGCATAATTCTCAGTCTGATATTTAAAAGTTGCGAAGCAATGAGACCATTTTGAAAACGATAAGGACACTTGAGGAAATGAGAACATATTGGGACATTTTGAGATTGTTTGACGCCCGAACCATGTGAAACTGGGGTAAGTAAAACATAAAAATCCCCGTAAAAGCAAGTTGGCCAAATTGACAGGGGTCGGTCGGAAATGGCCGTCAATGCCGATGCGGTCAAGAGATGATGTGTATGGTTTCTTTATTATGATTGTACTTGTTTTGTATTTGGCATATTTTGAAGTTTGAAATGACGAAGGCGTTTTGTTCTGCTATCTAAACACTTTACCCTTTTGTCAACCTCTTTGAGCCTTATTTGTTTTCTTTCATACCCCTCTTTCGGAATCAACGGCACAATTAAAGAAATGCAAGTGCCGGAGATACGCAAATGGAAAAAGAAGGAAAAAGAAAAAAAGGAAAAGGAAGAAAGGAAAAGGAGAAAGAAAGAAAGAAAGGAAGAAAGGAAAAGAAGAAAAAAAAAGAAAAGGGAAGAAAAGAAAAGAAACAAAGAAAGAGAAGAAAGAAAAAGAAAATGAAGAAAAGAAAAGAAAAAGAAAAAAAAAACAAAAAAAAAAAAGAAAGAGAGAGAAAGAAAATCGCAACAACGTAGTTTCTATGACGTGAACTACGTTTGACTTGATCCCGAAAGGGTACGTAGGCAGCCTCTCTGAGGTTCAGTCATACCAAAACAAAAATACAAAAGTCCCCAAGCAAGAAACTGGGGCAGAAATTGTGGTTGTTGTGAGAAGTTGGATTCCGAAAGTTGTAATTTTAACCCATTTTGAAATTGTTTTGAGCCTCTTATACCCTTCCTTTCTAACCCATCCAAAAGCCTACATTACGGTCCAAAGAAAGACCTTCTGATCAGTCTTTGAGAAATGCTAAGTCAAGCAGGTAAGGTAATTCATGTCAGGGGCAACACTCCGGTCCAAACAAGGAAAATGAAAATGAGAGAATCTTATTGATGAAAATCCTCATGGGTATCGCAAGGTGATGAAAGCTGAGAGAAATAAAAAATGAGAGAGTCTTATTGGTGAAAACCTTCACGGCCACCTTGAGGCGACAGTAAGTTGAGAGAAAGAACGAAATGAGAGGCTTGATGGTGAAAACCCTTTGGGGCACTACAAGCCGAATAAGGAATGCGAATCAAATTGGATAAGCGGGGCAATGAAGCCCAGTTTCACGGCGAAAAGGAACAACAAGAGCTGAACATCAGATTTGCTTAACAGAATAGGTCGCAGGTGCATGTCAAGGTCATTAGTGTCGGTATCCACATCCGATAGGTTTCTACTGTATAGTTTTCTAGTTAGGAATCATCTCTTTCTATTTGTCCTTTACTCTGTTCCTTTTGTTTTGTTTATGTCCCCTTTCTGAGTCTTTTGGTCGTAACAAGTATGGAATGACTTCAAAATTGGCCACCAGCTTTCCAATTGCACAAAATGGGGTCACAAGTCAGGAAAAATAACAAGAGCATTGAGCTAGTGATAATCAACATACTTTGGGATCCTTATGAAACGCAAAGTTTGGTATATGTCAATGCAGGAATAATGCAACAGATAGAGGGTATTGGTATTGAACGGGGAAAAAGGGTATTTCAGTGACACAAATGACGGGGAAAGTGGTTAATCAGTAAACATGCAAGACTTTCAAGAAGAATCAGTTGTCGCAGAAAACATATGGGGCAGTTAAGAAGACTAGAAGTAATAATTTAGAGATAGTCGTCAAGAAGGACGGAAGTTATCAGCCAAGTTTCAAAGATGGTCGGACCACGCAAAGTATGGAAAGGAGAAAAGGAAAGCCATCCCAGCGGGAGTACCACAACCAACCACCGCACTTTTAAACTGACAGAATTTTCTTTGATTAGAAACAGGGGCACGGAAATGATATTGATAGCAGAAAGATATGCTACAGGGGGATTACCAAACTGGGGCAGAAAATTTTCTGTCGTGTTGAAAGTTTGTCGGGTACCCATCTAAAGAACATGAAGGAGGACAACACCAGTCTTTAGGGAAGCAGTTCTGAAAGAAGATAATTCAAGTTAGTGGGTAGATAAAGCAAATTTTGAAGGAAAATGGCTAAGAAATCTTAGTCTGATGAATTTTTTACCTAAGATAATGAAATCTTAGTCTGTTGAATCTTTCACCTAAGATAAAGAAATCTTAGTCTGTTGAATTTTTCACCTAAGATAAAAAAATCTTAGTCTGATTAATCTTTCACCTAAGATAAAGGCAGAAGTTGGAAAAACGAAAGGAAGGCATAATTTGGGAAAAGATGAAGGCAGAATTTAAGGAGATAGAAAGGAAGGCATAATTTGGGAACAAGAAAGGAAGGCCGAATTTGAAAAGAAAGGAAGTTGGAATTTGGAAAATTAAGAAAGTCGGGAGCACTCAAAAATGGACCTAGTCTGATGAATTATCTCCTAGAGTCACAATCTTAGTCTGTTGAATCTTTCTCCTAAGATGAAAATCTTAGTCTGATGAATTTTTCACCTAAGATAAAGGACAAAAATCTTAGTATGTTGAATCTTTCTCCTAAGATGAAAATCTTAGTCTGATGAATTTTTCACCTAAGATAAAGATAAAAATCTTAGTCTATTGAATCTTTCTCCTAAGATGAAAATCTTAGTCTGATGAATTTTTCACCTAAGATAAAGACAAAAATCTTAGTCTGTTGAATCTTTCTCCTAAGATGAAAATCTTGGTCTGATGAATTTTTCACCTAAGAAAAAGCTTAAATTTTAAGATAAATTGCAGTCTTCAAATTGTTTTAAAAAAAAGTTGCATTTCAGTCTTATCACAATTCAAGTTTTAGTTCTGATTAGTATGTGGTAACAAACACCCAGTTTCCAAACTAGGGCAGAAAGTTTTCTTTGTTTTGTCTATTTTTGTGAAGTCAGGAACCCGCCTGAAGAACAGAGGCATACATTTCAAATTCAGTAATCAGGAGCCCGCCTGAAGAACAGAGGTGATACAATTCAAATTTTTAGTTCTCAATCGATTTCTTTGTCTTTTTGAAGTCAGGAGCCCGCCTGAAGAACAGAGGCATACAATTCAAGTTTCGGAAGTCAGGAGCCCTCCTGAAGAACAGAGGTGATATACTTCAAATTTTATTTTTCAATAGACCTTTTGTCTTTTGAAGTCAGGAGTCCGCCTGAAGAACAGATGCATACAATTCAAGTTTCGGAAGTCAGGAGCCCGCCTGTATAATAGAGGTATTTCAAGTCAAGTTTTAAGCAAATTCTTATTAATATCAAGTAACATGTACCCACTTTCCCAACTGGGGCAGAAAGTTTTCTTGGTTCATTTATTTTTATGAAGTCAGGAGCCCGCCTGGATAACAGAGGAATACATTCAGTTCAAGTTCAGTAGTCAGGAGCCCGCCTGAATAACAGAGGAACCCGCCTGAAGAACAGAGATATACAGTTCAAGTTTCAGAAATCAGGAACTCGCCTGGATAATAGAGGAATACATTTCAAATTTCAGAAGTCAGGAGTCCACCTGGAGAATAGAGACATACAATTGAAGTTTCGTAAATCAGGAGCCCGCCTGGATAACAGAGGAATACATTCAATTTCAAGTTCAGCAATCAGGCGCCCACCTGGGAAAAAGGGAATTCAATTCAGAAAGCAATTCAGAAGTTGATGAAGGATGTGGGATGCTCAAGACATGGCCGAGGTCACAAGCACTACATGTCTGGTCCTGACCCAGAAGCTGTAGAAGAACGAGCTAGCACCTGCAGCTAACAAGTGTCAAGGTTCAAATCTAAAGTCTGTATGAAGAACCATTCAAGACTCAAGATCAAGCTTCAGAAGACTTATAGATAGGAATCTTGTAGCTCGTGGTCGATAGGCTTAGCTAGTCTTTTTCATCTTTTGATTTTTGATGTAATAACAGGGACCGCAGACCGGAACCTCGACGGAACGGCACCTCGACCGGATCTCCACCTCGGCATACTCCGTCATCTCACTCATTTCTGAACTACACGTGGCCTAATTCCTTTTTAGCCAAGGATATGTAGGCAGCTCAAATGCCAGAGCTCGGTCACACTCCCTTCTCTCTTAGTCTTAATCTCTCCAAATAAGGGTCGGGTCAAAAACCTGTCTAGTCAGTCTTTGTCTGAAAACTTGTACGTTTCCAGTCAAAGAGGGGCAGCTGTAGACATGTGATTTTTGACCCTCCCCAAGATCTTATATATATTAGAGTAAAATATTTAATTTAGGCATAATATAGATATTTTAAGTAGTTTTGACTCTTTTACTTTATTTTAGTACAAGAAAACAAAAATTACAACAAAAAAAATATATATAATAATATAATAATAAGTTCATTAATATTTGTAGTCATTTTTAATCCAAAAGAAATATATAAAAATAGTATCGTATTTTTATTTTTAATATAATGTTTGAAAATACAAAAAAAAATAGATTTGTTTTAAGGGTTAGTCTTGTTTTAATAAACTATTTTCATAGTAGGGCTAATTAATAAATGGGCGCGTATTTTTAATCTCATTTGCGGCAAAAGAATAGAGCTGGGGCTCGAGCAACCCATCTTTAGGCCTAATTTTGGACCTAGCCCACAATTGCCAAGCCCATAACTCCTAGGCCCACACCCCTTAACCTAAAAACCCTACCCAAAAACCGCAGACTCTACACTATAAAACAAACCAAAAGACTAAACAAAAGAGGGGGAGGAGCTGGAAGAAAAACGCAAAAGCTGCGCATGAAAGAAGCAGCATGAAAGTTCTTCGTCTCTTCTTCACGCTTTACAACAGTAGCTAGAATAAGCTGCACAGTTGTATTCCTCTTCACATCATCATCTTCTTAGGAAGGAGCTGGGAAAACACGCAGCAAGGCTGCGCGAAAACGAAGGAGGAAGAAGCTGAAAGCAGCAAAGCTGCGCGAAAACAACAACCCCACCCCCACCCGGATCATCTTCTTCGCACCCTACCACCCCCTTGATCGTCGTCTTCCCCGACTCACCCCAAACAAACCCTACCCCTCGTTCATCATTTGTTTGAAGCAGCCATCCATGGCTTGTTGTCAAACAGAAATGACCCCCCCCCCCCCGTTAGTCATCTTCTCCGGACTATCTTCAGCAGTCGACGATAGTCCATGCCTCGTCCTTCACTGAACACCCCAAAGTCCAAACGCCGCTGCTTTATTCTTCAACTCATCGTCTAGTTTCACGTCGCCCAGCCCCATTAAACCAACCAAAATTCAGCCTCCTCGTCTCAGTTTCTTCCTCTTCATTTCACAACCAAAAGCTCCTCCAATACATCGAACCAACCGAGCTTCAACTCCAAATCGCTACTCCCTGTCATGGAGTTAATCAGTGTTGTTTTCCGAGTCTAGCTCAAGTTCTCCGGTGAGTTCCGAGGTCGCCGAGGTTCCGATATCGGTTCAAGGATCAGGCCGTCAGCTCGGTGTTGTCCGCTGCGTCGGAAGTTTTCTTCGTTGTATACGTCAAAAATATGCAGAAATAAAGGTCCATTTCTAAGCTTCTTTGTTTTGTTTTAATGGGTTCTTGTTCTCATTTGATTTTAATTGATATTCTGAAGTAGTTAGTTCATCTCTAAATATCATTCGTTTAGTTTTTAACTTTTCACGCTTTTACATTGGCAATTTTCGTACTTCAGTCGTTCATTATTCACTCCTATTTGTTGGTGATTTGGATCTTTAAGAAATTAAGTTAAACTAATTGGCAGTCTTGTTTCGATTGACTAAAATTTGCATTTAAGCCATACCTATTTTGTGAGCTTCTGATGAAAGGAATGGTCAACAGTTATTTGATTTAATGATGTCAATTGTTGTAGCTATTTCGGCATGTGATAACTGGATATGATAATGAATTGGGAACTGTTGGGAAGGAGTGATTAATTGTTCTTTGTATTAATGTTGTGATCTATTGGTATAAGTGAAAGCAGCAACAGGGTCGTGGGGAGTTTGGCCGAGTTTAATTGAGGTTTGGGTCCTATTGGGTCATGATGCTTGGGTTTAAAAGCATGCTTGGAGTGCTGGTAAGAATTTCACGCTATTGAGCTTAGAAGTTTCATGTTGTTTGGTTATATTATTAGCTAGTATTATGATATTGGCCAACCTCGTGTGGGTAGGCAAACTTTTCGGATTATTAAATAAAGTGTCACAGCTATGGGTACGGTTCCCGTGACGTAGTTGTGATACACAATTTTAAGATTCGGGTGCGCATTGATGCGACCCATATCCGAATCTCAATGAAGCCGAATGTGTCGATAACCGCGGGCGCATTGATTGCGATGTGGTTCGAAACACGTTTTTGCGACATCGTAATTCTTATAAAAATAAATAATGATAAAAAAAAAAAACTTCACAAATTGAGACGGGCCTTACCGCACAAAATAAATAAATGTGGAGCCCTTAGTAAATAATTATCGAAATAATTAGAATTTGGGATGGCCGTTTAGCGAACTTCATGGCTTTTCCCCAAAGTAATTCTACGTTAGTATCTTTAGGCACGATTTAATTAAATAACTTTCTTAAAAATCGGGTGCGCATTGATGCGACCCAAATCCAAATCTCGACGAAGTCAAAATATGTTGACAACCATGGGTGTATTGATTGTGACGTGGTTTGAAACGTGTTTTCACAATGTCCCAATTCTTTTAAAATATATAATTATAATAAAAGCGGTATAAAATTAATAAAAGGCACATCAGCTAGCATGTATTAAAATCAGATAAAATCAAATACAACAGTTAAGCGACCGTGCTAGAACCACGGAGCTCGGGAATGCCTAACACCTTCTCCCGTGTTAACAGAATTCCTTACTCGGATTTCTGGTTCGCGGACTGTTAACAGAGTCATAAATTTCCTCGGTTCGGGATTCAACCGGTGACTTGGGACACCATTAATCTCCCAAGTGGCGACTCTGAATAATTAATAATTAAATTCCGTTCCGATTGTCCTTCAATTAGAAAAACTCCTCTACGCCCTTTCCGGGGGTGTAGGTAGTAAAAAAGGAGGTGTGACACTTATTGTTGGCAAGAATAAATCCAGAATTGCAGTCCTTAAGAAGCAGTTGAGCAAATCGTTTGCGATGAAGGATTATATTTGGGGCCAGAAAAGAAAATCTTGGACATTCAAATCCACTGACGCAAAGATAGAAATGAGTTATTTTTGTCCCAAAAGCAATACATTGAGAAGGTACTCAAGAGGTTCAATATGATAGATGCAAAAGTGGTTAGTACTCCTCTTGCTAAACACTTCAAATTGAGTATTAGTCATAGTCCATCTACTGAAGAAGAGAAAAGGAGATGTCTCGTATTCTTTACTCTTCTGTCGTTGCTAGCTTGATGTATGCAATAGTTTGCACTAGACAAGATATTGCACATGTCGATGGTATTGTTAGTAGATTCCTTTCTAATCTTGGAAAGGAACATTGGGATGCAATAAAATGGATATTAAGATATTTGAAAGGTACTGCAAATTTGAAGTTGTAGTTTGGCAATGACAAGCCTGAACTTGTTTGTTATATAGACTTTGATTTAGGAGACAATCTTGATAATTCAAGATGCACTTCCGGTTATTTGATCACTTTTGCAGGGGAGATGTTTCTTGGCAATCTAAACTACATAAGTACATAGCTCTATCCACCACAGAAGCCGATATATTGTTGTCATAGAAGGTGCCAAAGAACTATTATGGATGAAGGAGTTTATTAATGATTTTCGCTTTGAGCAGCCAAGGTACATCTTATTTTGTAATAATCAGAGTGTTATCTGTCTCACCAAGCACTCCATTTTTCATTCTAAGACCAAACATATAAATAGAAAGTATTATTGGATAAGAATGGCCGTGAAAGAGAAATTATTCGAGGTTGAGAAAATACACATTGATGAAAATCCTTCGGATATGTTGACAAAGACGGTGGTTGCAGATAAACATGAATTTTATAGAAAATTGGCAAGCATGAAGCCTGTCAATAGTTCCTCTACTTGAAGATACATTTGGCCCCTTGGTTGGAGGGGGAGTTTGTTGGGGACATGCCCATGTTGTCCAGCCAAAGGCTCAATGGCCTAATCCTATTCTCTTTTGATTTCCGTTCCTATTTGGAATTAGATTCAGTGTTTATTCCTATTTTGAGTGAGTTTGGCTTTAAGAGAAAGCACCACTCATGATTTATAAATAGGACAACCTTGGAGAATTGCTCTATGCTCATTGATACAAGTCTTTGAAAGAATTAAGCACATAAGAGTGGTTTTTCAAGAGAGAAAAGAGAAAAAAACATTTATTTTTGCTGCAGATTTTTATTCCAACTAGCCAATTTTAAATCATGTTTTCTAATTCGTTAACCGTTGGATCGGGCTGAAATTTTGACTGAATGTTCTTAACATATTGCTCTTTGATTTGAATGATGGAGATCGGATTTGGAGGCTTTAGCATCTGATTTCGAGCATCGAACAACAGCTTCATTTTTGTGGATTCTCATCTTTCTTCAATTGATTTGTTGTTGCTCCGTGTTTTGCACTTGTTGTGTAGCCATTATGGAGAGCTTATGTAACCATTTTATTGTTATAATGAAGTTTTTTGAATCTTTGTGATCCCATGGTTTTTACCTTCGTTTTGAAGAGTTTTTCACGTTAAAATTTGGTGTTCTTTATATTCTTTATTTTCGAGTTTGTCTCTTCCTCGATAACCGATATAACAATTTTACGATTCTTATTATGTCCAAACGCCCACTTAGGTTTTATTTTTTGTGTGTGAATATGACGCCTAATGTATAGGATGACAATATTGTCCTTGTCTGCTCATGGATGTGATGCCACTTGACACTTCGCAACTGGTAGAGTATATATCCTATGAAACTGCTACTAATAAATTTCGTGACAGACGATCAACTAAAAACCAATTTGCAAAATAAAACCTATCAGTGTAAGAAATAATTTGTATAATAAGAACTGTATTCCTGTTTTTCTCAGTAAAAAGACTGTCATCGTCATCAAAACTAGAAAAGAGATCGAGCATATCTTAAGCAGTCTCCTCTTTTGAACCTCAGCACTTAATTAAGAAGCACTACCTGGTCAAATAAAGGAGACAGTACAGAAAAGTCCAAGTATGCATAGTTTGACAGTTTGACTCCTTTAGAAGTTGAAATATATAGTTTTACAAAGTCAAAACTTATAAGGGCAATTCTTCTTTAATCAGAAGAATTAATTACATAAGAAATTAAAAAAAAAAACCTTGCTTATTTGTTTGTAGTAACATAGCAATGGGAACAAGGAAAAAGAATTACACTAGTTGGAATTAATCTAGTAATAGATGCCGTCTAGAACTTGCAATGGATCCAATAATAAATGCTTTCCATACATTCATCAAACAAGAGTTGACAGTTTAACATACTACGACATCGAGTAATTGATTGACACAGACTGGCTGCTATAACATGTCATTGTTCTTCTCTGCTATATTGCGTTTTTTCCTTCCCTTTTTTATTTTTCTTTTCATTTTTTTCCCTTTTTCTAAAGTAGCATATCACTACTCTTGAACGGCATGTTTTGTTCCATTTTATGTGACATTCTTGAATTTTTAGTACGTCTAAAAAAATGCAATTTTTTATATCTTGAAACAAGTTAACTCTCTTCTTAGTTTATCCTTAATTACATAAGCTTTTATCGCCACAGTATTGTCATGCTAAATTTCATGCAGGAGGCCCAGTATTTCACCATATGTCGATGTACTTCATGTTAATATGATTTAGCAGTTGGAAATTTGGACCCTGATCCTTACCTCAAGAAAAGGAAACCTTTTCAGACTTCGACTTCCAATATTGACGAATTTTTTGGTTGTTTTAATCAAATTAACACCACGTATAACATGTAATTAGGGATTTAGACTGAACACTACAAAAAATTTATAAATAAATGAGAAATGATAATATGTAGGACAAGGATATGGAGCCATACCTCCTTACCTTTTGTTGAGACATTATCAATCTATATATTCTGCACTAAATCTAAATGACAAACCTGCCATTTTGTCTAACCTTACAAGGTTTCTCTCGCGACGTTAAATTGGGAGTTCATCAAAATTGACCAAAACGCAAGGTGAGTGTAAAATGTAAATCATGTGCATAAATAGCCAAGGAATCTGCTAGTTTATTAATTCGATGTGCCCTTAATTTGTTTATGGTGTAAATTATAATTATAAAATTTGACACTCTAATTAAATCTGCCTTAAAAGGTCTGTAATTATTTGCGAATACATGAAGAAAATCTTGACGATGTATGTTTTAATAAAAAGTTTTGAGATTCTTTTGCCAACTTCAATTATCAATAATAAAGAAGGTAAATCTTAACCAAGTATAATCAATTTCAGATCTAAAAGTATATAACGAGAAATAATGAAAGGTAGGAACAACCCTGGTTTATTAATGTCATAATCTTATCTCCGATAAGAGGAAAAAATGAGTTTACATTCTAAACGAATAGAAATTGTTAAAGAAAGAGTAGAGAGGAAAAAGCCAAGGCCCCCCTTTTTCAGAAATTCCCCCTCTATATATAGCTCCTACAACTTTCATTCAGTGGTCTTTGACCAACATGATCTTCTGTGACGATCCTTTTCGTCATTACTTGAGTACAGTAACGTCTTGACATACGATGTCGATGATTTGACCCCGAGGTTGGTCGTGGTGCTCTTCACTATTTCGCCACCTAGGTGAGATGCCAGCTTGGTCAACCGCTATAGTCGGACTTTGACCTATACAATTAGTCCTTCCGTCCGTCGAGGTCATCCCTTAGTGGGCTCAATGGGCGAATTTTGTCGATTCGAAGGTTAAGAGAAATTTGACTGTACGCCTTGAGCGAGATTTTTAGATCGAGGCAATGACGGACCGCTTCAATGATGCCTTTGGATCGTCGCATCCGTTCGGAGTAGAACCGTTGTGCTGATTCGAAACGTCGTTCGTAGTTACTGTCATTATGACACGCATTTCCTGTGGATTGAACCGTTTCTCATGCCCTATCAGTTTTGATTGGCGACTCTTGGGCTTCCTGTTGGGGCATTTATGTTCCTATAAATAGGGGAAAACACCATTCCATTGGAATATTTTTTTGATTTATCAAAAGAGTTTTGCGAGTCTTCATCTTCTCCGATGCTTCAGATTTTCGATTCACTCTCCCGTTAGTCTAAAATTGACATCACCGTCTTCCCTCTTACTTCACTTTGTTCATTCATTCTGTTCAATTAAGATAAATGGCTGGTACTTTTTCTCGCACTAACAATCTTGCCGCAGTTCCGGCGCCGGAAAATGATGCTCTTGCTCCCGAAGGAGTAGAAGTGGTAGAGGATGTGAGGGTTCCAACAACGGCTGAAATATTGCCCCGTCCTGGGAAGCCGTGGATCAATTTCAACAGCCCTGCCAGAGAGGAATCGGAGCCTATTTCCTCTATTATGGATGAAGCGGCAATTGCGGAGCTCAAGACCAAGTGGGGGATTCCGCACCACATTGAGATGTTGTCGGTGGTAGGAGAGGATATTATACATTTCGACCGCCTAGGATATTGTGCGTTCTACGCATATCCTTTTATTGTCGGGTATACGCTTCCTCTCCCTTCATTGGTGGTAGATTTCTACCATTTCTATGAGGTATGTCCGGCTCAACTTTTGTCGTATTTAAATAAACTGTTCCTCATGCTGCTCAAGTTCGCGGAGCCCGCCGATAAGGAGATTACTCTGTGGCATATGCTCAATATTTTCGTCCCTCAACTTATTTGAGGCACGATGATCCATATGCCCTATCGAGGGACGAAGAGTCCGGTGGTGAAGATGGACGATAGAGCCAATCGTTATTTCTACGAATACTATTTTTATGTGCGGACCGAGCACCTTGTGGCGGACTCTGCAGGGTTCCCTGAGAGGTGGAACTCGCACGTAAGTTTATCTTCTGTCGGAATGATGGTCGACCGCTTTTCTTTGAGCAGTATTAAATTGTTTTCTTTTTTGTAGCCGCGAGACTACCCCCTCCGCCCGTTGACAATATCTGCGAATGGGTGAATACCATTCTTCCTCACACGGTAGGAGATCGCGAATGGGCGTCCTTCTATGAGAAATATGGACGTAAGCCGTTTACTGGTAAGTAGACTTGCCGCGGCTTTTGTTTCCCACCTTAAAATTTGACCTTGTTTCTTATACGACCATTATCGTTATCAAGGAGAGTGCGAAGGTCAAGGGCTCTTCCGCTTGCATTCCTCCAGCCAACGCCTTCTGCTCGGTCTGCACCAAGGTCTGATGCCCGGCCTACAGCGAGGGCTACTCAAGTTGAACCTACAACCGGAGTCGTGTGCATGGAAACTGTTCCCCGATCTGGGACTTCGACTTCTACTGCCTACTCAACGGGTGAATCTTGACGATGAGTGGAGTCCGAAATGGCTCCCCCAGCCATGGTATATTCAGAGGGCGACTTTCCCTTAAAGGCGTCTAAAATGGGTGATGATGCTAACACGATCGCAGAGGTGAACCGGCAATCGTGACCAACCCGATGGCAGAGGCTTCAGCTGTTGTGATTAATCAACATACCGATGCGACAAGAGTGGGGATCCTGAGGCCGTTGTTGCTACTTTGGGCGGGCTTCCGTCTTCCGGACCGAGTCGTGCTTCTTCTTCGGCCGCAGAAAGAGGAAAGGGTGTCGTGATCGACGACTACAAGTCTGACTCCAATCTTGATCCTGATTATGTTAGGATGTTCGAGGAAGGCCTTACCTGTATGGTGGTAATTGCAGGAGCTCTGTCCCGTATACTTGAGATTCCGTCAGAGATTAACTTCCTGGGGGACACGGAGAACTTGGAACCGCAGTTTGACCTTTTGTGCCCTACCGCAGAGTGTGAGGCTCTCCGGGACGTCCGTGATGTTGATTTGATGCACGAAATGGCCGCTATGGGTCTGAGGGTAAGTTTCTCATCTTTATTTTTGTGTTCCTTTTGCCTTTGGCGGCCTTAACCTTTACCGACCCTTTTCGTCTTTTTGGGGCTTTCAGATGTACATGCTGGAGATTAAAAGTGCTCGCAGGGCAGATACTTGGGCCAAAATTTTTCTAATGATATTGGGAAGTATCGGCGCAACCGTAACAAGTGTCGTGAGATACATGAACGGCTAAGGGCGAATGCTAGTAATCAATCTCTCGGAGAGGAGCTGGAGAAGAGGGATCAGAGGCTGATGTAGGCTATTCGCAGCAATAGTGAGCTCGAGGAGCTACTTTACGGAAAGGACGAAGAACTTGAGTTAGGAAAAGGGGTTGTCGCAGAGTGTGAGCATCTTCAGGCGAAGGTGTGGTCGTTGCAGTTCGAGTTGGATCATAATGCCATCAGACTCGCAGTTTTGAGTGCAGAGTGGATGGGGAAATTAACCGAGCAGGAGATAAAGGTCTCTGAGTTGGAGAGTACCGAGAGTGCTTGGGCGTCGGCGTCGGCGAGGGCGTCGGCTTTAGAGGACACTATCCGTTTCCTTTAATCCGAGTAGTAGTCCGAGAGGAGACGAATACTTTCATGGAGGCGAGACTCAAGAGTGTATTGGCGACCTTGACCGGGAAGCATCAACCTTGGGATATAGGGTCGCTGCTCTTGAGGCCGAAAAGGCGCAATTGTTGGTCCAAGTTAAATCCGCCTCCGCCCATGTTCCTCGACATTTGCACGAGCTCTAGGTCCATGCCGAAGCTCAACGGGACATATACAAGAGTTTGTGGGAAGCAGGTAATGTTTCTGAGGCCGCTTATGAAGGAGCTCAGGCGAAGGCACGAGAGGCTCGTGTTAACTGTAGTTATGATCCTGCGACACCGGAGGCCAGCGAGGATGTTGATGCTAAGGAGGAGTTTCCTAGAGATGGTGATGAAGAGGACGACAGTGATGGTGCCAAGTAAAAAAGTGGTATCTTTATCGTTTTTTCTTGTTTTTCATTGTTTTTATTTTTTTTATTTTCTGTACTGGACAGCTTTTAGCCATGTGTAATATGCGGCCATTTGCGCAACTATTTAAATAAAAGGGGTTTTCATCATTGTCCATCCTTTGTATTTCTACCCCTTTTGCTTTACATATCTTTGGCATAAACTTTCGGATTTCCGTATGGTGAATTCCTGATTTTTCAGGGAAACCAATTTTAATCCGGAATGAGTAGGACTTCATCGTCTGAGTCCGCATGGAGTCTTATTTGAATCTCCTATTTGGGCAAGATCGACTAGTGACTTATTGCTTTAAGCAGATTAGCCCTTGACTCAAACGAGGTTATATAATGGGTTCATTGTTTTGGACGAAGTTAGTCTTGACTTGAGTCGTTCGAGTAGGATCAAACTGTCATTGATTCGGGCGAAGTCACTTTTTTATATATATTCGAGCAAGGTCGAACTTGGAGTTTGTAGCGAAATCAACTTTTTAGTAAGTAGAAGAAAAAATGTACGGCGACGATCGATATTGAGTTCGAGCGAGGTCAAACTTTTCCTTTTGCAATGGTCCTTTGGCGTAGGGATGTTATTTCGAGCTAGCATCAAAATATTATCCCGTTACAATTCAAACGAGGTCGATCTTCCCTTTTTATTTGGCGATGGCCTTTGGCCGTAAGGATGTTGTTTCGAGATAACGTCGAAATATTATCCTGTTACGATTCGAACGAGGTCGAATTTTCCTTTTCATTTGGCGATGGCCTTTGGCCGTAAGGATGTTATTTCGAGCTAGCGTCGAAATATTATCCTGTTACGATTTGAACGAGATCGAATTTTTCATTTTGGTGATGGCCCTTGGCCGTAAGGATGTTATTTCGAGCTAACGTCGAAATACATTTTGGCGATGGACCTTTGCCGTAGGGGAGTTATTTCGAGCTGGTCGAAATATTAACCTGTTGTAATTCGAGCAAGGTCGAATTCAATGACCCTTGGCGGTAGGGGTGTTATTTCGAGTTGACTTCGAAATGTTAACTTGTTGTGATTCGAGCGAGGTCGAACTCTTTTTTTTGGCGATGGCCCTTGGCCGTAGGGGTATTATTTCGAGCTGACGTCTAAATGTTAACCCATTGTGATTCGAGCTAGGTCGAACTCGTCTTTTTGGCGAGGGCCCTTGGACGTAGGGGTGTTATTTCGAGCTGACGTCGAAATGTTAACCCGTTGTGATTCGAGCGAGGTCGAACTCTTCTTTTTGGCGATGGCCCTTGGCCGTAGGGGTGTTTTTTTGAGCTGACGTCGAAATGTTAACCCGTTATGATTCGAGCGAGGTCGAACTCTTCTTTTTGGCAATGGCCCTTGGCCATATGAGTCTTATTTCGAGCTGACGTCGAAATGTTAACCCGTTATGAGTCCCAATTTTTTGGAGAGTTTCGGGTGTCCTCTGGGGGGAGTCCCAGTTTTGCTTAACCTCTGTGTTTCCTAGGTGAGTCTCAGTTCTTAATTCCTATGTTCCCTGGGTGAGTCCCAGTTTGCTTAATTTTGTTTTCATTGGAGAGTGTGATGTTGGAGAGTATAAAACATTGCTATTTTGCTAACGTTCGTTTCATGCATATATTGGAATTTTCCTATCTAGTCCCTTTATCGTCTATCCTGGAGAGCTCGTTGGTAGACGGGGCAATGAATTATCCCTTGAACTTGGTGACGTCCCCTCATCACCTCGTTCAAAACCTCCCCGATAAAATCCAATTGGAACAACACCCAGGTGAGAGAAAGGGAGTACGACTTAAGGGACGTCATTTTCCAGAAGTTGAAGTGTCTGAGATGGGCGATATTCCAGT
Source organism: Nicotiana sylvestris (assembly GCF_000393655.2). NCBI lineage: Eukaryota > Viridiplantae > Streptophyta > Magnoliopsida > Solanales > Solanaceae > Nicotiana > Nicotiana sylvestris. The sequence continues at coordinate 215,490,108 of NC_091059.1, read as the reverse complement.
TATTTTGTGGTAGTTTTCCTTCCATTCTCTAGTTGGAATGCTCTTTTGCTCGCTTGCCCATGCGGCGCTTGTGTTCCTTTTTAAGAAAACAACAGAAGGTAAACCAAAATGAGATTTTCCTTACCTCTATCCAATGAGTCGATGAACGAGGGTAGCCTTATAACGTTGCTCACTCTGCCTGGCGTTTAAGTGGTTGATGGAATGGTGGTTTTTAGATTCGGCGACCATGTTCAGCTCTCCTTTCTTCTTCTTTTTTGAAAGTGCCCTAGCTCCACGTGGGTTGGGTTTACCTTAGCTTGTTCATGGATCATCCGGTGTGTGGGGGGGAATGTCAGAGTAGGTCAAGACGTGCCCATTCTTTTATAGGATTGCGCAGCAGGTATCATCTCCTCTTGTGGGTTTTGCGTGGATATGGTTGTAACTTTTGTTTTTATGTAGCAACATGATCTAGATTAGTATGTGAGGTTTACTTCCCACTCTTTCTGGTTGGTGGTTATGTTTTATCGGTTTTGGATCTGAAGGAGACTAGAAAACTTGGCTAAGAAATCCCCATAGACGGCACCAAATTGTTTGAATAAAAAGTTTGAGATTCTTTTGCAAACTCCAATTATCGATAATAAAGAAGGTAAATCTTAGCCAAGTATAATCAACTCTAGATCTAAAAGTATATAACGAGAAATAATGAAAGGTAGGAACATTCCTGATTTATTGATAACATTCTAAACGAATAGAAATTATCAGAGAAAGAGTAGAGAGGAAAAAGCCAAGGCCCCCCTTTTCCAGAAATTCCACCCTCTATATATAACTCCTGCAACTTTCATTCAGTGGTCTTTGACCAACATGATCTTCTGCGATAGTCCTTTTCGTCGTTACTTGAGTACAATAACATCTTGACATACGTTGTCGATGATTTGACCCCGAGGTCGGTCGTGGTGCCCTTCATTATTTCGCCACCTGGGTGAGATCCCAGCTTGGTCGATCGCTATGGTCAGATTTTGACCCATATAATATACTTAGATAATGAGCTCAAACTAATTAATTAATTAATTAATTATTGCTTGTTAAAAAGTAAACTGATGGTTAATCAATAAGATGCAAATTGTGTTTGTAGATAATACAAATAGTATCATGGTACATTAGTTTAATTAATAAATTGCTGGTATGAAGAAATATTTTTCATTTTATAAAATATGTCATGTCTTTAAGGTTAGATCATAAGTAACATATAAAAGGTTAGTATTATTGTGACATACGTAGTACCTTATTGCAAACATTGACTTGTAGCAGAAATTAAAGATTCCAGTAAAAGTGAGATGAAACATGCACAAAATATGATCATGATAACTTCAGACTGAATTATATTTTATTTCCTAACAAATGCTTTTAGTAATTTATTGGAGTATATACTATAGTAATATAATATAGAGCTCGGGGTTGCATGAGTGACAGAAGGTGTTGATGTCAAAGGGCGTACTACCTAATACCCAGGCTAGGCATTTGTTAAACAAGAATTTGAAAGTTGCATCGATCCCATAGCTGCCAGTCTTGCAGTCACATATGCCATTCCTCATCCTATATATATCTATACCCACTCGAAAAGGTGTATATATGTCTACAATAAAATATAGGGTCTCACCAATGCTAAAGCACCATCCACCCAACCTTAGCCATCATTCCTTCTCTTCTTTTTTCTATTTTTCTTTTGATCACAAACACCCTTTTACTCCGTTTTCTTGTTTTTTATTTTTGTCAATTCTAGGAGACTAGGACCAATGATAAAATTTAAACGACCTAGCTACTTCTAGACATGTTTGCATTCATTGATCGTTGTATGTATATATAAAAAAATATATACTGTTCATTAGTACACCTTAGTACACACTTTCCTTTTAGGTTGTCCCGAAAAGAATGTCATCAGTTTTTATTTAAAAAAGTTTAAATTTTAAATTCTCATTTTACCTTTAATGATATAATTTATAACAATAAAATGTTCAGGGTTTGTTTTAAACTACAAATTTTAAAAGTCTTCGTTCCTTTTTTAAATTTTGTATTCAATCAAATAATGCTACATAAATGAATAAACAGGAAGTATATATTTAAGGTCTGTGTCAAAAATCCTCTTTATGTATTAAATTTTGTGTCTAATTAATTATCAAACACTAACCTATGAAGTTGTTGCAATGATATTTCGTACTGATTATTCTAATATTCTAAATCAGCTGCTAAATTTAGGGTAGGGGGAGAAGAGACCACGGATAATTAGGCCCAAGGTGAAAGGGAGGGAAAATAATTGGAGGAATCCCAAAGATGGCAAAGCAGCGGGCAAAGGTTCAGAACAAAGGCAAAGAGCCAAAGGCGAAATGAAATGATTACATGAATGAAGAAAAGGACCCACTCCCCCTTTGATAAATCTTCCCCTTTTTAAGTCTCTCAATTTTATTGACTTGGGTTTGGGCCCCACCTATGGCCACCATTGTCTTTATGGATTGAATGATAAAAAAGAGCACCTCACGTGGAGTCTGAACCAAAGGCTCTGTCCAACCACAATAAAAAGTATTTCCTGAAAAGAAAAAAAGAAAATCAAACTCAAAATCAGCAATACTATTTTCTTTCTTTTTCTTTGGCGACACATTTCAATCAATATTTGTCAAAAAGGCAATTAAAAAAGGAGCCTCCAACAAAAGCAAATAATTTCTTTTTCTACTTTGTTCATTTTTTCTTTTTTTTTCTTTTTTTTTTTTTGCTGTTTAAAGCTCACCCCTTATAATTCCCACTCATTATCGTTTATGCTTAAAGCGTTCCCTCTCTTCTCTTATCCTCTATATCTCTCCCTCAGCCCAACCAACACATGTTACACATCGAATGCCAAAAGAAAATCCCATATATACAACAATCTATAGAGGGGAAAGAGACATATACTCATCCCAGCTAATAGAAATTAAAGGGGGGGAAAGATAAAAGGGAACATTTTGTTTCATTTCATTCATTCTAGTGAGAGAGAGAAAGAGAGAGAAACATAAGAAGACCCACAAAGAATTAAATATAGTGTCTGTCACTATTTTCTCATAGAAAGAACTTGGCCTAGAGAGAAAAAGAAGACAAAGAGAAAGGTTTTTTAGAGCAAGTTTTTAGTCATTACTTGTTGTGATCATGGATGGAGGAGGTGATGATCACCATCTCCACCAACACCACCAACACCATCACCACCATCGCCCTATTGCTACTTTCCCATTCCAATTACTTGAGAAAAAAGAAGATGAAGCTTGCTCTAGTTCATCCAACGCTGCTGCAGCCTATACTTCTCTTGCCATCTCCAACACAGATAATACTCATACAAACCCTAATAATACACCTCGATCAACTACATCATCAGTTTCCACTCTCCAAATCTCAGCTTCTGGCGCCGATTCATCTAAAAAGCCGCCCCCAAAACGAACCTCCACCAAAGACCGCCACACTAAGGTTTGTAGAATTTTATCTAACCATCTCATTTAAAAGTTTAACCTGTCAGATATAGAATACAGTTCTAATTAATTGCTAAATTATATTATGTGTCAACAGGTAGATGGTCGGGGCAGACGTATCCGCATGCCTGCGCTTTGTGCCGCTAGGGTTTTTCAGCTCACCCGCGAGCTAGGTCACAAGTCCGACGGCGAAACCATAGAGTGGCTACTGCAACAAGCGGAACCAGCAGTAATAGCCGCAACAGGAACCGGTACAATTCCCGCAAACTTTACGTCGCTTAATATTTCTTTACGTAGCTCAGGATCCAGCATGTCCGTACCATCACAGCTACGATCCTCGTATTTCAGTCCAAATTTTTCGCTTTCTCAACGACGAGGGTTATTTCCGGGAATTGGATTGTCGTCCGACAATTCAGCTACTACGTTGTTGAACTTTCAAACAAATTTAAACCCTAGTATGCAGTTGCAAACGAAGAATGAATTGCGTGACAATTCGATTGATTTAACGGAGACAAGTCAGGAGGACAATTTAAATAGGAAACGAAGGTCGGATTTAGACTTGGAGCAGCAACATCAGCAGCAAATGGGAAGTTATTTGTTACAATCAAGTACTGGGACTATGCCAACGAGCCACTCTTCAATTCCGGCTAATTTTTGGATGGTAACGAATCCAATTCCTAGTAACCAAGTCATGGGAGGCGATCCAATATGGCCGTTTCAATCAGTAAGCAATTCTGGTGCTGCTGCTGCAGCTTTGTATAGAGGCACAATGCCAAGTGGTTTGCAATTTATGAATTTTCCAACCCCCGTGGCGCTTTTGCCTAGTCAACAACTCGGTGGCAGTAGTGGTGGCGGCGGCGGCGGCAGCAATAATGGGTTGGGAGAAGGGCAACTTGGCATGTTTGCTGGTCTAAATTCGTATAGGCCAGGTGGCGGTGTATCGGAATCTCAGGCGAGTGGGTCACACTCGCATCACGGCGGTGGCACCGATGATCGGCATGATACGACGAGCCACCATTCATAGCTGTAGGCTGCAGATTGATCATCAAAATCAAATTCATCCATTCTTTCTTAACTTGTGTTTTATAAGTTTGGATGATTAAACACACACGTGAGAGGTTTGATTATTTGCTCGGAAATTCCTTATATGTTTTTTCTTCTTATTCTACTTCCTCTTTTTTATTATTATTTTTTTGTTGTTGAATTTTCCTTGAACATTCTTTTTCTTTCTTCACCTTTTTTTTGTGTGATTAATTTGCCTTCGAGTTTGAAGAGGGCAACAGTTTAACAAAGGGAGATGAGAATTTGGTTTGTTCTGTCAAAAATCTCTGAATTGTTTTTCAATTATAGAATAGATTGTTATTCATCATCATCATTGAATTAATGTTCCTTTTTATCTTTGTTATATCTAAAGTTACATGTACAAAAATTATTAAGACTCTATAGCTGTTTTGGATGGATTATGTCATATCATAAAAATTTACTTAATTACTACTCTTGCAAATTGATTAAAGTTTTTCACCTATCGATTTCAAACGCTCCCCCACTCCCTAACTCTCGGCTGTGCACCTTGTTACAGAAGGAAAAAAAAAGAGTGTAACTTCTATATGTTGATAGTGTAATTTTTCACTATTAAAAATGACATTAATATTTTAAAAATATATTTATAATCTCTATAACAAAATCCTTATATAACAATACTTCACTATAAAAGCCAAGTTTTTCTGGAACTAATTTTCATGTTATGTTATAATATTTTTTCTATATAATAGCATTTCGCTATAACATCCAAAAATATTCAAAACAAACGAGGTTGTTATAGAGATGTTTGACTATAAGATAAATAATTTGTTATAATAAGTTCAAATGCATTAATAGTAAAACTATATTAATATAATATAGGTTAATATATAACAGTAATTAGTTACCATAATTACTTATCAAATTAAATATTTAATACATATCATATAATTTTATTTGTAATTAACTTATGTGTGTAGATATTTTTTTTATAGGGATTATACTATGTTAAATAGCGTTTCACCCAAAAAATGTCGACAAGACCTATGACTTCAGACCTATAATATAATGTAGCTAGGGATAGAACAGTTTAGCTAGCCCTTTAATGTTGGAGAAGTATGTGGCAAGAAATTTTGTGATTCTGATCATGACTGCCATGAATCACTCTGTTTATTCATAGTAACAACAACCCAATATAATCCCATATAGTGGGGTCTGGGGAGGGTAGTGTATACGCAGACCTTACCCCTACCCTGAGGTAGAGAGGTTGTTTCCAAATAGACCCTCGGCATCCTTCTCTCCAAGAACTTCCCACCTTGCTCTTGGGGAGACTCGAACTCACAACCTCTTGGTTGGAAGCGGAGGTTGAAAAGTATAATAGAAAGATTTTTCTTTTAATTTTGAGGGGGAAAAAAAGTTAAAAAATGTAAGTAGTTAAACAGAGATGGGCTGAGTTGGTTGGGGCCCAAAGCTTATCAGGTCCAGATGTTGGCTCAGGTGAGTGAGGCCCACATGTTGGTCATCTCCTAAACCAATGTACGATAGGTATCACTGACAAACAGGTGGATCATTCCTCTTCTTCCTTTTTTATAATAATAATAGTTGAGCATTGCTGGCACCATAAAAGATCGGTGGTGGGTTTAAATGACCCTACTGGACTTGGCCCACTACTTCACTGATCTGGACCGTTCATATTTTTGTGGGCCCTCTCTTAATGGGCTCGTTGAATGATTAGTTTGAGAGAAATGTGTAGTCTCTAGAATTTTAGTTGTATCAATGTCTCCCATCATAGCACCATCCTTTTTTACCCCAACACTAAGCAAAAAAAAAATGGTAAATAAATACACAATAGTGTAAATGTTACCTCCTTTTGGAGATTATAGAGTTAAGTATAAAATAGATTCATCATCTATTAGGACTGAAGCTAGTCTAAACTTAAAGTGTAATCGGATAATACAAGGAATTAAACTTAAGCTGTGAGATATGTTATGAAAAGGTTTATTTTGAAATTATATATGAGTTGAGAATAAAGATAAAGTTAGCTTATTTTAGTACGCAATACTTAATACATGGCTCAAATTGGATCGAATATAATTTTGTGTGACCTCTTGAACATCTATAGGAACGAACTTCCTCTCCGTGGCTCGTGGGAATTTGCAACTATAGTGATATATTAGGTTGTCTGCGCGGATTGTAATTTTCATCCAAACGCGGGTATATTGCATTTTAATTTATGACTGTAAGCTGGGGCGGATCGGATTCAATTAAATCCAATACTTTTGACGTGGAATATAAATTTATATGTAAAAATTATCTAAAGTAGTAATAGAAAGTAGATATGAACCAAAAACTTTAACGAATTCAATACTAAAAAAATTTAGAAGTTGAACCCATAAAATTCAAATTCTGAATCCGCCTCTTAATTTGTAAGTAACCGAAGAAAAGCGTAAGATAAGTTTTCCCCTACGACTACGTATTTCATATCGTGCACCATGTTCTTTTGTTTCATAAAGCCTCTGCATAAATTAATGCCTTTTCAAGTGTGAAATAAATGAGAAAAAGCCAAAGTGGCTTCTTTTGAACACATTGAAAGTGTCAGAAGGAAAAAAAATAAAAATAAAAGACAGATTGATGGCTCCTTAAGGAGTTTGAATGAATCCAAAAGTTATGTGGTGGACCTTGAAGCACTAAAGAGAGTATCTGAACTGTAACAAGTTGGCATTTTTGAAGCTAAACTTTTTAGGGAAAACTTAGCTGCCATGCTGCGGCCATTCATGAGGGCATGGCGTGGGAAGGCTTGTTTTTGAGCAAAGAGTCAATTTAACAGTCTATTCCCTTACCAAATACAGGCAACAATCAAATGCTTCAACAGCTACTGCATGAAATTCATACTTAGTTAGAGATGCATTAGAATTTCAGATATTAAACAGATAACGGATTTAGCTTATCCTACCACTGAAACTGGAAAGAATCGTTACACCGTGAGTAATGTATTTTAACATGTTGTAAAAGGTAATCAATCTAATTTTTTAACATGTTAGTAGTAGATAACATGTCTTTTTTCCTCAGTAAAAATTGAGGGATCATTCATAAAATTACTCCAACTTCTTTTCCAAGTGAATTTCATTTACGAACACAACTTCAATATTCAACTACTCTTAAACGAAGCTGGGGTCAAGTTTTAAAGTTTATAGTTCTGAATTAACCACAATGTGTCTAAGCAAAAATGACTGGTTAGGTCGAACCAGCAAGTAATATATTAGCTCCGCCTCTGCTCTTCAAACTTCAACTTCAAATGCTATGTTCTTTCTACTACAACTAAATATTATCCAAACCCTATTGATTACGTAATTGTTTTTCACTTTGGCAGAAAGTGCTCTGACAGTGAACTGTGTTGTAACATACAAATTTTCAGTAATACAGTAATACTCTACCTGTGAAAAGGGGCAAATTTCACTTGGGTGAAATATGACTGGAGGGGTAATTACTTGTCACAACCTCCATAATATCTATATAGAAATTTTGTCATAGTTGTACAAAGAATAGCACATGGGTTGAAACCATAAGGTACAACACAATGGTCCCCTAAAGAAAATCTTGTAACCCTTGAATAATATGATTAGACCATCCAAACTAAAAACATCCAGCAATTGTCTTCTATTTGGAAGCTAATCCAGCTAGTCGGCAACCAAATTAGGGAGAGTGATTTTAAGTTCCTAATACTCGTCAATTTTGCTAAATTTGGCCCTGTAATCCCCCTTCTTCTATCATTCTCACTTTCCCTTTTATAATGATATTGATAGCTCACTTACTTTTGGTTTTGATCTTTTTCTTGGCTACAATTACGTTTTGTTTTTCTGTTTTTTTTTGGGGCCAGTGGCAAAGTCGGGAATAGTGTTAAAGATATTCAAGGGTGTTAAAAATTTATGTTTAAAAAATAATATTTGTCCTAAATATAAATTTTTAGACAAAAAATATTCTAACTGACCAACCTTCACTAGCGTAGCTCCATCGTTGTTTTAAACCTCTATCACACCGGCAGACACAAAGAGCAAAGAAAATAATACTAACAAAGAAATGTGCGCGCAAAATATACTACTTGTGATAATCTTTTAAGTAGGAAGTAATATCCATATATATATATATATATATGGATATATATATATATATATATATATATATATATATATATATATATATATATATATATATATATATATATATATATATATATATATATATATATAAACCAACTGAAGAGTGTGAAAGAATGGCAGTTGAGAGTTCATGATTGTAAAAGGTACAAGACAATAGAAGATGCCATACCAGCTAGTATATTGTGCACATTAATCTCCCTACTTCTGTTTCACTTAAGGTGTCTGCCACTGAAATCTTTTAGCTCAGACTCTTCCTTCCCCCATTAATCTTTAATGTGGCCATATTTTCTGAAACTTTACATTCAATGCTTCTTTCAATTATTATATTGTTCAGAACTCATGTCCAGAACATTTAAAGAAATTTTATATATATATTGTTCAGAACCGAGAAACTTATCAACCATAGGAACAGAGTGTCAAAATAGTTTTTTTTTTTTTTTTGGTTTCTTTATTAATTTTGTTGCGTGCATGTACATCATTAATCAATATATACTGAAATTAAAATCCCAATGTCCCAACTGAATGAAAAAGATGCTAATGTTTGAGCTGCTATCTAAGTTGAACTAGTTATGTGTAAAGTTTTCCTTGTGGAGAAAAAGGGATTGCATCACTTCCATCTTATCATACTTTAAATAACATGTCAAATCTGGTTAGTTGTGACTTTAACTTTTCTTCAAAAACATGTATAGACTAGAGAGGGTGACAGCAGGGGGAGCCAGCATTGTGACAGCAGGGGGAGCCAGCATTCGTCGGAACCAGCATTGTGGTTCCGACGAATCCAGTAGCTTTGCTTTAATTTTCTGTATTTATCTTAAAAAATTCATTAATTAGTTATAAATTAATAACTTAGAAACCAGTAATTTAAAGGCTTAGAATATTAAATCAATAAGCTCGAAATTTTAGCTCCGCCTCGAGTGACAGTCACCCATTTGGAGTTCACTGTTCTTGAACCAAGGGTCTATCGGAAACAGTCTGCGTACACATTACCTTTTCCAAACTCCATTTGTGTGGGATTGCACCGAGTTTTTTGTTGTTGTTTGCTGTTGTTGTTGTTGTTGTTGTTGTTGTTGTTGTTTCCCTACAACCAGAGGCGGATGTAGCGTAGGAGTATCGGGTTCAACTGAACCCAGTACTTTCGACGCGAAATATAAATCTATGTGTAAAAATCCACCAAAACTACAAAAACTAATAGATATGAAACCATAATTTTTACAATATAATGAGTTCAATGCTAAGAAATTTGAAGGTTGAACCCATAGAGTTCAAATCCTATATCCGCTTCAGCCTACAACATATTTGCACCATAGGTTGGATTATTGCAGCGAAGGGAAGTGGCCTAGATGAGTATATATATATATATATATATATATATATATATATATATATATATATATAAACTCCTAATTTTATCGTGAGAAGTTTTCATAACTTCACAAATATTATGACGTATTTAAACTCACAAGCTTCAATTTTTTTATAGCAATGCAAATGTTATGTCATAATTAAAATGAAACAGATGGAGTATTTAGAATGGATCGTTAACAAGATGCTATGTTGCGCAATTTCTTCCATTGTAGTGTAGAGGGGCAAGTGCAAAGATAGTTATTCTCAATGATGCTATTTAGACATTAGCTAATATTTATTTTGTTATGAAATTTTAAACTAAAAATCTTTACACCATGATAATTCAAGATATATTTGTTCTTGAAAAATTGAACTCATAAAGCACTGGCTAATTTTTATAAAGCAGTCCATTAGATTGGCTACCTGATGTTATTTATACTAGTGTAGACTGTAGACAAGTGCTCATGGGATCATCCTAAGTTGCTGCTACTTAGAATGCAGAAGTCTCGAATGAAGTGTTCACTTATGGGCGTTAGCCCAGTTTTGCTACAGATATGACGGCCCGTAGATTCTACAGGTCCGAGCGGAGAGAACTTCACAAAGCCTACATGGAGAAAAAGCAATCATGAGGCAATAAGCAATTGTTTTCTTCTTTCTTTGATTTTTTTTTTTTATATAGGTTGTGAAAGAAAAACCACCCATATTCATTTCGTTATTTTCTTCCTCATTTATAAAATAAAGTTAGTAACAAAAAAAAATTGTTATATAGATATATAAAACTATTGGCAGGATTTTAGCCAAAAATTAGGCTTAGCAATTAAAGCCTAATAACATTGACAATGGATAGCCAAATCATATTGAACGAGCTAAAAAATATGAGAATTGATTATTCAATTCCAACTTTCATACTTGTCCCCTTTCAAAATCTAAATTTGTCCAAAAAGCACATATTAACCTATACTCTATCTCACGAGTTCAAAAATTTCATGACAAACGAATATGATCAGTTGATCTCTTTAAACTAAAGACTCCTTGCTACCGTTAGATACAATTTGCCTCCATTTTATATTATTTTTACTGTTCAGTATGAGTTATTTCGAAATAAAAAAAAATTCCACAAAAATATCTATCCTATTATGAAAATAATTATATTGTGGATGTTCATTTAATACCCCGCTATAGATAATCTTCTTGAAGAGGATTATCCATTTAGTACTCCATTGAAGTTTATCTACAAGCAACTGATGCAGGCAGGTTGCAAGCAACTCAATGAAATGATTTGCAACAACTTCTTATTAAACAGGCAGGTTGCAAGCAGCTCAAGAAAAGTCTTGCAGCTGCTTCCTGAAAAGTCTCGCAACTGCTTCCTTTTTTTTGTTAAATAGAGAAGTTTTCAGTTCATTATGTACTTCAGTTTGAAGTTGAATAATATCAATCTCTCTATATATATACTTATCTTCGTTTATTTACTTTACAGTCTTTATTTATAACACGTTATCAGCACGAGACTCTGCCATTTTGAGCACTTACTTCAATTTTAATTTCTATTTCAGTGTTCATCTCCGATGTAAGGCGATGCTCTTACGTTTGTGGTGAGATCTTGTTCATTCCGAGCATCATAAGGCAGATTATATCCTTGAGGTGGTGAGTTTTTCTTCTTGGCGGTAAGGATGTGGATATCACTTACGTTTGGAATGACCAAATTTGTGTAAAGTAACTTGAGCCTTTTGCTTATATTTGATTTAATATCTTTATCATCGCTTGCTTAGTTATATGCTACGTATACATTATCTATTTTGATATTTGTTTTCATCATAATTATCTTAATAAAGGATTACAAAGTGGATAACATTGTTAGATCCACTTAAACTCCAGCAGAGTTTGCAAGAAATATACAACCACTAAAAGTGGTTATGTTTCGTATATCTCATTGTAACTAATTTTTTGTTAACCACCAGAAGTGGTATATGCCTATGACCACCAGAAGTGATAATTTAGGCTTTCTATGGTTACAATTGAAGATAAGCTAGAGAAAATTTCACTATATTACTTGCATGCCTCGATTTGCTCCTGAAGTAGCATCATCCTAAAGGAGGTTGAAGCATCACATGATTTGGTGTGATTAATGCACGTTCAGATAATTGTGTTTCGTTCCCTAAAGGATGAGAACTTTTGATAAATATTAATTTATTCCTTGAAGTGAATGTGACAATATTAATAAAGCTCGTAAATATGAACGTGCTCTTAATGTAAATATATTACAATTCACCTCCAGAAGAAGAAATATGATTGAGAGAATATATACTCAATATTTCATATTTTAATTTGATCCTGAAGTAGTAAAACAATTGAAATTTTCTCCTGAAGCAGGAAAATATTATGAAACTGTATCTTTTTGTGCTTAAATAAAATAATGAACTATTCAAAATTATTTTTGAAGCACATTTTTATTCCTTGGAGTGACTGAAGAAATACCACAACTCACCTCCTGGAGAGCTAGAATAACAGAGGATATAAATATTATTTTTGTGGTATAAAGATCGTTACCGCACGTACCTGTTTTATGTAAATTATCTTGGATAATTTTATTAAGTATCATTCTAAGGCAAAAGCATTCCTGTAGACTATTTTCTACTACAACCATATTAATATGTTATGGTTAGTTATCGAGTTCCCCCAAGGAAATAATAACTCATGTATCTTTCCCTGAAAGATATAATGATTATGTGATTGCCGATTTGATATAAAATATACAGATGTTAATGGCGTTTCTCCCTGAAGGAGATATTTGTCATAAAGTTGGTGGTAAAAATACTGAAATTCTTAATTTCTTATATTTATAAATTTAGAATTGTCTTTATAATATTCATTTGATTATGATTTTCTCTCATGATACCATAAGTTTCTGAGCAATATTTGATAGTACAAAATATATCAACAACTCCTGAAGAACTGTTTGTCTAGAAGACATATGACACTAGTAGTGTCCGATAAATATTAGATTGTGGATAATGAATAAAGGCTCTTGAAGAGCTTATATACAAATATGTCATTCATATTATATGATTATGGTCAAAACATATGTTGTAGTAAAATTTCAAATACAAATGACAATCATACTGAGACTATAAATGATTGAAAGATTGAAATTTTTCATGTTTCCACAATCATAGGGGTAAATATGTATGTGAGAAGTTACCCGCCTTATTATTCAATTTGTACTACATCATGTATCACAGTAAACCAGAAGTTTACTAATGCAAAAGCAGCTACAGTAAATCAGAAATTTACTTATATAAAAGTAGCCACGGTAAATAAGAAGTTTACTAATGCAAAAGCAGCTATAGTAAATCAGAAATTTACTTATACAAAAGTAGTCATAATAAATCAGAAATTTACTAATACAAAAGTTTGTGCCATAGTAAATCAGAAGTTTACTAAGAGATAGCACATGACATGATAAACTTGAAGTTTTCATTTGCCATTTTAAATGAGGTATTTGAGAATTCAAATTAAGAGATAGCACATGACATGATAAACTTGAAGTTTTCATTTGCCATTTTAAATGAGCTATTTGAGAATTCAAATAAGCATATACTGAAGAACTAGAAGATTCTTCAAGAATTTTCTTGTGTTGCTTGTTCTAATAATAAATTAATTATACCAGCTAAAGTTGGGACTAAAACCCCTGATTCTGAAATATATAAAAGGTGAATGTGGGCTCATTCACCTATCATGTGAACCACTTATAGATGCATATATAAGATGGTTACATGTATGTTTATTGTCAACCTGCAGTTTGACATTTGAGATTATTTTTCTCGATTAAGAGCATAACTTTCAAATATGAAATCAAGACAGCTCATCTTGATAATGTTGGTTTATATCTAAGCTGATTTAGCATTGAATACCTCCTACTAATGGCTAAAATATTGTTTATGAGAACAAATTTTTATGTGTTGATCTAAGATATTCTAAATTGCATACAGCAGCACCTGTATGCATTAGACCAACAGTATATGATAAAGTCATCCCCTCACAATTGGTTTAGGATCAGAAATCAAATATTTTTACTATCTTTTGATGTGTGGTATATGATTAATTTCTCTACCAAAATACATAAAGATATGTTTTCCAAAGAAGATTGGGGATATATGTTAGTTTTTCTAACATTTGGGGGATGGAATAAACAGCTGAAAAATATGGTATATGAATCAAATTATCATTAATATGATCCTCACTTAGAAAATAATTCAAGTCAAATTCCAAAAGCATTTGTTGATCCAAAATTTAATATTATATTTCAGCTGCAAATTCTCCTATTAAAATTAAAGTCCCTCAAGGATAGAGTTTACTGTACGCATGAAGCGTGGTAGACCAACGGTTCCAAAGGTAACAATCCTTGAAGAATAGTAGGAGCTAATGATCAAAATAATCATAATGAGGAGGAAATAAGCTCTAGAAGAGTCCACGACATAACATTTCATGAAACTCCCGAATACGTCAGGTACCTGAAAATAAAGAAAGTGATGAGATATCAACAAGTTATGTCGCTTAGGAACTGATAAAAAATGATCGTCGACGATATATTTGATACAATATAGTGTACAATATTGTAAAAGATTGTGAGGATCGAACCAGCAGTCCAGACACTTGAAGATGTCATACCATTTAGATACAAGTCATAACCTATATGACTTATTTGATTAAATCTATATGAAGATCCTTGAAGGATTTATAATGCATGAAGTATATAATTCAAAGTCTTGAGAAATGTACTTGATCAAATTATAAATATCTTTGTACGATTTAAAGCAATCTGGGCGCGTGTGATATAATCACCTCAGTAAATATTTGTTGAAAGAAAATTACATAAATAATGTTATTTGTTCATGTATTTTTATAAAGAAAATGGCATCAAAATTTGTTATACTTGCTGTTTATGTTGATGACATAAATCTTGTTGAAACTACATAAGAGCTCCAAAAGGCAATTGAATAGCTTAAGAAAGAATTTGAGATAAAAGATCTTGGAAAGACAAAACTTTGTCTTGGCCTGCAAATTGAATATTTAGTAGACGAGATATTTATCCATCAATCTGCCTATACAGAAAGGGTCTTAAAATGCTTTTACATGGACAAAGCATACCCATTGAGTACACCAATGATTGTTCGATCACTTGAAGTGAATAAGGACCCGTTCCGACCTCCAGAAGAGGGTGAGGAACTCTTTGGTCCTGAAACACCCTATCTCAGTGCAATTGGTGCACTTATGTATCTTGCTAATGCTACAAGGCCTGACATAGTATTTTCTGTTAATTTACTAGCAAGCTATAGCTCTTCTCCTACACAGAGATATTGGAATGAGATTAAGCATATATTGCGATATTTAAAGGGAACTCTTGATATGAGTTTGTTTTATGCTAACAAAGATAGTACAGATCATGTTTGTTATGCGGATGCAGGTTATTTATCTAATCCCCATAAAGCTCGATCTCAAATAGGGGAATGCATATTGTTGAGATCAGTGATTCATTCGAGAAAAATGTGGTTTGGAATGTGATAAAAAATCTACAATTTTATACGAAGACAATGCTACATGCATAGCCTAATTGAAGGGAGGATTTATAAAAGGAGATATAATGAAACACATTTCACCAAAATTATTCTATACACGTGACATACAGAAAAATGGTGACATTATTGTACAACAAATCCGTTCAAGTAAAAATTAGGCAGATTTGTTCATTAAATCTTTGCCGACTTCAACTTTTGAGAAGATGGTATACAAGATTGGAATACAGAAACTCAAATATTTGAAACAAGGTTTTCATGAGGGGGAGTGAAATGCACGTTGTACTCTTTTTCCCTTACTAAGGTTTTTCCCATGGGGTTTTTCTCGTAAGGTTTTTAATGAGGCAGCCAGAAATGCGTATTACTAAATATGTGTACTCTTTTTCCTTCACTAGGATTTTTCCCACTGGATTTTTCCTAGTAAGGTTTTAACGACGCACATTATCTTTTAATGAACATCCAAGGGGGAGTGTTATGAAAATAATTATATTGTGGATGTTCATTCAATACTCCGTTATAGATAATCTTCCTGAAAAAGATTATCCATTTAGTACTTCATTGAAGTTTATCTACAAGCAACTGATATAGGTAGGTTGCAAGCAACTTAATGAAATAATTTGCAGCAGTTTCTTATTAAACAGATATTGTAAGCAGCTCATGCAGACAGCTTACAAGCAGCTCAAGAAAAGCTTTGCAGTTGCTTCCTGAAAAGCCTCGCAACTTTCATTTTTATAAATAGAAGAGTTTTCAGTTCATTATGTATTTCAGTTTGAAGTTGAATAATATCAATCTCTATATACTTATCTTTGGTTTATTTATTTTATAGTCTTTATTTTATAACAGATCCAACAAGAAAAGCTAAAAATATCTTGTTACAATATTCATAATTATGTAGCCTCAAAACAATTTCTACACAGAAAAAAATGATAATTTGTAGAATATTTTGCTAAGTGTATAAGTGATGCCGAGACAATCAACTGGAACGGGGAAAAGAAAAAAAACATGCTCCATGACCCTGATTTGTTGCTGAATATGACATTTTACCATGATCCTCAAATAAGATTTCATAATAATCAAAAGTACCTTAAAATGATAAAATAAATTGAATACGATGATAACACGTGGTAATACTTTTATGTAAAGGATCAAAGTTATTTTACTGCTATATTTTAGAGGAGTCAATTGTTTTGTGGTTCATTGTAATTTTTTTTATAGTTTTTATAGAGTATTAATTATCTCAAGAGATCTTTATTTTTTTCACGCAAAATATTAACAAATAAATAATATATAAGGAATTTTTGCAAGATCATTTTCTTATATTCAAGTAAAATTTATGTTGAACAATCTCCTTTTCTTTTTCTAGATTTATAGCACGTTTGATAAAGCTAAAAAAATCAGTTTATTTTGAGAAGTATTTTTCTTAAAGTGCTTTCTCAAAAGTACTTTTGGTGAGAAGCAATTTGTGTTTGGCTAATTAATTTTAAAAGTACTTCTGAGCAACAATTAGTGTTTGGCGAAATTTTTAAAAACTGCTTCTAAGTGTATTTTTCTCAAAAGTGTTTTTCAAAAAGTGTTTTTGGAGAGAAACTACTTTTTTCTGCTTCTCCAAAACTACTTCTGCTTCTACTCAAAAAGACTTTTTTTTCCTTCTAAAAGTTTGGCCAAACGCTCCAACTTTAATTTTTTTTTTGACAAAAATGTGCTTTTGCTTTTGAAGAAGCTTGCCCAAACACTTTTTTCCCCAAAAGAAGTACTATAGCCATTTCAATTTAGATGAGTTAGTTTGATTCGGCACGGAGTTTAAGAAAAAAAATAAGACTTTTAAAATTTGTGGTCTTAAAAGTTTAAGGAGTAAAAGCTTTATGGGACCATAATATTTGTGTGGTTATAAAAACTTCTTATTAAGGGTAAAATGAGTAAAATGAAGAGTTTAAAGTTGAATTATATCCAAATTTAGAAATGTGTCATTTATTTTGGAACAAACTAAAAAGGAAAGACCTCATCTGATTTGAAACGGAAGGAGTACATTCTTTGCAAAGTTGAAATGTTTGACCAAACTTTTGAAAGAAAAAAATGTTTTTGAGGAGAAACAAAGACAATTTTGGAGAAGCATAAAAAAATAGTTTTCTCCACAAACACTTTTTTGAAAAATACTTTTGAGAAAAATATACTTCGAAGCAATTTTTAAAAGTTTGGCCAAACACTAATTACTGCTCAGAAGTGCTTTTCAAATTAATTAGCCAAATATAATCTATTTCTCTCCAAAATACTTTTTAAAAAAATATTTGTAAGAAAAAATACTTATCAAAATAAGTTAATTTTTTGCAGCTTGACCAAACATTGCTATCAATAAATTTTGTTACTAGTACTTATAAAATATATTCGAAGTCAATTTCCAAAGACTTTTCATTCATTTTTGTCCGTGAAAGAAGGAAAAGTTGAAATGCTTGGATAATTGCGTCTAATTTCAGCGTGAATTTTGATATCTACTTATTACTACTTAGAAACAAGACAAAGGGTGTGTTTGGTATAACGAAAAATATTTTTCGTGAAAAATATTTTGTACGAAACGGAAAATTTTTACTACTTATAACGGAAAATTTTTCACGAAAATGTTTTTTGTGAACAAGAAAATATTTTTTTGGAAAATAAGTAATAATCTTATTCATTTTCTGGTGTTTGGTACTCAAATTAAGGAAAATAATTTCTTAAGAGTATTCATAAATAATTTAGATACAATAAACATGAAGCCATAAACTTTCGAACAAACAACCTTCCGAACCCACAAATTTCATAAACTTCTGAACCGTTAAACTTTCGAAACCACCAACTTTCGCACCCGCAAACTTCCAAACGCATAAACCTTCGAATTCATAATTTTGGAACTTGTAAAATTTCGAACCTGTAACCCGAAAGATAAAAAACCTAAAACTGAATATATATAAAAAAAAATTCCGGAGTTACGCGAGGAGGCTAGGGGATAGGGTGTATGGTAGTGCAGAAAAACAAAACAATAAAAAATTAAAAATACAAAACAAAAAAATTAAAAACAAAATTGAGGAGGCTCGGGGGGTTAGATGGTAGGGAGGGTGGGTGGTGCAGAAAAAGAAAAAAAATATAAATTTGAAATTACAAAAAAAGTAATTTTTTTTTTGTGCGGGGTAGGGGTGCAGTGGGGGGTGGTGCAGAAAATCAAAAATTTGAAATTACAAAAAAAAAATTGTCGGGAGAAGGGTGGCATGGTGGGTGGTAACAGAAAAAAATGAAACTTGAAAAAAAAAAAAACCTTTTCGAAGAGAGAGGGAGTGGGATTGGGTGTGTGGTGGGTTAGCGAGGGTGGGGAATAGGGTGGGAAGGTTAGAATTAGTTTTACAAAATGTTTTCCCTTCTCTTGATAGGAAAATATATTTCTCCAATTAAAAAAAAATGAGTTCGTAAGAAAAATATTTTCCAAAATATTTAAACCAACTAAATATAGAAAAATTAAAAAATATTTTCTACCTACAAAACACGCCCAAAGTCTACTGTAAATCACAAATTGTAAACAATAATATTGAGGTATTGTGACGTAAAATCAGAATTATTGCCAAAAAAAAAAAGTGTTTCGGTTAGAAATTATCGACTTTAATAAGTTGACAGGTGTTGGACCAGCATGAAATGAATGAACAGTGACGAGTGAAGTTGGAGAGCTGACGCTAAGTGCTGATTAAAAAAAGGTAATGAATTGATCTGTGGAAAACTAAAGTGAAATTGGGGCAGATAATGAATGAATATAATCTGTTGGACTAAAATGGCTAGGGCTAGGAACTGCTCGAAACCGGTGATTTGGATCTGGTTAATCTCTGCCCTTACCTTTTATGCTCTTTTCCTTATGGTTACCCGCAATTCGACAGGTAAATTGTAATGTCGATTATATTCATGAAGTTGTTTCCTTTTATTTTTGGTAAAAATTGCTATGGATTTTGTGTAATCAGATTTCTCCATGCTTATATCGAGAAAGTAAGTAATTAATTACCTAAATTGATCCTATAGTTTACTACTAGTACTTTATTTCTTAAATCTGAAGTACATCTTCTATATTACTATTTCCTTACCTGCTTCCCCGCCTATAATTTAGCTTCTTGTTATCCTTAATCAATTAGCTCGGATTGACTTTCCATATATATTAGTAATATACATAAGCACTCCATTCCATGCTTTAATTTATATTTGTTGAGATAGGCACTGTAAAAGACAGAGATATGGATACATCTTAAATGAAGGATTTTGGTAACTCTAATTCTCTCTCTATAAAACCCAATTTTATTTTATTTTATTTTTGAAGAAATATTTTTTTTTTAAATGTGAATAAAATGGTAGATAACTAGATTCTGACTTGAATTTGGGAGGCTTTTTGCTTATTTATCTAGATGAAAATTGAGGCTGCGAGTTTTCTGTAAATTGCTCGTTATGCTTGTTTTATTTATGGTTGTTGTGGAGGAGTATTTTATTTTATTTTATTTATTTATTTCTGATAAGTGGTTTTAGTGGAAACGCATTCCTTTCCTTATACCAGTGATTATACATTTAAATAAATGCAGTGTCATTTGGAGTCTCCTTTACTGAATCTACTCCAGAAAAGAAGGTTTTCTCCCTTTTTAAACGATGATGTTGGCAACACTGAATTCTGGTTTTTTTAGCATGTAATCCAGAAGAAAAAAAAACATCTTTGGAAACTAATATATGGAGAAACCATTTTAAATATCACAGCTAGCTATGTGTTAGACACAAAAAGAAGCTATTTCTGTTACCTGAATTGACAAATAATTAAATGGTTGGAACAGAATGGTCTATCTCAAATGCGGAGCAGAGGTCTAGATTGTATCATAAGATGGAAAACGACTTGGAGGAGCACGGAGCTGCTTTCCTCAAACAGGGAGAAACTACTCAATCACTTACCCTATCAGATCTGTTTACTCTCAAAGATGGAGTAGTCACTCCTGTACTCAAGGTCAATTTCACTTATTAAGCAGCATTCAGTCATATACTTGTTTGTCGTGTCTAAATTGAAGGTGGTTAATTTCCTTCTGTGTATAGGCTGCAAATCCTCCTGTGCGAGCAAATGTTTTGTATCTCAACCCAGAATATTCTGTCCCTATTGCGTAAGTACTGCATGTTGATTTCTCTGGACAAAATCAGCCACAAAAATTTCCATCTCTCACTGAAGCAAAAACAGTTACGTTTAGTTAATCTTAAGAAAGCCAAGTTGGTCTATTTTGAAGGAGAATGTTGGCAACTTTACAATTTTGTTCAATTATGCATGATTCTACTTTTCATATTGAACTTGAAATTCCTACACTCACACTTGTTCTCATATGTTTTTGTAAAGGGAAGCTGTGAGAGCTGTATTCTCACCACATTTTGATAAAGGTATGGTGTCTTTTTTAATGATTACTATTGGAGGAATGAGTTAAACGCTTATTATGCATCTCTTGTTCTATCAATTTAGATGCTTATATGCGTGTTGCTTAGCAATTTGGTTTCAGAACTCTAGCTTATATCACTTTAGCATGTTCCATGCTTCACATCACATAACAGCTGTACCTGCCTCTGAAGCACAGGTAAAAATGCTTTTGGATGAAATTTTAGTTTATGTCCTTTCTTCACATTGAACTGTTATCTTGATGAACTGACACTGTGCAGTGTTTCCTCAGATTGAAGCTGAAGCAAATGCTGTTAGAGCTGTTTCTGAGACAATCTGCCCAATAAAAATTTCCCTAGACAGAGTGGTTCTAACATCAACTGGGGTGCTAGTAGGTTGTTGGCAGGTCTTTCAAGCAACCTCGATCTTTCCCTCTCTTTCTCTTAATCTATCTCTCTGGAGTATTTAAGGAAGTCTTTAAAAAAAGTATTTATATATTTGAGATAAGCATCTGCTAGTGCCCACCACTGCAGTTTTAGTTTTTTTTTTTCCTCTATCATTTCAAGATATATTGTTGTATTAAACTTTCTTCTTAGGCAGTTGCAAGAGAAACTTTTGCCTTTTGCATATAGTTTTGCACTCTATGTCATATTATGCTGGC
This sequence comes from Nicotiana sylvestris, assembly GCF_000393655.2. Taxonomy (NCBI): domain Eukaryota; kingdom Viridiplantae; phylum Streptophyta; class Magnoliopsida; order Solanales; family Solanaceae; genus Nicotiana; species Nicotiana sylvestris. The sequence goes on along the minus strand of NC_091059.1, from coordinate 215,468,488 downwards.
AAAGAGATGGCTAAGGACCTATATTACATGAATCTTTCATATGCATCAATATTTCTGTTGGTGATGGCTATGGGTATCTTGTATTATTCAAGATATGCTAAGAATTAGCAAAGGAACTTGCACATTCCCATACCGGATACCACCCACACCCTTACTGGTACAAAGTATAGGAATCCATGTAATATAGTTTGGGACTTCAGAATATTATGTGCAAGTTGAATTTTAGGTCTACTTTTCCTACTAGAGGTTTAGTCTCATATGTCCAAGTAGTGCTGTACCTATTATTTCATTATCAAGAGATGCATAGTTATGTTTGCAAGACATGCCTCGCTTTAACGACGTTCAACATAAAGGATGTGTAGTTACCTGGGTGTATCTTGTGGCATAAATGAGACAGAGACTTATTCCTTGTTCATTAATCATGAACATCTTATCTCAATGGCCTTAGCAATGAGTTATCAATTTTTATTTGTTGATGTTGTTTGTCTCCCCTTATAACTGGTGTATGATTGACTCAAATGGTACTCTACAGATGGTGCACCACTTTGCAATGGTCATCATATGTTGAAATCATTAAGTTCAAAAGAAAAATTCACGGAGATATAAGTTGGTGAAATTGCATTCCCTTCCTTTTTACACTTTCGTTTTATGTTTTCATTTGTAGGTGGATTCTGGAACTGATCCTGTAACTATCCGACAAAAATTGAGAAATGCTCTTCCACATGCTCCTGCAAAGCAACTTGTGAGAGCCAAACAAACCTTTCTGCTCTAAATCTTGGTGAAGATGCTAATGTCTTAGCACTTCACCACTTATTGCTAGTAAAGTGACACATATTCTCAAACAATGTGGGAAGTAAACCATTATGCACTTTAATGACAAATCTGTCATTGCTACTGCATGGTTCTTCCCCTCACTGTCTCATCCCCTCTTAAGTTTTAGGACTATTTGCTTTGATTTGTAAGTCTTGTGTTCTCAAAATAGAACTGTTAAAATAGTATGTCAAGATTTCAAGCATTTGCTAATTACTCATTCTTGTTGCTGCAGTATGATGCTGTAATGCTTCATACATCATTTGCCAGGCTTCTGGGACACCCTAGCAGCTGGCCTGAGGTAGTCTAACACTAGCATCTTTGAGCTGTCCCCTGAATTTCAAATCTTCCATTGTTTCATTAATGATTTAATCTGGAGGTCACTGCTTAGTGCCCTATGACACATTGTTTTTGATACTAAAAGGCAACAACACTAATATTAACTAGTAGCAGTTATAAAAAGTCAGGATGTTGAACATCTTGTCATAGTTCACGGAAGATTTAAAACATAAGGGGATGGGGGGAAACAAGAAAATCTTGAATTCTTGATGGAGATCCTTCCCACACTTTCAGTTTGCCACGTAGTATTTAGCATCTTTCTATTAAGGAGAAGAACATTTTTCTTTAATGCGAGGAGATAAGGGGAAATCCAACTTTCTAACTTGAACTTGTAGCATAAGGTTTTCTATAGATCAATGATGCTTGTTTGAAGGAAGTAAATTTCATATCTTACAAGCTAGTCAAGAATGTGACTGAGAGCGACTCAATTAATGAGACTGTTAGCATTTGTGGGAAATTGCCCAGAGTCTAAGGTCAAAATAAACTACAATAAGACATTATTTCAGCATGAGCTCTTCTCTTTCCTTGCAAAGTTTTATCATGTATTATCACTTGGTTAATTTTCATCGGAAAAAATTATTCACTTTGTTGAGTGAATGTTTTTCTTGTTTTTTCACAGGAAGCAAATAGGGTTTCAGAACTCCAATTTCTCCATGAGCTCGTGACTAGGTTAAACAATAAAATCCATGGCACTAAGGTAATTTTTGGTTTTATCTAAATTAACCCTTATTGCCTAATAATGAATGCATTGACCTGCCCCCTGGTATGATGTGCTCGTCTTGGCCATATCTGGAGCTCATGATTGTGCATTTGCAATGAATACGATGCTTGCTCTCCCATACACTTCAATGTGTGTTTTTTAGAAGAAAGAAACAATTTGAAGTTTGAATTTAAGAATCTCAAAATGGGATGACAATTTGCAAGACTTGCAGCAATATTGAGTGTGTGTGGTCTTGTTGTCTCCCCACTTTCATATAGAAGCCAATCTTGCTCTCCATTATTTTACCTAAAAAACCTCCAAAGTGATAACACAGCTCCTTAGAGCTTTTTTTAGTAAAGTGATGGAGGTGAACAGCTGGGGTGTAAAAGAAGTTGAGACATTCGCTGTAGACATTGATGAAGCAGTGGCTTGGGATTATATGACCTTGTAATAAGGAATGTTTCTGATTGCAAGATATGCTCTAAACATCCTGCAAATAGGATTCTCTGGATCAGATGGTGTGCATATAGAGCTACTACACCATAGGAATTTGTCTTTGGTCGTTCATACCATAGAACTGCTCCGGGCCTAAGATGCTAAAATTTGGACCACTTATTAGACCCCATATTCAGTATCTCATTGGCAGATGACAAGCAACATATTTCTGGTTCAATAATTGGCATCTCTTTGTGCTCTATATGTCGCACCAAATTTTCTCAGGCATCGTCTTGACTTGGATGTCTAAGGTAGTAAACATGATTTTGATAATCAATGGCATTGGCCAAACTGGAGAAGATCAAGGGATGCTCTGTGTTGATAAGTGCCATTCCTGCTACTAAGCTTCCTTGTACCGGGGAACACATAAAATTAGCTGGAGTGGAGATGGCCCCGGAGGGATATTTCTATCAAGAATGCTTGCAATCTTTTAGGGCTAAGAAAAGCACACAGTGAATGGCTGAAATTGGCTGGTGCCACCTGAGGATAGTTAGAAGGCACTCATTCTTTGGTTGACCTTTTTCAATAACTAAGACACTGGAGAGTTGGGAGACTCTGCTCTGTAGCCTCTGCAATGCTCATGAAGAGGGTCAATTCAACATCTCTCTTTGCTTGTTACTTTACAAAGTGTATTTGGCACAGAGTGCTACAGCAATGTCTTACATATAGCAGCTCATATTCGTAGTATATAGAACTAGTTTGGCTTAATCAAGTCACTAATAGAAAGGCATTTTCTGGTACTGAAGTTAACCTTTTATGTGAAGTTAACCAGATATTGAAGAGAGAAACCAGAGATGATTCTAACAAGAATCTAGGCCTCTTGATATATTGGTTTCTGATATTTATCGTGCTACAATAATAGAGGTCCATAGCTACTGTATTCCCAAAAGATAAGAGTAAATGGAAACTAAGTTTTAATTGGGTTTTGGCGGACGTATCTTATGACTGGCAGTATTTTAGGAACCCTGTTCTGGCCTGCTGGGCGTTGTTAAATTTTATCAGTGCTAAGGGTGTGTCCTAGTGTTTTTGTACTCCGTCCTTTAATTGTTTGCTGACAATATTGCTTTTCTTTTTTGGGTGACAGAAGTGTAAGTAGTTTTTAATTTTAAATCGAAAATCAAAACAATCTCGCTTTTATGTTTTGCTTCGGAATAGTCACTTTGTTTAAGAATTTGGCGGTTCATTTTAATTGGTTTTTGCATTTATAATGTTTACTTCAATTGTTGTAGGCAACAGTCAGTGAGCTCTGGAATGTGGAGGAATATGACATATTGGCGCTTGCGTTGAATGGGAGAATGAAAGTTCGCAAGTTCCAGCTTGGCTGTTCGAAAGTGTGAATTAATCTATGAGAATAGACGATTCAACTTCTCACTGGTTCCTATGTGGCAAAGACGTCGGTGTTCACCTATGGATGGGATAATACGAATTCTGATGTACAGCTTTATTCGGCCTCCATTGTATACTATAAGGAGCATAGAAGTTTGGATATTACAGTGTATTGTTCACTATCTGAACATTTCTGCATGATACTTGAAAATTATAAATACAAGTGTGTTAATAGTATGTGGTGAACGTTTGAAAAAGTCGCATATCGTTGGAGTGGGAGTTGAGAAGAAAAAATGCAATCTCGATCCGCAATTGTACGTTCCCTGGTCTCTCTATATTTAAGCATAGAACTCTTGTAAGACATTTTTTTGCATTTTATAAACAGTTACGAAGAAGTTAGCACCAAAACCTTTATATAAATGTAAAGATGCAAGCTCAGTCCCTCGATTATTTGGTCTCTGCTTGTGGCCAGTCTATATTTGACTTTGTGCATAAAACTCTTATTTAACATTCCAGCTTATGCATTTTTAATACATTGTAAATAGATCTAAAGAAGTTGGCATTCAGGTGGGAAGAGAAAAAAGCTAAGGGACTCCCTGTTGGACTTTAAGCCATTGGGCTTTAAAGTAGAAGAAGTGTGAATTGGAAATGGAGGGAAATAAAATGGAGGGAAAATGAAAATTTGAAGAAGTAAACTTTTGTCTTGCACTTTGTCCCTCATTGGTGAGGGACAATCACATTTGTGTGCTTATATATAGATTCACTTCTTAAAGCTCTTAAAAGGAGTTGAAGAGAATGAACTCTCGCGCCGTCGTCGCTGGCTCGGCTTCGGCTTCGGTTCTGCCACGACCGCGGTAGAATCGCGGCTCTCAGATTCAGAGAGCCTCTCTGGCCGCCGCGTATTTTCTGAAAAGGCACCTTTCCAGACACCTCTTCTGATATTTGCCTATAAATTCTGAGGCAAGGCTGCATCTTCTTGACACGAAAAACACTCCAGAACTTCTTTCTTTCTGAATATACTGCATCATAATTCGCATGTCTCTCTCTCAAATTCGTAAGTGTGATTTTGCTCCGTTCTTTGAGTTCGTTGGTATCCTGCAGTTTGTATTGCCACTGTTGCAGGAAGGTTTATTCCGTTTTATCATGGGAGGATTTAATCCATTACCTTGGCAACGTGTGATGGGGTTAAAATTCCTTAAGGACGCACAAGAAAAATTGCGGACTCGGAATATTTCTGATTCTTTACTATTTTATACATTTCTTTATTCTTCTAATAATTTTCTGATTTTTGTTTTAACACAGTTACGCTCACACTCCCTTTTCTCTCAACGCATACTTCATCCCTCTCCATTGTGCCTCCTGATTATTGGTAACAAATGCGCTATGCCTCTTTCCTTTCTGGGGGCCCAAGTGCCAAATTGTTCCTTTTTTTTTCCAAGGTTGGGGTGAATTTGTTAAATGTATTGGGGATTTCGGTCCTTTGGACAATGTGTGGGCGTTGAAAATGTTTAATACTATAATAAGATGAACAAAGAAAAGGTTGAAACATATAGCTCAAATGCTCAATGTGAGGTCGTGTTTTTATATTTAGACAATAGTTTGGGTTGCCTATCGCAATCCGAACAAGGACCGCTCAAGTGAATATACCTCCCCAGTTTATGTTCTAAATTAGATCTCATGTTTATTATAGTACTAGTGAATTTATTCGCGCTTCGCGCGGTAATAACATACAATCATAAATTGAATTGATCTTTTCTGGAAATGCAGTTGGGATAGAAGAGATAAATAATTTCTTACATATACATATATAGATAAATTAATTCTAGAGTTGGTTAAATCATCAATAAATATTTTCAGTGATATCCGTAATGCGATTCTATACTTCAAGCAGCATACATATTGTTGCAGTTGGTTATGAGGGCATTCCTCAAACAATATATGTAAAGCTGATATGTATTTCCAAATTAAATTAGCTCTTTTGTTTCTAAAAAGTGAAAAGGAAGTTTCAGTAAAAATTGTAATATTATTTCCAGAAATAATAATAATACATTCCTCTAATTTATGTTTTATGCATATTTAAGTTTAATTATTTAAAATATTTTTGAAAGTTTCCGCTATTGAAAAAAGAAGTAAAAATAACACGGGCTAGCCAGTTTTCAGACTGGTCATTCAAAAATAGCTAGCGTTTGCAAAGTCATTGAAAAATAGCCACTATTTTGCTGCAACACGGAAAGTTCCAGCATTATATACTGGAGATCGGTGCACATGTGTATGAACTTCCAACATATTATGCTGGAACTCCAACACACGGAAAGTTCCAGTATAATATACTGGAGATTGGAGCTCCAATCTCCAGTATATTATGCTGAACCGGTATATTATACAGGAGTATTTTTTCGGATTTTGAACAGTATTTTCGTTCAAATTTATCTTTACATGAAAAGTGACTAAATTTCGATTACTTTTGAAATTGTAACTATTTTTGAATGACCACTTGTAAATCAGGCTATTTTTTAATTTCTCCCGGAAAAAAAAAGGAAGACGATATGTGAAATAAAAAAGAGAAAGAAATATAAGAAAATAAATCTGCACTCATCATAGGCAAGTACAATTACTTGTTTGTTCCTTTTTTTTTGTACCCTTTTTTATATTTTTTTTCTTGTTGTGAAATAAAAAAGAGAAAGAAATATAAGAAAATAAATCGGCACTTAGGCAAGTACAATTACTTGTTTGTTCTTTTTTTTTTTGTACCCTTTTTTATATTTTTTTTCTTGTTCTTCAACTGTTCCCTAGTTAATACTCAATATGTATAGCATTATTTCAAGGGAAAAGTTCCTTATGGGGAGGAGAGGAGTATTTGGTCTAATAATAACTATTAATTGACAAATAAAAAAAATATCCAATTCATATTGAACATCACTATATCAAGAACCGATACATACATAGAAGTATTAGTAACTTTGATTTAGTTTAATTTATTGAGAATACTTAAAGTTGTAGTTTCACATTATTATTGTGGAAATGACCCTCTTCATGTAATATAGGTATGAGCAAACTAAGCATTACAATAAAAACTTGGTGAGCATGGATTTTCATAGTAGCAAGCTACTCTTTTGAAATCATTTATTTATAAAAATTACCAAGTTCCTCATGAAGTAACATACCTTTAAAAAGAAAAGCACTATCAGCTCCTAGTCTTTTACTCCTTTTCTTTTTTTCTAATTAATTTTTACAATTTCAACACCACATCCATTTAAATAGAGTTCCATGTAAAAAATGGGGAGGAGAGTCTTTTAGAAGGAGACAAGGTTATCCAAACAACGTAACTCCCATTTCATCCAATTTTTTGCAAAATTCTCAAAATTTTGTTTCTTACTCTACTATCTTAACATTGTAGAACTGTTTGTATAAAATTGATCTGTAGGGGAGCATAATCCAAACAATAAAAATATATAATACAAGTTAATATAATATGACAGATAGAAAATAATATGAAACAACCATATGTAGGATTTTGCAGGAAAGGGAATATTGGTACATACGCTTCACTCAAATTTTAGTCCATTCTCGTGATGAGACAATGTTCAGTACCAAGGATAAAGCATTAAGGCTTTTTAATGATTTCTAATTTGATACGTGGTATATCAAATAATGTATCTACATGATGACACGTTTAGAAATCACCTATGTAAGTGTGAAGTGTTAGCTGCTTCAAGGAGAATTCTGCAAGGCCAATTCTCTACGCACTTATGAAACCAGGCGGTGTTCATAGCTGAAACGAACACAACAATGAGAACCAAAGACGGTTAAGGGTTGATTGTGTGACTTATGGTTGTCTAGGTATACACTAAAGTTCGACGGTTCAAAGATATCAAATCTACCGATTGACCGAGTATATCCGACATAAGTTCACTACGAAAAGTTCAAAGGGAAACCTACTTATCCAGATGCAATTAATCCTTGTTCGCAAATCACACAAGTTTTTCATGCATACTTCCGTGATATAGCCATTCCCCATTCATGTGGGGGATTGTTGAATTTTTGTTTAAGATGAAATAGTCTCAAACCTAGAGTGAATGAGAAATGGGATTTGGATTCGGATTTGGTCAAATGATCGATCGATTGATTAATTTTTTGGACCAAATTTATTTGTTAATAGTGAATATTAACGTGATATAATCCGTGTTTGTAACGGATATTTTTCAATCCGTGTATTGTGTTGCAACACTAAGCAATAAGCAGCTTAGTGCACCTCCCACAATGGTGCAAGTGCTCCTCCCACCAAGCAAGTGTACATTCCACCATGTAAGTGCTACCTCCATGATAGCCTAGTGCTTGTTGCACCATGGAGGGGCGGATTTCTCTCAAATAACTACTATAAATAGAGCATAAGTTGGAGAGAAAGAAGAACACATTGGAAAAAATCACTCAAAACACTCTGTATACACTTAATATACACTCTGGATATACACTCTGGATATACACTGTATATATACTGGATATACACTCTGTATACACTGCGTATACACTGGAAAAACGAATTGCAATCTGATATTCTCTTCAGTAAGAATTCAACATTGGCTATACTTTGCATTCCTTCCTCTCAGAATTTCCATTCGACTTCTGAGTTGTCCTCCTTATTCTGCATTGTTTTTAACTACAAACAAAGCATCCATAAGTGTGATTTGTTGCCGAACTTTATGTTCGCTGAAACACTGGGGTTTGAAGTACCGCTACACCAGTGTGTAATTCATTCTATCATGAGAGAAAATAATTTATAACCTTGGGTACTAGGAGTGGATTAAATTTCTTAAGGAAACACTGTGAATTCAGTGGGATCGAATTATTTTCTGTATCATTTAAATTTACGTTTATAAAATAACGTTTTATTTATTCCAGAATTATTATTTACAAGTACAGGATAACCACAGATCCAACAAGCTTAAGGAATTTAATAACTTTTATTTCTGTATTTGTGTTATTCTTAATATTCTGGAAACTAAAACCTTTGTGGTTTTTGTGTACTCCCATTTGGAGAGTAAAACCTTCGTGGCGGTTTGTTGGAAATTAAAATCTACGTGATTTTTTTCCCTCCAAATTTAAAACGTTTTCTAAACGTTTGTTTGTGTCATTTTTAACAGAAAAAAATGGCAAATGAAAGCGGAAACCAAGTTGTTCCGATGGTGACTGCCAACGCATCGACAAGCCGAACACCGGCGTTGGCACCGGCAGAAAAACCCGAAAAAATTTTCGGGATTGATTTCAAGCGCTGGCAGCAGAAGATGTTCTTTTTTTTACTACGTTATGTCTACAAAAGTTCATCAAGGAAGATGTTCATGATCTGCCGGATAAAACTCCAGAGAATGAACGCTTTACTGTAATTGAGACGTGGAAGCATTATGACTTTTTGTGCAAGAATTATATTCTAAGCGATCTGGAGGATAGTTTGTATAACGTGTACAGTAATGTGGAGACGTCTAAAGAACTGTGGACTGCGCTTGAAAAGAAGTACAAAACTGAAGATGCCGGGATGAAGAAATTCGTCGCCGCAAAATTTTTGGACTACAAAATGATAGATAACAAGTCTGTTATTATCCAAGTCCAGGAATTGCAAGTGATTATTCATGATCTACTTGCTGAAGGTATGTTTCAAATAAATACTGATATTGAAAGTAAAATTTTTAGTAATTTTACTAACGGAATTTTCATTGAAGGTCTTGTCATCAATGAAGCATTCCAAGTAGCAATAATAATTGAGAAGTTGCCTCCATTGTGGAAGGAATTCAAAAATTATTTGAAACACGAACGAAAGGAGATGTCCGTTGAAGATCTCATTGTTCGATTGAGAATCGAAGAGGACAATAAAGCTGCTGAGAGAAGAGGCCGTGGAAATTCAACAATAATAAGAGCAAATATTGTTGAAGATAACAAAAAGAGAAAGAAGGCTTCAGGTTCGAAATACAACCCAAGCAAGAAGCGGTTCAGTGGAAACTGCTACAACTGTGGGAAAACCGGACACAAATCTACGGAGTGTCGTGCTCGGAAGAAAGACAAGAAAAGGGGTCAAGCAAACATGATAGAAAAACATGATGATGTTGATGACTTGTGTGTCATGCTTTCTAAATGCAACTTGGTGGGCAATCCTAAGGAATGGTGGATTGATTCTGGAGCCACCCGCCATGTTTGTGCTGTGAGGGAAGCATTTTCTACATATGCTTCTGCTGGACCCGAAGAGACGCTCTCTATGGGAAATGCTGCTACAGCAAAAATTGAAGGATACGGTAAGATATTTCTCAAGATGACTTCTGGCAAGGTCATGACTTTGAACAACGTCCTTCATGTTCCCGAGATTAGGAAGAACTTAGTCTCTACTGGACTTCTTGTAAAGCACGGTTTCAAGTGCGTTTTTGTATCTGACAAGGTAGTGATTAGTAAGAATGAAATGTTTGTAGGAAAAGGTTACCTTACTGAGGGCCTTTTCAAGCTGAATGTAATAGTTGTTGAAACTAATAATAAAACTTCAGCTTCTTCTTACTTACTTGAGTCAAATGATTTATGGCATGTACGTTTGGGTCATGTCAATTATAAAACCTTGCGAAAAATGATTAACTTGGAAGTATTGCCTAAGTTTGAATGCGAAAAATCAAAATGTCAAATATGTGTGGAATCTAAGTATGTTAAACATCCTTATAAGTCGGTTGAAAGGAATTCAAATCCTTTAGACTTAATTCACACAGATATTTGTGACATGAAGTCAATACCATCTCGCGGTGGAAAGAAGTATTTCATAACTTTTATTGACGATAGTACTCGATATTGCTATGTTTACTTACTTAATAGTAAAGATGAAGCAATAGACGCATTCAAGCAATACAAAAATGAAGTTGAAACGCAACTTAACAAGAAAATCAAAATGATAAGAAGTGATAGGGGTGGTGAATATGAATCTCCTTTTGAACAAATATGTTTAGAATATGGAATTATTCATCAAACAACAGCCCCTTACACTCCCCAATCCAATGGGATTGCGGAAAGAAAGAATCGTTCATTAAAGGAGATGATGAACGCATTGTTGATAAGTTCTGGTTTGCCACAGAACTTGTGGGGGGAAGCCATTCTTACGGCCAGCCGAATAATAAATCGAGTACCCCATAGCAAAACACACTCCATTCCATATGAAAAATGGAAAGGAAGAAAGCCCAACTTAAATTATTTGAAAGTGTGGGGGTGTTTGGCAAACGTGCAAATTCCTAAATCCAAAAGGGTAAAAATAGGACCGAAAACAGTTGATTGTGTTTTCATAGGATATGCGACCAACAGTAAAGCATATCGATTTCTGGTTCATAAATCAGAAAATTCCGATATTCATAATAATACAGTTATAGAATCAGATAAGGCTGAGTTCTTTGAAAGTATATATCCGTATAAAAAGGAATGCGTGTCGATTAGTGAAGGATCTAAACGACATCGGGAAGAAACAAAAGAAAGTACATTTAATCAGGAGAATCCAAGACATAGTAAACGTCAAAGAACGTCTACTTCGTTTGGACCAGATTTTGTGACTTTCTTATTGGAAAATGAGCCTCAAACATTTAAAGAAGCTATGTCTTCTTCGGAATCATTGTTCTGGAAAGAGGCAGTCAATAGTGAAATAGAATCCATATTGAACAACCATACATGGGAATTGGTTGATCTTCCTCCTGGAAATAAATCTTTGGGTTGTAAATGGATTTTTAAAAGAAAAATGAAAGATGATGGCACTATTGATAAATTTAAGGCAAGACTTGTTGTCAAAGTGTATAGACAACGAGAAGGTCTTGACTAATTTGATACATATTCTCCAGTGACGAGAATTACGTCCATACGAATGCTAGTAGCTTTAGCTGCAGTTTATGGTCTTGAAATTCATCAAATGGACGTAAAGACAACCTTCTTAAATGGAGATTTGGAGGAAGAAATCTACATGGAACAACCTGAAGGGTTTGTGGTTCCAGGAAAAGAAAAGAAGGTATGTAGACTTGTTAAGTTCCTCTACGGACTAAAACAAGCACCCAAACAATGACATGCGAAATTTGACCAAACAATGTTGTCAAATGGTTTTAAGATAAATGAATGTGATAAATGTGTGTACGTTAAAATTGTTCCAAATCACATAGTCATTGTTTGTCTATATGTGGATGATATGCTGATAATGAGTGTCGCATCTCCTTTTTACCGCGCCCGCGGGGCGTGTGGGGAGTTTTCTCCAATTAAAGGACAGTCGAAACGGGATTTTAATAATTTCAGAGTCGCCACCTGGGAATTTTAAGGCGTCCCAAGTCACCAATTTTAATCCCTGAATCGAGGAGAATATGACTCTGCTTATTATTCTGCGAACCAGAAATCCTGAGTAAGGAATTCTGTTAATCCGGAAGAAGGTGTTAGGCATTTCCGAATTCCGTGGTTCTAGCACGGTCGCTTAACTGTTTTTATTATTGGCTTAATTATCTTGATTTTATTAAATATGTTTTGTTACGTGATTTTTCTACCGCTTTTACTTATTGTGATTAAGGACCCTTCCTTGAATCGAATTACGCGTACGTATATTCGTGTTATAA